>NC_048926.1:64283075-64357592 GCF_011077185.1 Oxyura jamaicensis
TATTCTATTCTATTCTATTCTATTCTATTCTATTCTATTCTATTCTAAGAGAGTGAGTCATTCAAGACATTTGTGTAGAGCAATGAGGGGGAAATGTACAAGTAAACCAAAAGACAAACTGAAAATAAACTGTGCAACTCCAGAAATTACAGTGGAATTAGACATCAACTACAGGATGCAGTCTACTTGGGTAGATGCATTTTAAGCAAATAAATCCTGTTTTTTCCCTCTTAATGTTTCCTAGCTTAATGAGTCGTGCAATCTCTATGCAATCTATGCTGTTTTACTTTCAGTTGTATGATTATTCTTGCATAAAGTAAAGCACACGTACTGCAGGACTTGGTGGTAGCACAGTGAGTTGTACTACTGATCTGCCATTGTTGCTCATGTAGTATCACAATCAATGGGAACACAAGGAAGAAAATATGTGTCAGACATCTCAATTAAAGCAATAAACAACAAAATGCATATTAAAAAGTTGCAGCCAATTACCACAACTGGGACAAGAAGAAATACTAGCACATATCAACTACTTGAGCAATAAAGCAAAATATACTCTGGCTCTTTAGACCTTTGAGGGCCAACATGCAGATGGCTCAATAGTTTCTTTTTGTGGCCCCAAATTGGCTTACATCCACACACCATAAAGCTGGCACATACTCCATTGCTGCTGAGAGCTATAAACCAATAAAAGCTCAGTTGACCCAGGTCTTAGGAAAGGACTGCAGCCCCATGACTAGTAAGCTACTGCTTTTCCAGAATTTTCCTTCATAGTAAGTGCCTTCCACAAGGCAGAAAAAAATCAAGACTTGCCTTTGAGCAGCACAACTGTAATAGAAGCATCCAGTTCAGCCTGGAGAGGAGAAATTGTACCTTCCCTTTAACAGTGGTTTAAACAATTTTCAGAATAATTACTGAATACTCACTCTTGAAAGCACTGAGTTCCATTCTGTATATTAGTGAGAAGACACAGTAGGCAAGCTTAGCTGGTATTTTATATTATATTCATTGTATGAAGAACAACAGAGTGAGACAGTCTATTCAGTCTTTTTCATGCTTAGTTTGCTGGTGTATACTAACAGTTTCCTTAGCTCAGCATGTTAACAATTCAATTTATAGATCTAATATAAATTATTTGCGCAATAGGATAAAAAACAAAACCATATTCATTTGCTATGGGAATATGCTGTATTTCATGACTTTGCAAGAAGAAAAAAAAATCTAAAGAGCATTTTATCAATACAGAATGTAACCAGTAATAAAAACAGAGAGAAACATCTCAGAAGTCATCAGGCCCCCTCTTTCTTCTCCCTGCTCCCTGGCTTCCAAGAAATAGAGAAGAAACTGAGTAGATTGAGAACTCTTTTCCAGAGACACGAATCTCAAGATGTATTTAGGATAAGCCATGAATGTTAACAATTTCAAGTGAGGGGAAACATAACTAAGGCAAAATACAGACACATCTTATAGAGAAAGAGATAATTACCTTTTTATGAAGGGCATGGAATTCACTATACCTCTTCTCCACAAAATGTTTCCTTCCACTCACTAACACCTCTATTTTAAAGACCTGAAAAAATATAAATAATAAAAAGGAAATTAATGTTGTTTGCACAAACAGATCTATGACATAGTTGTCACTGCACATTATGCCCAAAACATAATGGTTCCAAAAACACATGATGACTCAAGAGGTGCAGAAGTACAACACTGATTAGGGGGTATTATGCCTTAATTTCCTATTAACAAGTTTGTTCAACAAACACAGATAAAAGACAGTTTAGTTTGGACTTTATACTGTATATTAAAAACTAAATGTTAAAATATTTCCTTTCAGAAATATTTAATGCAATTGGAAGTATTAAAAATAAATAAAAAGATGGTAAGAACAACAACAACAAAATAGAATGAAAGGAAATAACGATTCATTCTCTTTCCCTACTACAATACTAACACATATTCAGTAAGAGCCAGGTAACAGAAGCTGTATGTTATACTTGAAAAAAGAGATATAATGCAAACATTATACTGTAAGCAAATTGTCTCCTAACCTACAAATTCAGATATAGTCTCAATTGTGCTACTATCTATATAACCTAGAGGGGAAAAAAAAGAAAAAAGCACTTACAAAAAAACAGAGCAAATGCTTGTTTTCTTTGTATGATACATGTGACAGCTTTTGTTGCTGCTTCTGGAAGGTTGAAAGGCCAGGAGAAGAAGCTCCCTGGATCCACTAATTAGTAGTCACTAACATGACATTTTCTTGATTCTCAGGCCACAAGGTCATTTCTGAGGGCAAGTGATGAGAAATATTTTGAAGTACTCAAGAAAACATGGTCTATTAAATGAAGACAAGATCAGCAAGAAAGCAATACAAAAAAAGTGCCTAGTCTATCCAGGAGTTTTTGTTGTTGTTGTTGTTTTCAGTTTTGCTCAGAAAATGATGGAAATAATTATTTCTAGGAGAAATTAGAGACAATGTTCAGGACAGATGATTACATCAAGACCCAAGACTGAGGCCAAATGAAAGCACTTTGAAATGAATTTGCAAAGAGTGTTTATGCCTGAATGCAGAAAAAAAAAGGGGGGGGGGGGTCTCTGTCACAATATGTCCAGCTAGCATTGATCAGAGCAAACACACAGAAATCATGCTGGATAAACGCTTTCTGTTGTCCACTAGAACCTGCCTTTCAAACACAGGTCAAAATGCTATGGTTCTCACAGGCTAGCCAAACCACATTAGAAACTGAGAGCACTTTATTTAATCCAGACTGAAATGCATCTACCTTTGTTTGAACATGGTATGGATGGGACTGGAGTCATTTCACACCAATGTTTACATTACCAAAATTAGTTCAGATCTTTGTAATCCATCAAAATAGCTTGTGCTACATTCTACCTCCTTGAAAAGGACTATTTCTGTGTCCTAATCACTGCGAGCAAATGACCTTATTTGGGTGCATTGATTTTTTTTCCTTATCTATTTAGACTATTTTGGGAGAACAGCTATTGGCTATTCAAAAATTTTCCTCTACACGTGAAAAAACTCCAAGGCACCCTTAGGAATACATTGTGAGTTCAGAGCTGTAAAGAGAATCACATGTAAAGAAAAATCAATGCAAACTTTTTTATTTAGTTCAGACTTAATACCCTAATTATATAAGAAGAAAACATTATTTACATCTTATATTCCACACACATTGCATGAAAGAAATAGTTCCAAAAGGAACAAAATGCTTTCGATTGCACAGGAAATATATTGCATTGAAAGAATTTCAAAGATAATTTGTGGGAAGAATGGATAACAGAATATGAACAGTTAAATAGTCATGAACAAATGCCTAGTTAAGGTGTCACAGTGGTTTTGTATTAACTTGATACTAAAACTCCAGCAATTTTTAGCAACTCATAACACCCAATTACACCTCAGTCAGCTAAAAACCTCAGCACCAATGTTAGAAAGCACTTCCCTTGGCTACAGGGCTTGCTGAGCAACCTGAGGAAGTCTAAGAGGCTCCTGCCTCAGCTGTAAGCACTCCCTTGGCAGGTAACTTCCTTGCCAATCACAGTCTGACTTGTGCAGTCCCACTCTGATTTTAGTTACATGTGTGCAACTTCAGAGAAATGTCTTTCCATCCGGAGACAATAAATCTGTCATTTTATAAAGGAGAATAGTTGGAATATAGGGTAAAAGGGAAATAAAATTTCCCCAGTTGGCCTTCTTTTCAAAGCATGTATCTATTTTGACCTGTGTGTCAACACTGGTTAATGAAATAAAGAAATGGTTTCAAAACAGCAAGAAATATGCAGCATTTATTCAGCTTCCTTTTATGTCTTGCAATGTTTCAAGTACTGCTTGCAGTATTATTTTTTTTTTTTTGCCAGAAAGAAGACATACATATTTGCTGGTCATTTTCATAGAAGACATCCTTTTTTTACACAATGACGCCACCGTTACAACCACAGATCTACTACCTTTATACCCTCAGTTGGTTCTGTCAACATTAAGAGGCTTTACCTTTGCCCCCTAGAGCACACAGCTCCTAGAGCACACAGCCAACCAAAACTTACAAAGATTGACAACATATCTATCTTGAATCGAAAATTGCTGTTTAAAAATAATAATAATAAAAAAAAAAAACTGCAAATTTTGGTTCTAATTTACTTATGGTAGCACCTGAGCTTCAGAAATATAAAGCAATTAGTTATAAGTGTATCAAATGGACAATCTGTAAATGTTTTAATATAAGATGAATTTGAATACTAAATTGATTTACAAAGAAACTTACAAAGCACAACTGCAAGTGAGATATCACATACTGTGCTTAAGAACTTTGTATTATTAAATGACTGCATTTAGACTGCATAAATTCCAGGTTTTCCTCCTCACTGTTTACCAGGTTTCAATTCACACGAGCAAACTAAATGCACAGAATTAAGTTTGTGTCGCAATTTCACGTAAGGACAAGACAGTGTCTGAGAGGCAGCGAGATACATTAGTTTACAACAGAGAAAGAGTATCTTCATGGATTCTAAATAGCTATAGACAAATCTCACAAATTTAATTGAGCAACTGCAGGCCCTGACAGAAAAACAATGTAAGGAAACGGGTGAACATAGATGAAAGTGCCAAAATAAAGACGGAAGAACTATGGGAAAAAAATGCAACACTGCAAGGAAATTACTTTTCTTGTAAAAATGTCCATGTTCTGTGAACAGATAACTCTGAAAAGACATATGACGCTTTATAAGTGACAGTTCGTTAAATGAAAAATGCAATAATTAATCACTGAATAAGACAAGTAAAATGGTTTTCCCATAGTCAGTGAAATACCAGAAGTTACACTGCACTGAAAGATTTGCAGTTCGTCTCAACTAGGACACAAAAGTCCACAGACATGAATATACCAATTAGAAAACTCTTTTACAAGTATGCTAAAACAAGAAATGACTCACCTTTCTTGGTTATTCCCACAACAGCAAATTATGTTTGCACAAAGCCACAGAATCATTGAAAGTGTTCCTCTAACAGAATTTAACGTACATAAATGATGTACAGGGTAAGCATCTTTAGGTTAGGAATCAGTATGAATAATGCTGATCTTCTGCTTATCAAAATTGCAGAACTGCCATTAAAATTCATAATTATCAAAACCATGAAGGAGAAGAATTCTTAAGTTTTTTGTTTGTTTGTTTTTTTTAATAAGATAGTCAAAATGTTCAGGTCCAACTACAAAAAAGATTTTTAAATATGACTAGGCAGGAGGAGGAGGTGGAACCATTTTGGCTCTCTTCTTTGCCTGTACTTTGTTCCAATTAAATGGAATATGTTCAGATACTGGAAACCATTAACTTTATTTCTTATTGGCAGCAAATATGCCTGAATTTGTCATTTTCCTATATTTATCTGGTTTTGATCATTAACAAACCTCCAAGTGAATGATCCTTTTCCACTGTTTTCATGAGGAATAACTTACATTTCTCCTCTTGATGCAAAAACTGCAGTACTTGAGCAGTATTACATAATATCTAAAATCTATTTTATAAGAGCAAATAATTGGTATTGCATCACTGTGAATTTCTGAGATAGCTTAAACGGAAGAACATAGGAGCAAAAAACCATACAAGAGCCATTCATGGCTTCCTGTAAGACCACAGGTATTCTACAAACATGTAGAGAACCGCATAGAATCAAACTGATACTACCCTTCTTCAGTTTTTGTGTATGCTAAATGTCTACATGATACAAATGGCCATCTCTTATAATTTGATGCAAAAATATGCAGTCCTAGTAAATTTGTCGCAAAAAAAAGTCCACATAAACAAACATAGAAAGATCAGTTTAACCAAAAACAGACAGGAATGACAAACATGTCCAGGACTGGGGAGGAAAGATAACTAGCATGGCAATACGTCATTTTGTTTTTTCTATTACGTAAGAAATACACAGATGATATCTTTATGTTCACTCAAGGAAATCGGATTATCTAAATAGTTTATTGCAAATTAACACTACCATAATGTGCATATATATGGAAAAATTAATTACAAGTTATATAAATTTCTGAAAAATTACAGTTGAGAGTTTTGGGGCAATCTTCTTTAGAATGAGGAGATACAAAAAACAGAAGCAGAAAAAGAGAAGTTTACAGAAAACAGATACTTTCGTCTAATGTTCACTGGGAAACAAAAACCCAGAAAATTCTAGTACTGCGCCTTTCCCTCTCAATACCAAGCTTACCAACACTAATTCTTCTTAATATATTGCTTACAGAAATAAATACCTCCCTTTAGATGCTTCAGTGTGCTCGACAGACTTTTGTCTGAGGAACAGCTAATGCATTCAAAGTGTTAAGAAACTCAGCCTCAAACTTTTGTCATGGCCATATGGAAGGAATTCCAGGACAAATGAAATGACAGCCATGGTTCATGAAACACTAATAGGATTTCCACATGTTTAATGTTTCATTACTGTTAGACAATGGCACATTTTCTGTCTCTGTTGTGCTATGACTAGAACAAGACCACAGCATATAGTAAAGATCGAAAGATGACTTTAAACCTCTTTCCATCTACTGATCAAGGGCCAAGTGATGGTCCTCGGTACCAGTAAGAGCACGTGGGCGACAGCCATGACCATAGCTGCATGTTGCTGGAGCAGCAGTGTGGTATCTCAGGGGTGCAAGCACCTCGTGGCAATGCTCCTTACTCTCTGAATACCTCCAATGCAGAGGCGGAGACGAGGACTGTGTGCAGAGCCAACTCAAACTTCATAGCAGCCTTGATAAAACCGAACCTTGCTATCCCCCAAATGAAAACAAATGAACTTATTCTGACTTCATCCTCAGGAGGGAGGGAGGGGCAGCAAAATCCAATTCTGTGGTGGGTGCTGGGCAGCTGTAGGGCATGCAGTCAGGCTGGCATGGGCCACAGAGACCTGAGGATAGGGAAATATCCCTTTTTCCTCTCCAGCCACAATCCCCCAGCTGTGTTTTTTTTCCTTCCCACATCCACTGTCTAATTTTTGGTTATCCCCTCCGTGACCATTTTTTGTATCTGAAGAGTTTCTGTGCCTTAGGTAAGTCACTTACAGACACAACTTCTCCTTCTCCCTGTATTAACTGCTGCTCCCATCCTAAACAAGCAGCCTGTACTCAAGCTCCTGCACCATTTTCCTGTTGGGAAAGGGCCCCTTCCTTCTGTGGAACTGGGAAACAAGTTGGGACAGTAAAGAAAGAAGCAGAACTGCCCTGAAGAGCTGGGTTTGCTGCTCTCGGTTCTGCTGGAGCCCTAAGGATGGATGAAGATACCTGTTGGAGGCAGTAAAGGAAAAGGAGAGAATGATCAGATATTAGGAACTGAGAATAACCAGAGTGCTGGGGAAGGGGGAGTGATAAACCGGGACAGAGCTGAGGGTCATCTCTCCTTCCTAGCAGCAGCCCTCACACGTGCAGACCATGTTTTCCTGACAGCTACCAGCAGGCAGAAAGCAGCAGCTGATGACCGGCAGTTCACCTGCACAGATGCTGGAAGCACTGGTCCTCACCAGCAGGTGATGGGCCCACAGGTACCTCCCCTCTCTGCTGACCCAGGTAACTGCTCCTCATGCCCTGCTCCCATCTTCACTGGCACAGCTCAACACAACATAGGTGTTCCACTGATATGAAAGGGCCTCAAGAGATTCAGAGCCATCACATTTCCAGATAGCAATTTTACCCCAGATCTGCTCAAAAGCTGTAGCAGACCTACAGACTGCCCCTTTCCTCCACCCTGAACACTGTGACGTCTGTTACCTGAAATCCAACTGTTTCAGACCCAATTACTATGTAAAGTGTTAGTTACAGCCCAAGAAAGAAGTAACTGGTTTTATTACCTACAGAAATCATGGCCTGGCATTATGCAATTAAGACACTCCTTTTCCAGAGTGTGACAGAGGAAGCCCATCACAGAGAAGCAAATTATCATTAAAGTATTTCAGGTGTGCTTTCCACACAACTATATGAAGAAGTTATCTGACCCCAGCTGGTCTTGGGAAGCAGCTTTATTGTTATCATAATTCAATAGAGATTTCCTCCTGTTACATAAACATGCTGAGAAGATAAGTACGTTACTGAATTACAACTCCTGTTAACTCTTGACGTTTACTGAAAAAGCTTTCTCTTCACTAACACTTCCCAGCGTTACTGTACCCTACCTAAGCCAGACTGCAGTCTCTTCAACAACCTTTAGCATGCAGTTTGTCTTTCCCACTAATGCAAATTACAAAATAACTATACTCCCTATTCTACCCACTTTTGCAGTACAGGCCTCCCCCACTCACAGAACGGCACACTGTTGGTACAAATCACGTGGAAAAAAAAAAAAAAAAAAAAAAAAGTGAAGGACTCGGGGGTATTCTTTCTGAAGATGGCCTTTAGGAAGTGTATGTCATATTTCTTAGGGTTTAGAGGTAGAGGTAGTAAAACAATTTATACCACAACCCAGTGCAACTAACTCCTACAAAATGGGAAGCTCGAGGGAGGCCTCTGCAGAACTGTCACTGTTGAATGAAAGAGTAGCTGACATATAAGAGTAAGTAGTTTTCTGATTTTTTCAACCCACTTTAAACCAATCTTTTCCAAACACATGGTTCATAAAATCCCATAGGAACTTCTCTGTCATTTCCTGAAAAATAACTTACTTGGCTTTCCAAGCTAAAAAGCCTCTCCCTTGCCAGCGAAACACCGACTATGGAAATCTAATTTGTAACCAAACCAAGAAGCCACAAGATCTGACCTGCTTTTAATATTTTTCTTTATTAGTCCTGCAGAGCACAACTGTTACGCAGATGACATCCTTTTAAAATCTAGTTGTCACTGTGGTCACCTATTTGACTAACATCCTTTGAATCAAGCTTAAGGAAAAATGTCTTGATCTTTTACTGAAAAAGGAAAAAGTTCCTAACATATTCTAATGCTTACAGTTATACAGACAAAAATTAGCCTGCTCTGCTCCATTTGTTCATCTGGATCATCTCAATGTCTCTTATCAGAAGTATTCTACTAATAGAACAACCATGAGCCTTTTTATGGAAGAGAGATTAACTTTCTAGTAGAAGTAATACATTGGGATAAAATATTTGAATATTGAAAAAACCCACCCTGATGACAAAAATATATATACATAAAACAGAAGAACTCAAAGATTAATTAAGTATAAGGACCCTTCTATTGTGTCACAAAATACTTTGCCATTTTATCTGTAGATCCTATAAAGAATCCTCTTTTCAAGGAAAAATGTAGCTGCTAACTACAATGAAAATGTCTCTCTTTTGCAGCCAACTAGCTGCGAGAAACTCGATTTTCATAGAATCACAGAATCACAGAAGGGTTTGGATCAGAAGGGACGTAGAAGATCATCCAGTTCCAACCCCCCTAGCATGGGCAGGGACACCTCCCACCAGACCAGGTTGCCCTAAGCTCCATCCAGCCTGGCCTTGAACACTCCAGGGATGGGGCATCCACAGCTTCTCTGGGCAGTCTGTGCCAGAGCCTCACAACCCTCTGAGTGAAGAATTTCCTCCTAATGTCTAGTCTAAATCTCTTTTAGTTTAAAACCATTCCCCCTTGTCCTATCACCATCTACCCATGCAAAGTCATTCTTCCATCCTTTTTGTAAGTCCCCTTTAAGTACTGAAAGGCTGCAAGGAGTTGTCCCCAAAGTTTTCTCTTCTGAACATCCCCAGCTCTCTCAGCCTGTCTTCACAGGAGAGGTGCTGCAGCCCTCTGATCATCCTTGTGGCCCTCCTCTGGACCTGCTCTAACAGCCCCACATCCTTTTTGTGCTGGGGGTCCCAGACCTGGACGCAGCACTCTAGGTGGGGCTTCACAAGGGCAGAGCAGAGGGGACAATCTGCTCCCTCTCCCACTGGCCACCCCTCTGTTGATGCAGCCCAGGATGCAGTTGGCCTTCTGGGCTGCAAGCACACCCTGCTGGCTCGTGTTGAGCTTTTCATCCACCAGAACCCCCAAGTCCTTCTCTGCAGGGCTGCTCTCAGTGAATTCTTCTTATAGATTGTACACACAGAATCACAGTGTGGTTGAGGTTGTCATGGACCTCTGGAGATCATCTGGTACAACGCCCCTGCCAAGCAGGGTCACCCAGAGCACATTGCACAGGATCACATCGAGGCAGGTTTTGAATATCTCTAGAGGAGAAGATTGCACAGCCTCTCTGAGCAACATGCTCCAGTGCTCTGTCACCCTCACAGTAAAGAAGTGTTTCCTCATATTCAGCCGGAACTTCTGTGTTTCAGTTTATGCCCATTGTCTCTTGTCCTGTTACTGGGCACCACTGAAAACAGTCTGGTCCCATCCTCTTGGCATCCTCTCTTCAGATACTTATACACATTGACAAGATCCTACCTCAGTCTTCTCTTCTCTAGAGAAACACCTATGCTTTTCATCCATCAGAATCCCAGGTCCTTCTCCACAGAGCTGCTCTCAATGAACTCTTCTCCCAGTCTGTGCTCATGCTTGGGATTGCCCTGACCCAGGTACAGCACCTTGCACTTGGACTTGTTGAACCTCATTAGGTTCACGTGGGCCCATTTGTCCAGCTTGTCCAGGTCCCTTTAGATGGCATCCCTTCCTTCTGGTGTATTGGCTGCACCACTCAGCTTGGTGTCATCTGCAAACTTGCTGAGGGTTCACTCGACCTCACTGTCTATGTCACTGATAAAGATATTAAACAGTACTGATTCCAGAGGGTACAGATCCCAGAGCACAGATCCCTGGGACACTGCTTGTTACTGGCCTTCACACAGAGACATTGACCACAACTCTCCGGATGCCACTTTCAAGTCAATTATTCATCCACTGAATGGTCCACCCTTCAAATCCATCTCTTTCCAATTTGGAGATGAGGATGTCATGTGGGACCGTGTCAAAGGCCTTACACAAGTCCATATAGATGACAGCAGTTGGTCTTCCCTTGTCAGCTGAGGCAGTCACACCATCACAGAAGGCCACCAGACTGGTCAGGCATGATTTGCCCTTGGTGAAGCCATGCTGGCTGTCTCAGATCACCTCCTTGTCCTGCCTGTGCCTTCACATAGCTTCCAGGAGGAGCTGTTCCATGATCTTGACAGGCACAGAGGTGAGGCTCACTGGTCTGTAGTTCCCCAGGTCCTCCTTTCTACCCTTTTTAAAAATGGGAGTGGTGTTTCTCTTTTCCCCGTTACCATGGACTTCACCTGACTGCCAGGACTTCTCAAACATGATGAAGTGGCTTGGTAACTCCATCAGCCAGTTCCCTCAGGGCCCTGGGTTGCATGGCATTGGGCCCCATTTTGCAAGAATCAAGAATGGAGACTATTATTTCTTTCATGAAGCTAGAAACAAGACAAGACCCAGTATAGCTTACCATGCTTCATGGTAAGTAAATACCAGGGCAAAGAATTACTGTACACCTGGACCTTGCTTCTTTTCTTACTCAGATCTCTGCAGTAATCCATCTCTGAATTCTTTACTCTTTATCTGACAATGTAAATAGCTCATCCAAATATTTTTTTTTCAAGAGCAGCAGCTAAAGTCATCAAAGGAGGTTGCATTTCTACATTTATGTTCAGCTTAGCAAGGGTCCTCCATATACTACATTTAAATATTGCGATTTGCCTACCTTCAGCTGCAAAATGGAGGATTCCTGTGCTATTCTGTCTATAAAAAGGAAGAGCAGACAGCATGTACGCAACGTTTTCATGTACTTCCTTTCAAGAATCCAAGTCACCCGAACTTTCACTAAACTAGCATTGTTCTGCCTTGCTAAATAGAACCTTAATTATTTACACTACAATGTGCTATCTGTATTATTCTTACATACAACTGACAACTCTATTTCAAACATCAGCACTCACTTCTGGAATCAATTTATCAAAGACTGCCACCCTGCTCATCAAGGGTTTCCTTTGCTAAGTTATTCTTTTCTGAACAGCAACCGAAAGTGGGATGAAGACATGAACTCGAAAAGTTGCAAGGCAGTTTCATTTCTTACCGGACTGAGCCTGCTGCTGCTGAGAGAAGATGTGAAACCCGGATGTGGTTATCCATGCATCCAACTACAGAAAACAAGATGGTTCCTCATGTGTAAGGAAAGTGGAGATAATGGAGATGAAAAACTTGGCACAACTATTTAAGAAATGGCAAAAGCCATCACAAACAGTGCCAAACAAGTAATAAAACTTGGGCCAAACTAAAATTCAAATTATTAAGCTTCTGAACTTACATGCTGGGGCGAATAGCATTTACATGTTGCAGTGAGCCTTGTGCTCACAATGAATGCAGATATTCCTGAGCCAGACTTAGCTCAGGTACTGCTGGCAACAGAACAATAGCAGCAGTGAGGACTGCACAATCTGCAAAACTCCTGGCAAAGTCTGGAAAAAACTCAGTGCCACGGGGGCCAGGCTAGCTCTGTCCCAAGTATGTCTGCAGGAGCTGCAGTTTGTGAGGTGTAGGAATCCCACAAAAAGGAGCAGTATGAGTGTAAAGTTCAGAGGGATGCAAGCACATCCCTCTTGACTTGATGCAGGCACAAATCTTGAGTACATTGCAAGAACACAGAGAAGAAGGAAAAACGTTTCCTAATTTGCTTTCCTTGGAGTTAGAGTATAAACACAGCAAGTAGCTGAATCACAGACTCTTCAGACAGAACTGCATTGGCATTAGAGGAAGAGTTAAGGCAGCGCAGAATTCGGCTCAAACACTGAGGTCTGAGAAAGGACAACATCTGAACCACTTTCAGAGACTACATCCAGTGCAATTATGTCAATGTATTGTATAGATCCAAAGGCAGTGGAAATACTAATACAAACCAATATTCAGGACAATGTATAAAATTAAAGTATCCTCTCAGCAATTTTGCAATACAAGATTGAATAACCTATCAGAGAACACTGGTTATACAATTAAATATTTATAATTCCAAAGACAATAAAAATTGATTCAGTGAGGATTATGTTAATTTGTAACTAGCCTCTCAATCACTTGAAAGATAGTAAGGCAAACATTGAGTAATTACATGCCTGCACATGTATCAGCCAGATAAAGTATTATGTTTATAACAAATTTCAGAAAGATTTTAAGTAAGTTATAAATTGAGTCTGATACTGGAAACGTGCAAATGCTGCACACTGTGAACAAAGTGACAGGCAACAGATGACTGAAAGTTGTGCTAAATGTTTCATTGCTGACTGCTGTTTGAACTGAAGATAATACAACATACCAATCTCTTCAAATGCTAACCAGAAGCATCAGTCACAAAGTATCATTCACAGGTCTAAAAATCGGTAACTGTCTTTTTCTTAAAAAAAGGAAGAAAAAAAAAAGATGACATAATCATGCATAGACTACAGAACTAACTTGGCTTGAATGTTTCAGCAATAAAAGCTAGAAGATTCCTAAACACAGCACTATGAGAAAACGATGCCCACAAGCTAACTTTAAGCTGAAATGCAAGTCACCTTTCAAGCACTGATTCTTGGGTGTGAAAGACATCTTTGTTTCACTCTGCTAGAAAAATCTGGATGTTCACCATCTGTGATCACCAAGTCACCTATTTAAATTACATACAGCCCCTAAATCCTATTGCACAAATTCAGAAGTTCTGTCAAGAAAAAAATAAGGACAAATAACAATAATTAGTCATTACACAGACTCAGTGTGGTACAGATGTCATTCACTCCCTCATTCTGAGGCTTCAGATATTCTTTTTGCCTTATTATGAACTGAATCACAAACTGGTCCCCTGCATAAAACTCATTGAATCTTGGTATTTTCCTGGTTCTCACCTTTTGTAAAGAACAGAAAAACTTTTGCATTGCTATAAATAACTTCAAATGCTTTTTTTCTTGTTCAAAGGCGGTGTTACTTTGAGTATCTGGTGCCTCTCTGCAGAAAAAAAATGTAAACTTTGCTTGGTTTACTTAAAGTTTTTAGGTGCAGTGAAATTTGTTTTTTCTACATATTTACAGGACGTTCCACTTCTCTATTTATGGGGCAGAGAAAATGCAACCTACCTTACTTCACAATGAGGTGCCATTTAATCTCCAACTGCCTCAGGCAGCAACTGCTCATCATTCTGTACAGTCTCTGTCCCTGCTTACCTTTTCTTCAACCCCCATTTTTCACAAGTAAGAAATATGGAGAGGTGAAGAAGGGATGTTCACCTTGCATCAGCTGATTCCTCACCTTCCTGTTTCATACAGCAGTTCACACACAATAGTGCTATTTTTAATTAGCAGCGCAATAATGTATCAAGAGGGCCTGAGATGGAATTTATTTAATAAAATATATTACAGAAGTTACTGGCAGTGCTATGAGTAGTTAGAACAATCTAATACTTTCCATTACAAGACTGTTCTCAGTTACTTATACTTTTGCCAACTTTTAATTTTTGGGCTTAGATTTTCCATACCAGGTATGTGATTCAGACAGAAAATATTTTTAGAAAGTTTCAACTAAGACAGTCCAGTTTCTCTAAGTCCTTTACTTAGAGAAAAGCATATTTATCTGTTCATGAAAAAAAAAAAAAAAGAAACAAACAAAACAACAAAATAAACCACTTTACAGTAAATTCCCCATGGACATGGACAAGAAGACAAGGAATACAGCTAGGAGGCAATTTTGGCCAACCTATACCTTTCTGAAAAAACTCTAACTCCTAACAAAACATAGAGTATGTACATAATGCAGGTTTTCTGTTGGCATCAGTACTGCCAGTGCTCTGTTGTTTTTTAGTACCTACACACTGACTGAAAATATATGGCATCTCTACAACAAACCTATGGCAAATTTCAAGCCTACAGAAAATTTTTCTGTGATTCATCCAGAAAGAGGACCTATTATGGTACTAGGTAGAAGGAAAAAAAGAAAGAGTGGAGGATATTTTTAATTTTTTTAAGAGACACTGGGCAGGGATTTATGCTATGGCATGTGGGAACAATATCTGAAAAGACCACAGTACATTACTGTTAAAATAAACAGACCAAAGAATAGCAGGAAAAAGGGCTTTTAATCTGAAGTATTAAATCTCCTCAAAGGGAACATGAAATTTTGTTGTGTATGCTGTGAGAACCTACCGGTAACATAACATACGGTTACCCTTCTCTGTCCCTCCTCTGCTGGTAGGACAGCTTGGATTAAAACCTCGGGCACCTATTATTCAAGGGATCTATACTAGGAACCTGACAGCTCCATGTCCACCAGCCATATATCTGGGGCAGTACCTATCAAAATGATATATTCCCTCCCCTTCAACACCAGTGGCCTTCTCAGGGGTAAAAAAGTAGAGAAAGGGGAAACGCTTCAGAAACAGTGGTTGCAAATTTAAGTACTCAAACATCAGAGGTGTCTGTTAAGCTTTCCACACAACTGCAATCCATCTTCTCGGAACATACCCATTTGCATTTAGTTTCACACTACTTTTCTTCACTGCATGTCCACTTCGCTTGCACACAGGACTGGAAGTGCTGTGGGAACAAGTGAGCAAAGCACAAAGTCTTCCAGGCTTCTTCACAAATAAGAACTAAAAAATATACGAAAAGACATGAAAACTGTATGTATGGATAGTATGGCCTCAAGATTAATGCCAATGGTAACACCATGGACTGTATGGGAATCTTGCTTCTGCAATGCTAAACAATTTAACTTATGATTT
The DNA here is from genome assembly GCF_011077185.1 of Oxyura jamaicensis. Taxonomy (NCBI): domain Eukaryota; kingdom Metazoa; phylum Chordata; class Aves; order Anseriformes; family Anatidae; genus Oxyura; species Oxyura jamaicensis. The sequence continues at coordinate 64,298,769 of NC_048926.1, forward strand.
TCCCTAGGAAAACCTACTTCAAGCATTCCACTTCGGCATGATTCAGAGGCCCAACATTAAAATCTCAAGCCCTCAGAGAACCAGCAGACCAGCAGAAACACACCACTGTGCACACCATTTCATTGGTCCCTATTTCAGGACATAAGGAACTGTAACTCTTGTAATTCCTTGCTTTTTATTTTGTCATTCAACATTATTCTGGAAGGCTACTTAATAAGGACTGCATGTAAAATCTGGAAGAAAAAAAGAAAAGCAAAACCCCTTCCAAGTGCACATACAAGCCCAAATATCCCCTGAAGTCATCTCCTTCACACACTGCCACTGCTGGCATCTAGCTGAATTCACAAGTCATGCTGCAGCAGGGACCACTGTTGCTCTACACATAGATTCGACACTTCTAAACTCCTCCTTCTAGGGTATATTACAGAGGAGGAAATAGAAGAGCTATTCCACAAAGTCTGGTGTTTATTTTTCTACCTGAGGAAGGGGACTCTTCAGTGAAAAACATCTCTTTGCTCCTCTACCTCATGAGAGAAAAAAGTCTCAAATAGACATTATCCTGCAGAACCATGAGCCAATGCAGTATTTTGCAGCAGCCAATGTTTTTGGGATATGTTGACACTGCATAACGGGCAAATCAACATTCTTTAAGTATACAAAAGAAAAAAAGTTATTTTTCTAAAAACTTAATCTGCGATCACTGCAATTACTAACAAATACAGAATGAACCCAGTGGAAGATTTTTAAGTAGAACAAACTCCTCTAATTATTCTTTAAGCCCAGAGAAAATAAAGAAAACCAATAAGACATATAAGTAAAAAACCTGCTACAGTTTTAAAAGGGTGACATTTTCTTACTCCTTTATTACATGTTGGCTTTGAAAGATCTTGACCATTAACTTTACATACAATTGCAATGTCCTACTGAAGCTGAACATAGTATTTCTGACAGTAAAGATTAGCAGCGTTTCTAATGGTCTTAAAGGAAGATAAGATGTATTACTGTAGTCTACAATGAGAAGATAATAGCTATAAAATTAATTCAGAAAAACACACACAACAAAAAAAAACACCCTAGGACTAGAATGCTTTTGGAGGGTTATTGCTTAATGTAACTATTGCCCAGTAGTGTTGGGTTTTGAAAATGTCTTTCCAAAAGACAAGTCAACCCATCACACTGCAAAATAAATAGCTTGTAAAATTCTACCAATCTGAAATAGAAATAATTGTAAAGTGTATAAGCTTATTTCCAGATCTTTCTTTGCACTGAGGACAACATTTTATACCAAATCTAATTCTATATATATATATTTCTTTTTTTACTAAAGAAGCGATTGAAAATTTCTGCATAAAAATATCACTTAATTTTTCTAAAAAAAAAAAAAAAAAAAAAAAAAGGCTATCACCAGATCTAGTGCCAAATCTGGCCAATTTAATAGTTTCATCAGGAAGCCTATGTTAGATAACCACTGGAGCAGACGCCCACAGAGGTTGTGGGGAAAGTCAAAACACAACAGGACAAGACCCTGAGCAATCTGATCTATGATGGCTCTGCTGTGAGCAGAGGTGGTGGGCATACCTAGACCTCCTTGGGCCCCTGTCCACAAAAATGACTATGGTTGTATGGAAGCACCTTACAATGGAAGCACAGACAAAGTGGAAAGATTAAAAACTGTTGCTTTTTTGAGCTTATGTTTTTGCTTGTTTCATTTTTTATTTAAAGATAGATAAGAGCATCCACTTGTACATTCAAGACTTTTTTACCTTCACTACAAATCTGTAGTGATGTGTGTTATTGAGAAATGTGTGTTATTGAGGAGGTCTTTACACTTCAGCTATACAATTAATATGAAAAAATAAATTTATTTATTAATGAATATCCTGAATATGTTGTATCTGTGAAGATCCTGTTGCAGTACCTTGAAGAAGGTGGGACAGGTGGCTGTCCTGCTTTTGGCTGAGGATGAAAATAGTGCTGATAACACACGGATGTGTCAGTTGCAGAGCAGTGCTCACACAGAGCCACGGACGTTTCAGCTTCTGCTGCTGCCCTGCTAGCGAGGAGGCTGGGGGTGCACTAGGAGCTGGGAGGGGACACAGCCAGAACTGTCGGTCCAGACGGACCAAGGGGATATTCCATACCATATACCATCACGCTCAGCAATAAAAGCTAGGGTAAAAAAGGAGGAAAGTGGGAACATCCAGAGTGATGGCATTTGTCTGCCCGAGGAACCATTACCCATTTCCTGGGAGTGGCTGAATGCCTGCCTGCCTGCCGACAGGAAGCAGCAAATGGATTCCTTGCTTTGCTTCACTTGTACCTGCAGTCGTTGCTTCACCTAGGGAGCTGCCTTTATTCCAACCATGGCGTTTTTGTGCTTTCACATTTCTGACCCCATCCCACCTGGGAGAGTGAGCGAGCAGCTGGGTGGTGCTGAGCTATTTGACGGTTTTAAACCATGGAGACAACAGATATTCCCATGAGTTTCAACATCATTTTTCTTCCTAAGAACCTTTCGTCTTTGTCACTGGGTACAGAAAAAGAAGACACATCCAGAAGTCACTGCTCAAAGACTAGTTTATTCACATTCTACAAAATCCTTTCTTAATTACAAATAACACTGATTTGCTCAAATGACAATTCAAAACAATCACAAGGAAATTGCAGACATGCCTCACTTTTGTGGTTCTTCCCATCTCTTCTGTAACTGGCACTGCTTTCTTACACATTCATTATTTCCATCCTGAATGAGGATAATATTAACATACCATTTTTATGGGTTTTATAAACAAGGGAGAAATTTCTCAGACTGGTGGTTATCTAACAATACTTTCTTTGTTGTTCATAGAATCACAGAAGTTGGAAGGGGCCCACAAGGATCACCAAGTCCAACTCCTGGCTCCACACATCACCACTCAAAAATCAGACCCTATGTCTGACAGTATTGTCCAAACACTTCTTGAACTCTGGCAGCTAGGTACCCCAACCACAGACCTGGGGAGCCTGTCACAATGCCCGACCACCCTCTGGGTGAAGAACCTTTTCCCAACACCACCACAAGGCCTCCCCTCAGCCTGCTTTGCTCTAGGTCTAACAGACCAAGGAACCTCAGCCACTCCTCCTATCCCTTGCCCTCTGGACCCTTCATCAACTTCATAGCCCTCCTTTGGAGGCTCTAAAACAGTCTTATGTGGCACCCAGAACTGCACACAGTGCTTGAGGTGAGGCCGCACAGCGGAGAGCAGAGCAGGACAATCCCTTCCCCTGACCAGCTGGCAGTGCCAGGCCTGATGCACCCCAGGGTACAGCGGCCTCCTGGCTGCCAGGGCACGCTGCTGGCTCATGGTCAACTTGCTGCCAACCAGAACCTTTCCTTGGGGCTGCTCTCCAGCCTCTCATCCCCCCGTCTGTACGTACAGACAGGGTTGGCTGGCCCAAGAATCTGGCACTTGTTCTTGTTACACTTCATATTGTTGGGAATTGTCCAGCTTTCTTATTTGTCAAGATTTCTCTGCAATGCCTCTCTGCCCTCAACAGAGTCAACAGCTTCTCCTGATTCAGTCTCATCTGCAAACTCACCTAGCATGCATTTGAGTCCTGCATCCAAATAATTTATGAGAACATGGAAGAGAGCTGGCCCTAAAACAGAGCCCTGGGGAACCCCGCTAGTGACTAGCCACCTAATGTAACCCCGTTTACTAGAATGTGCCAGCCAACTGTTCATTCATTGCATTGTTGTCATTGAACAGTATAGCACATTACCTTAACAAAGGTTCAAAAGGTAACTAGTAATAACTGGCATTCTCAGTGTTATAAAAGCTACTGGGCTAAGAAGCTTCCTGGATTACCAATATGTATTAATCAGCTGATGATACCAAACTGAGTGAGGTGAGCACATCAAAAAAGGAGGCCATCTGACATCTCAGCCCAGATGAGCTCAAAGAGTGGTGCCTTGGCTTCAGCTGGGATAGAGTTAATTTCTATTGTAGTAGCTGGTATTGTGTTGCATTCTGGATTTAGGATGAGAATGTTAGGCCAGAAGTTGGACTAGGTGATCTTGGAGGTCTCTTCCAACCTAGATGATTCTGTGATGCTGATAACACACTGATGTTATAGTTGTTGCAGAGCAGTGCTTGCACTAAGCTGAGAATGTTTCAGCTTCTGGTGCTGCCGTGCCAGCGAGGAGGCTGGGGGTGCACCAGGAGCTGGGAGGGGACAGGGCCAGGACAGCTGGCACAGGCTGGCCAGAAGGATCATAGAAGCATAGGCTTGCTTGTGCCCTAGCAATAATTATTTGTAGTTGTGCAGTGTTCATTCTAAAACACACAAAACAACAAAGAGCTGGAAAAATCTTAGTAAAATTTACTTAAGATGTAATTCTAACAAAGTTCTTCCTACACACAAAAAAAGTAACTGACAGTGAATGCTTGGTAACTTTGACATGGGAAAAAAAGGGGAGAGAGAAAATGCTTTCTTTCAAATTTGATTTCCCTATAATAATCTAGAGCTATTCTGCTAGAAGGAATTATCTCTGCAGGCTGGCAGCTGCAGTGGGCAGTAGATATCCTGTGCTATGTGGTGTCATGCTGAATAACGAAACTGGGAGAGTTGGCTGCAGAGGGAGGACCAATGCTCGGCCTGTGGCTGGCTACTTACTGGTCAGCAGGTGGTGAGCAATTGCAGCATTGTACATAACTTGTTTTATATTTTCTTTTATCATTATTATTCTCCCTTCCTTTTCTGTCCTATTAAACTGTCTATCTCAACCCCCCAAGTTTTTACGCTTTTTGTCACCGATTCTCTCCCCCATCCCACTATGGGTGCAGGAGAGTGAGTGAATGAACGGCTCTGTGGTGCTTATCTGCCTTCTGTGTTAAACTACAAGTGGGCAACCAAGACATTCCTGAAGCTTAACAAAGACAACTGCAAGGTCCTCCTTCACCTGGGATGACACAAACAAAGGTCCCTGTATAGGCTAGGAGCTGTGTGGCCTTGCTGAAAGGGACCTGGGGATGCTGGTGGGCAGCAAGATGAACGTGAGTCAGCGTTGCACTGCTGCAGCAAAGGCAAACTGGATGCTGGGCTGCACCTGCAGAGGCATTACAGGTAGAGATAGATATGTGGTCATCCCACACTGCTCAGTGCTTGTCAGGCTGCACCTGGACTAGTGTGTGCGGCTCTGGTCCCCACAATTCAAAACAGACACAGACAGACTGGGGAGGATCCAAAGGAGGGCCACGAAGATGATCAAAGTACCACAGAACCTGCTCTGTGAAAAAGGACTGAAGGAGTTAGGTCTTTTCACCCTGCAGAAGAGGAGGTACGGGGAGATCACTTTATTCTAGTACTTAAAGGTTAGCTACAAAGAAGACAGAGGCTTTCTCTTCACAAGGATTTATGCTGAGAAGACAAGGGAAACTGAGTGTGAGCTGCACCAGAAGTGGTTTTGTCTTGATATAAGAAAGAAATATTTACAGTGAGAACAATCCGTCACTGAACAAAGTCCTCAGGGATGCTGTGGAGTCGTCATTGGTCGTTCCCAAGATATGACCGGGCAAGGTGTTAGATAATCTCATCCAGGTTCCCTTTTCCCACAAAAGACTGGACCTGATGGTCTTTCAAGTTCTCTTCCAACCTGAGCTGTTCTAGTTCTATGACAATACAATGACAGTTTTTATTCAAGTTCTGTATTATGTGAAGGGGTTTTAAGGCAAAGTTAAACATGTATCATGTGAATGTCCTGTAAGGTAAAAATAAGGGTCTCCAGAAACACTGAAGATGTAAAAATAACCTTCTCTAGGCAGGGTCTATTAAGAGGGTAACTGAAGTAATGCATGGTCAAAACACCACAGAAGATGCAAGACACCTCAATGACTTTTATCAGCACAACAGCTCAGATACCTACATGGAAAAGGAAAGCTTGGGGTGACAGAGCAGAAAAGAAACCTCTCTTAAAATACAAATCTTGTAAACAAAAGCTTTTAAATCCAACTAATAATACTACAGGATGATCTATTTACAATGCAAGAACTGTATACACTGTAAAGAGTGTTACCCAGGTTCTTATATTTCGAAGTAGCACTATAACCACAAGCATCCAGTTATTACTGAAAACACTGTGCTTAATAAATAAGCAAATAAATTGCTCGCTTGTAATAATAAGAGGCATCTAAAGCATATCAGGAATAGAGCCTGAAAACAGTTTTAATGTTTTTGCTTCTTCTTAACATAGGAATTCAAATGCCTTAGATTTTTTGTGAGAAGTCTCAGTAATGAATAAACAATGACCAAATACTTTTTTTTCTACCCGCTTCATACAGACTGGCTCATAGTGCTGTCATAACAACCTCAACAAACATTCTTCTGCACATTATGGTCCAGTCTAAAATGAGAACTTCAAACATCTTTCCTCTGCCCCCTACTTTGTGTTTCAAGGTATTTTAATCAGTGCAAAGTTGTACTTTCTTGACTTTTTGTTAGTACTAAGAAAAAAGAACTTCTTTGACTAAAAAAACCTCAAGTGACTTGCTTCCAAATCAGATTTGTACTGTCCCCTCTCAAGACACCTATTTACATGAAATCTCTTATAGTTTCTCTGGCTGTATAAAATGCAGATGCCACTGCACATCAGGCCTGTGTTTGCCTCTTTGCACAGACAGTCCAAAACAGTTTTCCTGATCTGTTTCAACTTGAAATGTTGTCAATATATGGATTGTCTTGCTTTCTAATTCAGTGAAAAATCTAGTTTTCCATTAGTCTCTGCCTTTCTAATTTTCGATACAGCTTTACTAAATGTAATTATTAAAGGCAGATTCAAGAAAGCAATTACTGAGCTACTGGTTTGTATCTCTGAAGTCTTAATAAGGAACAAGAAGTTGAAGTGACAGAAACACTGCAAAATCTGTAAATAAAAAAATATATCTGACCATATGTTTATTTTGATACATACAATGTGCAGAGAAAAAACAGAAGGATATGGAAAATTGATATAATCAGAACATATCTGGGGCAACTACACCATTGCCTGTTATCCCAAATCTTTGTATCACTGCAGTATATTTAGTATTGCAAGAGTATTTCAGAACTGTTCCAGAAAAAGGTCTAGAAAAAGATCTAAAAGCATAACAAATTGAGAGTGAGATTGTGAATGATGGGAAAGTGGAACTTTACAATCTTCATTTGGGGTTTTCAAGGTATTCTGGAGGTTACAATATTAAGAGAGGTTATAGTTACTTGCCAGCACTGGTAGCCAAATATTCCAAATAAAATAAAGGTGATTTTGTAAAATAAATTTCAAAATAATAATACACAGCAGACTCATTTAAAATCTACTAAAAAGTCACTAAAATATATATTTAAAGAGCATGGAAAAGCACTAAGTTGCATCACAGACCTCATGTTAGCTTCTAGGGATCATCAATAGCCATTCTCAAGGTATGTGAGTTCAGACACACAAGACTGCAGCTAAAATAATTTCCATCTAAGTAATGATTTCCTCCCCCCACCCAAGTCAATCTTCTCCCTTTCTTCCCCACAAGAAGCGGCCACTATGAGATCAGACAAAAATGTCCCATTTAGTAGCTATACCTTGACACTACTCTGTTTTGGTAGCAATATTCTATGCACCCTAACATCATTCTGGTCATTTTATGTGCTGGAAACAGGAATGTTTCTCATTTGCAAAGGTGAAGATAAGAAGTCAACTTAAAATCATTTTCTGATTTAAAATACACAGCCTACATAGAAAACTTGTAGCAGCCTCCCTTCCATCTCAAGACTCATTGGTTTGTCATATTCAGCAAATGAATTTAGGCATGCTGTCAGAGTAGCAATTACTGATTTAGCATCGCTGACTTTACTTTCCATTGCACTTGTTGCAAACATAATCTGTAATGGCAGATGAGCACATAGCCATTCGTTTCTTGTAAGGAGAAGGTAAGTCACACCAAATAATTAACAATATAAAGAACAGGCAGAGGTAAGACCTGACATCTGAGAAAATAGGGATGCAGTTAATTTACGGTGTTTCTCCTTGGGTATTTTAAAATCTAGATTCATGCCTCTCTCAGAAGACCTGGTATAAGTTTCCCAGCTGAGGAGAGCTACTGTTGGGAAGTCCTGTAAGAAAGCCCTTAGAGATGTGGAGGTGATACAAGTCCTGAAAGCCTAAACCAAGGACTCCAGAAGTCAATGGGAATTCTGACTCCTGTCAGCCGAGACATGGCAGTACTGTAAATGACTGGTGAAGACCGAATCTCCAGTGTAAGAGAACCGGCCACAAACACCCAAAGCCTGCTGCAGATCTGAATTCTCAAGCTTTTCACAGAATCACAGAATAGTCAAGGTTGGAAGAGACCTCCAAGATCACCGAGTCCAACCTCTTACCTAACGCTAACAAATCTTCCACTAAACCATATCCCTAAGCTCTACATCTAAACGTCTTTTAAAGACCTCCAGGGATGGTGACTCAACCACTTCCCTGGGCAGCCTATTCCAGTGACTAACAATCCGTTCAGTAAAGAAGTTCTTCCTAATATCCAACCTAAACCTCCCCTGGCGCAATTTTAGCCCATTCCCCCTCGTCCTGTCACCAGGCACATGGGAGAATAGACCAACCCCCACCTCGCTACAGCCTCCTTTCAGGTACCTGTAGAGTGCTTTTCTTCACATAACTCATGCTTCAGTGTCATGGCTAAGAACATTGAAATTTTTTTTTAATACCATGCAGGAAGTGAATCCTAAACTAGATGGGGACAGGTAGTTCATTATAGACACGAGTACACTTGCATGCTATGACACAAAGAAAACACCCTTGTATTCTAAGCAGTTTTGACAGTGGCCAGGAGAGGAAGAGTAGAAGGATGTTATCAGTGAGATTAGTATTACAAGTACCTTAGAGTACTGATCTTGTGTTACTTCTGACTACTACATCAAAGTTGTTTTCTTTTTTTTGTTGTTGTTGTTGTTGTTGTTTGTTTGTTTTCTTAAAGCAGATCTCATTTTACTAATGTATTTGCTTTCCCTTTAAAATCACAACTTCCACGTTTTCCTTTTTATGCAGAAGCAAAAATGGTAAATAAGACATCTATGCCACTTCAGAATAATCAAACCAATGCTCAAGACAAAAAGTCAGATACTATGCTCTTAACTTTCTATCTAGCTCCAACCATAAAACTTCCCCTCCTTCCAGAAAACTGGGGTCTGGAATTTGTGTTGTAAATTTATGTTAAAACTGGAGCAACTCATGAACCCACAATTCATGAAGCATATATGTAATACAGAGTAGTACTAAGCTCATTTCTCTTTTTATTAACACCTACAAGAGCTGATCTCTTGCTAGAATCATGAGGTATGACCAAAAATTTCAAATAAGAATTAAATTGCGCAGTTCATCTACAATTCAACATGGTGGTACATATTTATGTTCATTACTGCTCTACTATAAGTTTTGAAAACTACTTTAAAAAGGATTCAAAATTAAAATAAAAACAAAACAACAACACCAACAAATAAAAACAACCAAACAAAAATGCAACCCAACACAAAAACGCTCTCAGGCTTTTGATCCTGTTGTTCAGTAACAAAAACCTGAATTCTCTGATGGAGGTGAATTCTTTGATGAAAGAGTATGTCACCATGACTAGAGATTTTCTCCACAGCATATTGTCCACGAGAAAAATTTCAGTACTTATTTAACCTTCCTTTATTTTATCAGCAGGTAGGGCCCACCACTTAGTGTCAGAAGACAAGAATAAAATAGAAGTAACTTGTAAGTGGACTGTTTAAACATTGTGTCCTGTGATACAAAAAGCTTTTTTTTTTTCCTCTTCAGTCTTTTTGAATGATTGACTCATGTACAAGCCACAGGCATTTTGTTGCATGCTTATGGAAAATGAAAAATCTTGTCTACAGCAACACCAAATAATTTATACACAGCAGACATCAGCTGTCATTTCTGTCTATCCCAGCAGTACACCACCTCCTGCACTTCTCTCTTTAGTCTAGGTGAGCTGTCAAGTTTCTAGTTTCTGACGTGTATTTACATCATTCAATGACATCTGACAGTAGTGAAAGGCCACAGAAAACTGCTTATTGATCAGAGCAAAACTAGTTGATGGAACAGATGAGGTTGTATCACAGAAATGCAGCCACACTCAGGTGATGACATTTTGCTCCCTTGTATAAAAGTGCTTAATGGAATACAACTTCATTATATCATGCCACTAGTGCTTAAAGAATTGCAGTTCTCACAAGTGTTTCGTCTATGCGGTGAGGAGGACAATCTATTTGTACTGATACCAATGTATTACTAACCTGATTTGTTCATGAACACTTGCAAACTACCAGCCAATGTGTCCTGATGAATATACTAAGAGACACTGAAGACTCAATCTTGCCAAAATCTAATTGAGCTGACCTTTTAAAAAAAGATGGAATTACCATTTAGGGAGCCAGAACTACTCAAGATTTACTTCTGTAGAATTCTGTACTGCTTAGTAAAGACATTTTAAATGACCATTTTTGTGCTTGGGACTGGTACAGTTTCCCAATGGAAGTGATAACTGATCATTAGTATTTCAGAGGTTATTATATCAACTTGTATGAGAGTCTTTCAAACTGTATTGATTTATATGCTGAAGAGTTCTTGGGCAGCGAGTCTCTCCATACACACTGTCCTAAAGCTAAAACATTCATTTTCTTAATTTTATTACTTTCCTCTTTTTGTTACATTGAACAGAAAACCATGTCAGTGTAAACTCATTTTCCACATAGCAACCTGTAAGGATGTAACTACATAACCATTCCTTACAGAATCTATGTTTACGTTAGCAGTCTAAATGAAAGACTCAGAGTAGTCTTAGCACAAGGTAAACAGAAAAGACTCAAAAAAGCCAGCATGTTAACTGAGTAACTTTAAATCATAAAACTCGAGGGGTGCACTGACAGCAGAACAGACCTCAGATCTTGCTCTTCATGTTATAACTTAGAGTAGAAAGAAGCAAATAAGTCTTTGAAACGAAGAAAATCTAGAGGAGAAAAAGTGGTCCAAGAGACACTCCTCACAATTGCTGTCATTCAGCCTATGAAGTTAAGACATGCACATAATTTAGCTACTTATAATTTAAAAGTTTTCAGTTTCAAAACAAAACTATTGGACACCTCAGATGCTCATAAAATTCTTTCCATTTCAAAGGGGAAGAGATAAAAGACTCAGCTCTCAGAGCAGGCATTTCCCTTGACTTAAACAACCAGCTTGAGACCAAAGGTTGACTGAATCCATGTCCTACATAACTAAAGAAATCTATGCTTTAAAAATATCAGAGAAATGCAACTGAATATTGTAAATTAGTATATCTTTTGCTATTTCTCAGTAGAAACAACATGGTGAATCCCAAATACCACATATAAACAAAGTGAAAAGATGGCAACAGTCCTGCTATTTTCATCTCTGTTGAATCACTGAAACTTTTCTCAGACAAAAACACTAACAGAAAAGACTTATTTTCTTGGTTTTCTTGTAACACACTTACTGCTAACTATCTAGAAGAATTTTGCTTTGATACTGAAGAAAGCCTTGGAGTCAACTAAGATTTTTGGAGATTATCTGGCTAATTTTGGATCTAATTTCAGGTAGAGAGCAACTACTTTTCCCACTCTAATGAAGCTTCCAAATTTCTTCTTGAAAGGGGATAAACACCCCCCCACAGAGCAAGTGCAAGACTATTTATTCTGTTAACCTTTTTTGCCTGTTTCCCCCCCCCCCCCCCCCCCCAAGCAGGTGAATTGATCTCACTGAAAATTAGTAAGAATTTCAATGTGCATTACCTGTAACTGAACATTTCAGCCCAGAAGCTGATATTTACAATGACTCAGAAAAATGAAATCACAGACTTAATCTTACCAAACGGTTTTCAAATATATCTTCAACATTTCCACACAGTTAGTTCTGCATAGGTCTAGCAGTTATTTCGCCATCTCAGTTACTGTGGTTAGCTGTCAGCATTTGTTTGCACATACACAAAACCAAACATATTAAATAAGTATAGATCTAAGGGGAAAATGAAAGAAAAAAAAAAACAGTCACCGTCAATATACATGGTGCCAAAGGTCTAAAAAGCAAACTCTGCAATCTTCTTGGTGGGAAGGGAAGAGGAAGTATTTCAGACAACGGACAGTATAGATAGGATGCTATTTTATGTATATTTAAGAGGCTTATTTTAGCAGTGACTTTAAAAGAGGCAAAGAAGTTTTCTGCATTTCTGCCATAAAATTCTCTACTACATAACCTTTTATTCACAAGAACTCTAAAATTATCAGGAAGAGTATCTTTAGACAAGAAGTTGCAGACAAATTACATTTTGTCCTTTCCAAGTCTGGTTCTTGTACATTGTGCTTATACAGAAAACAGGAAATTCTCTTCATCTCAGTTGTCTGATACGCATAAATATCTGGGCTCAAAGCCTTGACACTGATACTGATGATGGCAGCAATTCATAACCAATTATGAAAAAAAACACAACACCCAAACCAAAGCAAACCTACTTTTAAATTAACCCTGGATCTAGAACTGCCTGTTTTATTTGAAGTACAAAGTATCTACACAAAGCACAAGAAATCTCTCTCTTCATTCAGTAATTTACTTTGAGTTGCCCTGAAAAATCAGGGATACACTACTTAGTATTTATTCCCAACTTTTGCTCAACGTACCTTGGAGAGAGTTCTCTCAGGAAAAGTAAAAAGCTACGTATTTCTACTGTAATAGAGTAGGAGCTAAGAGGACTGGAAACACAGACTGTATGACAGGCTGTTGACATATGGATACATGAGGACATGCAGAATTTGAAAGAGAATTACAATAAACACACTTTGCTATTTCAGTCTTCAGATAACATACACCAACTTTCACATGTGATAGCTACAACTCAATTCCTTTTAGGTCCAGCTCTCTTATTTTGCTAAAGCAATTACCAGCTCCTAACTGCAGCATGCAATAATCTAAATGATTTGCTCATATTTAGGACATTACTTTAATATTCCCTTATTTTATTACAGGAAAACATCCATCACAGGCATGTTTCTGTTTCAGAAGAGACAGAAGCCTTTTTCTTCCCTGTGAATGATTCACAGAAACCCTACATCACTGCATCTGACTTCAAAAGAACAGAAACTGACTCTTTATGACAGGGATATATGAACTGGGTAAATGCCCAAGCCATTGCTCAAAGCATGCCTGTAGCAGTATCATCACTTCTTTCCAGACAGGCACACTAAGCTGAAGCAATGACTTTTGTTTTCCTGGTTAAAATGGAGTTAAAGTCAAAGTCAAAGGAAAAACTAATACTTGAATTCATTATGCATCAGAGGCTCCTTTCTTTGTTAGTGGAAAAGTATAGATTTTAGTGCCACAGGCTGTTGTCTTTAAAAAGGTTTACAGTAAGCCAAGAACCTAACATTTTTTAAAGGAATCCTGAAAGACTACGAAAAGCATGTGCATGTGGTCACAAACACTTACAATGTTTACTAATTTACAGTAATTTACAGTTCTCTCTGCTGTTTTGAATCCCAAAGCATTAGTCACTACAACATGTATCACAATCAGATCTTTCCACTGCAAAACACGCCACGTAGAGAAGGTCCCGTCTTAACACTGAAGGCACGTAATTCTTGAGGCTCTACAACAACTTCTGCAGTGTATTTCTGTGTTATTTTTTGCTCCTTCCTCCAACTTCAACATTACTCTGTTCCTTGCCAAAATTACTGATTTGTCTTCCGTACAGGGCATGAGCAGGAACATCTAAAACCAGTAAAACATTTTCTAGCATATGATGTAGAAAAATCTTTCCTTCCTGGCGGGTGGCTTCCATGTTGTCAACACTCAGTTCTATTACTGTTTGTGATTCTTTTGTTTGTTTGTTTATTTTTGTTTGTTCATTTTTCCTTTTTTTAAAAAAAGTTAAGATAGGTGGGTATACACATACACCTGAAAATCAGATCAAGATTTTAAAAGAGGCATATAACAACAACTGTGACTGAATAAAAAAGCCTGAATATAACCAAAACTTTTATGTGTAGAAAACCAGGTAAAGCAAAAGAGTAACACATTCATTTAAAACCATAGCAACATTGCTGTAATCAGTAAAGTGATAAAATATTTTTATCCTTCCAGGATCCTGGAAACAGCTTCCTTTGACTGGTCCGAACACACAAATTTGGTGCTCTTTGCAAAAGACTTCAAAAAAACATTCCTTGGGTATATTTTGGAGAGAGATGAGTATATTTCTAACATGGATAAAGAAGCAAAATTACATTGTTTTCCTGGTTATGTGGTTCACTAAGTTGTTGTTTGAAAGTATAGTTTAGTATGCTGATATTTAGTCATGCTACTGATTTGTGTTGGACCTCTGAACTCTCATGGAAAACCGTATTTCAATCCTTGGAATGGATAGGGGTTTTTTTGAAGGAAGAATTGCAACTGCAAGTAGTAATACAATCAATCATTTGCTCTAACAAAATATTCCCTACTAAAACAACATACATTACTCTCCTAATTATCACTACTCAATTATCATTAACCATCAGAATAAATAATGTGTAGGTCAGGTTTAGTAGTACGCACAACTGTAACTATTAGAATTACCTAACTGAAACTAATAACCTCAGTTTCTAGCATGTCAGCAACATATCACTAACATGAACCACTGCAGATTATCACTATGTACTCATCTGCTGGAGAGGCAAAAATATTCAATCTTTTTTTTTTTTTTTTTTTGATAAATATCATGAAAGTTAGTAGTGTTTGAAATGAAAATGACAGCGGGTTTTTGTTTCAAAGACCAGTTCTGATGGAATAAAGGTGTTAAAATTTTAAGCTTAAATGACCAGAACAACCAGTATACTTGGGGGCAGGTGGAAACAAGAAAAGCTGTCATCCATTTAAGCAATGACAGCTTCACTGGAGATGCAGTGAACAAACATTACAAGAAGGAAAAAACAATCTCATGCTATGCTACGGAATTCTTACTGTGAAGTTGAACTAATCTTATTAATTTAAGTAACAGTTGCTGAAAAGTTGGTTATAGCATTTTGTTACAATAGTTAAATATTTTATTCTACGCTAATCAAATATTTATCAGTCATTTGAAAACATTTCTGTGCTTGTGAGATATCACTCTTCAGAATGTTTAATCAACTGAAATACCAGTTTTGTAAAATAAAAATACAATGTAAAGAACGATGCTCTTTTCTACCACTTTGTTTATCCCACCCCTCAATGCTATATAATGCCTGGAAAAGGGAAGATGGTTAAGGAAAGGAAGAAGCAAAGATATTCCTCATTGTAAAGCACAAATTACCAAAATCACTAAAATTTCAACCAAATTATGGAAAAAGATGATGTTTGTGCAGACCTTTGGTTCTGTTGCAGAGTGGAATGCATTTAAAAGTGATCAGCACAAGTTTTCAGATACTTATTATCAATCATTTTAAACAATACTTCAGCAGGCACAGAAAAACAAGCAGTGGTACCACTTCATACCTCCCCATCTCCTTCTACTCCCATCTGCTGTTGTACCACTATTACAGAAATTAACCCGTTTAATCCTGACAGACAGAGAGTACGAGCATTATTGTTGCAGAGAAAAGTAAAAAGATGCTCTTGCTCCTTCTCTCAGTTTCAACCAACTCTACATGGTTCTTTATGCTTTTCTGAAGCAAATTGCCAGACCACAGTGACCTGCCCAAATCCAGGAACTGAGACTTTATTTTTGGAACTCACCGGGGTGATTTTCCTGGAAAATGGGAATTCCTCCACAGACCATTTAAGATGAAGATTCCTTCTGGCTTCAGCATTGAGATAAGTCTCAAGATAACACATGTAAACACCTACTGGCACAACTGTGGCACAGAATAATGCGCGTACAGAAACTACTACAATAAGTCTGGAAAAAGAGATTAGGTAGAAGACATGAAAATTAACAGACAAGCTAGCTCCATATAATTACATGCAATGTATCTCTCATTAAGAAATTCCAGTAAGTAATACAAACAGCAAATCTTATTCTTCCTATTTCACTTAAAACTTGATAAACACTTGATTTATGAGAAGATCAGGTTGTTCATATTCTTTCATCCCTATTCAGCCTTATACAGAAAATATTTCATATCCTTAGATATAGATTTTATGGAAAGAAGAGGGATATTTCTCAACATTGACATTACAGGAAAACTAGAAACAGGTGGATCTTATATATTGGTTTGATGTGACCACATTGATTATCAGCTAGTTGCATGATTAACCAGCAGACTTGGGCAGGATATTATCAGCCATCTATTTCTCTTTAGAGATAGACACTTTAGAAGGAAAAACATGCCTGGTATCTTTCCACTGAACTTGTCAAAAATGGCCTTAAAGTTCACTTTTTGAGTGAAATAGAAGAAAATATCACTGAAGCATTTATGCGGTCCATTGATCTGTCTCACCAGACTTTACCAGCCTCTTTTCAGAATTTTAGGGAACAGAAGTGCAGCAGCTCCAACCAGAGCTGCTTCCAAACCAATCAGCTTTTCTTCAAGATGTGAAGACAGACTCTCTCAAAGTCAACTCTGAAGCCGTACCAGTTAGACTTCCAGTATCTGACATATGCAACACTTTGCAGTTAGCTTATGAAATGTTAAAATGCATGCCATGACATACATTTGAATGTCATAACATGAAATGTTATGAAATGTTCTTTAGGTTTGGTACAGACAGTCCCAACTCAAGTATAATAGAATCATATAATAAATAACAAGATCAATTCTTCTACAGAATTTATTGTTTTCAAGTATGTTAGCATATGCAATTAAAAAAAGTAATTAAAGTGACTTGCATACTTCCTAAATTCAATGCATACATAGAGTGACCCCTACTGGTCTGCTAGGCACCCGAGCAAAGATACAAACCGAAAGTAATCACCAATCCTGGGAATTAATCTGCCCGAATTTACAGGGGCAAACATCAGGTGAAGAATTTATATATTTCATTCAAGTTACAGAATGGCTGATACTAATAATTCAGAGGCAAAAATACTCCAGTCATCCTATGGACTCTTAAAAATTAATTCCTCCTTTTAATACAAGTTACAAAATACATAAGCAGAGGGCTTGTAAAGAATGCTTACCTGTTGTAAAGAATGCTTACCTGTTTCTATGGCTGACAGACATTATTATTAAGAGTTTAAATGTTTCCCCCCAAAAATCTTTAAGAACACCTAGGAGAAACAAACTTCAGTCTACTAGTTTTTAAATGAGAAAATATATATACCTACCGTGCTTTCCAATTAAACATTAATAGTAACTACTACAATAAGCCCCCATGAATCAGACTGATTTTGCTACTGTTTATATTATACATAACACACAAAGTCATGGAATTATCTAATTATTTGTCTGTTTTCATACACAACTATCTAATAAGCCAGGTGACCAATAATGTGCTTTGACATTGATCACCTAATCAATGTCACACATATCACCTAATATACTATTTAATAAACAAAGTCTTAAAAAGTGTCTGTTTATGTGAAGTGCTGAATGTTCACTTTTTTTGAATAAATTATACATTAGACACACACTGTGTAAAGTCATTACCCAGCTAGGCTCAAAACCAACTTGAAAACAGTAAAGCTTGCACTAAATGTGAATTCTCAGTGTATTTCTTTGACCATCAAACTTTTTAATTACAAACACATATAATTATAACATAAAGCATGCAGGAGATTGACCAAATGAGAGGAACATTTGCCTTTGACTTCATTTCAGCCAGTATTCATTCCAAGAATCTAGTACTAGAAAGCAACATTAATTGTCACTCCTAAAGGAAACTTTTGCTCAGAAAGCTTGAGAGACAAAAATTCGACATTCTCTCCCTGCTTAAAAATTCCTGCAAATTAAGAGGAATATTCTGTAGCTGTTGAAAATTTCTACTGCATCTAAACCAAGTCAGGCCACTGCTGCACAATATTTGTTCATACTGGGAGCTCACAAAAAATACCACTAGTTCCAGATGCTCAGGGGTAGCTGGAACCTGGGGGCAAAATCTGGACCTCTGAACTCTCAGCGGTAACATGCAATCCAGTTTACACCCTGACTCCTCATTTCTGACCACTCAAAGCTGTGGAAGTGAACAATTACAGCCCAAACTTGTTTTTGAAATGCATTCAGCCAGCATTAATTTAGCACACCAAATCCCTAGGGCCTTCAACAGGATCTCCACATGTTACAGAGATTTTATTTTTTGGAGCCATATTTAAATATTTACAATGTTACACAAAGAAGAATAAAAGAAAAAAAACAACAACGACATGCTATGAAATATTTAAGAAGACTGTAACTTGACATTTTTTTCAAAACCAAACAGTGAACTTTGCTATTATTTCCACTGAAATACACAGAGTAGTAAAACATCCTCTGTGAAAGTATAAAATTTAGACATTATTATGCTGAAAAAAACAAAAACGAAATAACACTGAGGTTAAAAGTCATGCACTCTAAAGACATGGACATCAAAAACTAGCATATAATTTAATCAATCCCTTTGTGCTTAATGCCTCAGAGGTAATTAAGAACTTATTTCTCACGATCTTGGTGCCTTTCAGTGAGCAAGTGCTCCAATGTTGTCGTGGTCTGCCTTGCTCATCATATTTGATCCCAGGCCTGGCAAGTGCCATGTAAATCCTGACCTGAACCAAGCATTACCAACTGCCTTACCACCATTTTTTTCTACTGTATCCTTACTGGTCTATGCCAGCTCTTCACAAAAATCAAATACAAGTAATATTACTGTCATATTTTGTGAATGTAGAAATAACACACTGAAACAATTCAAAAAACGTCAGAAACATTTGCTAATTCCAGACATCCAATTTGTGATAAGAAGGAGTAAATCTGGCAGAAAGCTTCTCTAGAAAATGATTTACTAAACCTGTGCAGTTCAACTAGGCATCCATTGCCATCCAGGTGTCTCCAGAAAGAGTGTCAAAAGTCATCAGAGGAGTTGCCAGGGCAGGGGAAACTCATGTTCTTGGCTTTGAGACAAACCTTAGAGATGGATCTCAAGAGGGCCAAGCACTGTTAGAAGTTTAGCCTGAGGTGAGCCTGGTCCTTCCTACACCTGTCAAAAAGTTGAAGAACTTAAATTTTCAACACCTCTGTCCCCTGTAGTCTGCTTGGTAAAACAGGGAGTCTATAGCTTTGTATTACATCAAAAAAGTGACTGTTTCCAAGCTGTTTGCACTAACAGGAGGGGCATAAGCCTCTTGAAAACCCTTACTCCCTCTTTATGGTAGTAGAAAGTAACGTAATCTAAAGCTGTTGCCAAGCCAGCTCCGGTACCAGATGTATTATTGCATCAGTAGTCTGCTCTAATCAAACTACAGATTTTTACCTGTACCAGGTTCCAAGACCTGATCTCCGTTCAGCAGTGCAAAGCCATGCAGTGACTGCAGGGATGTAAGAGCATATTTGGCTGGTTTGGGAATTTCCACAAACTCCTTTTCAGAGCGTGCTCTCATGGTACCTTGTCTCTTCTGCACATTTGAGTGTCCAAAGGACCTCTCCAGCAACACGTAGGCAGTCTGTGCTCTTGGGTAAAAAACACTTGTGGAGGTCCGGACGTTAACTGGTAAACAAAATCAAATCTTCCATCTTGTGTTAGATCACTCCAAATAAGATTGTGATTAAATTGTTCTTAAGAAAAAAAAATAATAATAATACTTTGTTCTTCTAGATATGTGCCTCGATGATCCAGCATCAAGGCCTCCAGTCAAAGGCTGTCAGGCACTACACAAATTGCTTGGCTACTCACTTGCCTCCCCTAATAAATTGATCAATCTGTCCCCAACGCTTCTCTGCAAATTTGCTGATGATTTGTAAATGGAATCATATTTCATTGTCTACATAATAAGAATTAAGAACTGTTAAAATGCAGGAGGCAGAAAGGGGCTTCTGTCATAAAAAATTTGCAACCTGGGCCTGAGTAAATGTTGACTGTTATTGCCTACTTATCACACCACCCCCCACAGTCTCACCCTGTTTCCTTGAGAAATACAGAAATTGGCTGCATGAGCTACAAGAAATAAAGATCTTTCATCTTAGACACCTTCTTTGTTAATAACTGTGACCCTTGTGTACTAAGGATTTCTAATTCAGTCAGCACCAAACACCTGCTATGCCAAGGACAGGAGCAAAACACAAGGGGCTTATTTAGTGCTCGGGCCAGAAGCACAACACCACACTGCTGTACACCCAGTGTTTTGCACCAAGCCTTTTTTAAAGTATTAGTCTTGCAGGAACTACTGAAGATTTTTGGTTGTTATCTTGGTGTTAAAGGTAAAAAGCTACATCTAAACATAAACAATAAGTGAATTACAGACATTGAGAATAAAATGATGCTAAGCAACCTGTGGATGTTCTAAGAGGGGATACAAATGTGGGAAATGGGGAAATGTGCAAAAGGGGAACTGGAATGGCAGGTGGCACAGCACTGCTTTATTGCCTTGTTCTACCTGTGACTTCTGGCAAAACATTTGGTCTGAGATGCAACAGAGTGTGTTAGGGCTCAGCAGAACACACATAGGACCAAGCACACAAGAACTTTCCTGGAATTCATTGCATAGTGGCTCCTTCATTAGGCCAGGGGCAAAGTCTGCACTAGCAGGGAACATGCAAGAAGTGTCAGGCAAAGATGACAGCACTAATCTTTAAGCACCAAAGTCCACAGTGGCAAGGAAGAGCATAGCCATGAAGTTGAAAACAGGTACTTAATGCAGGTCGGTAGCACAGCAACAACAGCCACTATACACATCCCCCTGGAATATTCTGTTACTTTTTAAAACAGAGGTCTCTGATCAGCTCCTGAAAACTCTTGATGGTAACTGGCACAAATTGCTTGGGCTTTGTTCTTTGATTTCTGTCATTAGGAAATGTGAAGACTCTTTAAACGTTACAAACTTGTACAAGCCACCTTCACGCCTCTTCAGATCAGACAAGATTGAGGTGGAACACATTTGTGCTTTCAGGTGTTAACTCTGGGAAAGGCTCCTGCAGGCCCTTCCCTCTTACAACAACCTGCCTGTATCTTTTTTTTTTAAAAAAAAAAAAAAACAAAAACAAACAAAAAAAAATAAAAAGGTGAGAATCACAGAATGGTTTTGGTTGGAATGGACATTAAAGATCATCTAATTCCAACCCCTCTGCCATGTGCAGGGACAAAGGGATGGACAACGAGAGCTCTGATCAGCCCTCCTGCCATTCCAGTCGCTGTGCTGCTTTCTGCTTCACAGGTAAAACACCAGCCATCTAGCAAATTAAACATTTAAAGAGCTTGCATTTTATGGCAGAAACTACATACAGGAAGAGGTGCACTGCGGTAAGAGTCAAAAGAAATATTTTTCATTTCTTCACTAGCTTATAGAGTCAGATGTTTTCCTTCATTGCTATGTACATGTACAGTTATGGAAACAGATACACTTGGTCCAGTTCTGCACTGTGTTTATAAGTCTGAAGTACTAAACAAATAAGCACTGGGGTCAATGTAAACGCCAAACAAAATGCTTTACCGAATAGTATTAGCAGTGTTTAAACAAGGCACAAAAAATAATCTAATGTGACAAGTCCGCCCCAGTCACTGCACTCACCTCAAAATTTAATGCTACTTGGGAACAGGAAAGAACGACTACCTCCAGGAAGACCCTGATAAAGGCTAAGAAAAGAAAATATGTTTCTCCTCTACCTAGAGAGGCAGCAGCTCATGACTGTTTCAGTGACCATTTCACTATGAGAACCTCTAATATTTCCAAGGGGAAGAGAACAAAGCTACTCCAGGTGAACTCTCAGGAGCTGTAGAAAGCCACAGAATTTGTAAGTGATAAGAGGCTAGGGACTGGAGAGAGGTAAAATTGTTGAAATAATGCAAAGAATGATTACTGAGTTTTTGCTAAAGGCTTACACAAATAAATTTTAACAAGACTGCTGGAAGATGGCCAGCTGTACTTCAGACCTTCCAAGGAATTTGCTTACACAAGTTTTCTGCATATTCTCTCCCAATACTGAAAGTCCTCAGGCAGATCTATTCTAGTCCTGTATCTCTGTGAGTTACCTAACTCACCCTGCTGTCTCAAGGCAGGACCAGCTATAATTCTTAGTCTTGACAGAAACATTTAAACCTCATGCAGACAGTTTCCATATACTCTGCTGCTGAAAGTTACTCTCATGCTGCAGTGTCTTCATTATTCAACACCATTTCATAATGAATTTTTCTCACTTCTGGTGGAGAGGACAAGAAACTGCCCAGCAGAGGATTACAGCATCTCCAATCTGCAGGCTGATTTGCCTCCTGTCTCTTTCTAACAGCCTTTACGTTACTGGGGATTGCTAAAAAGTTCCTGCCCAGTTCTCTCTCCTTTCACATTAAAAATAAAAATAAATAAAATAAAAAGGTGCATTTAATTCTTCACAACAATCATCAATCTAGAAAGTAGCGTAATAGTCACATTCCCTTCTACACTGCTTTCTCTTATGGACACTCTTCCCCACAAGTTCCCATGCTTCTTAGAGTGCAGTACTTAAGTCTGGACATGGGTGTCCCACTTAGTATACACTCCACTCATCATTGCTAAGGACTACTCTTTGTCTCACTCATCTTTCAAAACCCCAGCAGGTACAGCTAACATTAGCATCATGGCCACCTGGTGATGTAAAAGCCCCACGTCTGTTTAGGAGACATGTTACTTAATCTGTTGGATCCTATGCTGTGTTACTGATTATTTTTTCTTTGTTAAAAACAGCACTTGGCATCAGTTCCTGTTGAATTAGCACTCCATTTTCCTTCCTTGAATAATATTTCCAATTCAAATTTATTTTGGATTCTACGCTTGTTCTCCAGCATGTTCACTGTCACTACCACCTTGGTGTTGATGGCAAGTTTAAATAAGGACACTATCCCATCATCCATGTCATTAAAACATCAGCTTGTACAGGACCACAAACAGAGCTCTCTGCAATACCGCTCAATAAGTCCTTCCAGGGTTGGCATACGCATGTGTTTCTGAATACCTGTAGCCACATGTGTACAACATGTTTGTGTGCATAGATGCCTACTTTCTGCCCCTGTGCAAATATAAGGAGTTTGGCTTTGGTCTTTGCTTAGCAACAACTCATTTAGCTTGCAACAATACAAATAAAACTCAAACGTTAAGAGCATCTGCACTGGATTAAACTAACTTGTACTTTACACAACTGACAGCATTTTTTAACTAGAAAATATGGCAGAGCTCTTTTAGTGATGCATGTGTAACCCGTCAACTAAGCACCCTGCAAAATGTACACTAAGTTTTAGGTTTCAAAGAAATTATACTGCAAAAAACTCCACCAAGGAATAGAATCAAAACATTTTCAAAAGTTGGTCTACTTCAAGCTTGAAAAAAATTTTCCCTTCTATCTTTTCATGTACAATAACACAACAGTGGGTTCTGATCCTAGCCTAATAACACAACAGTGGGTTCTGATCCTAGCCCAGAGTTTCTCTGAGGAACTGTATAATGCAATAGTATTTTTCTGAAAATACTTAGAACAGAAAGTGAAAAAATGCAGGCTCATTTGAGCATTTAGCTTAGCTAAACAAAACTGCTAAGCAAATGTGGAAGCTGAAGAGGAAAGGAAAGTGGCAGACTTGCACAGACTTGCTAGCGGGGTGCTCGGAGTTACATTGCTGTCAGAAATTCCCTAGGTAAAATTAAAAAGAAATGCATTGTGCTCAGGCACTTTTATAAATTCCTCAGAGATACCATGAATATTAATAAGAACATTTTTTAAAACAGTCTGTTAAATATTAAAGTATGTGCATATATGCCATAGCGATGTACAACAATTGAATAAAAATTTGCTCTTCCCACAGGACTAACTAATACATATTTTTCCACACTTCAGAGAAATTCTTGTTAACCCAAACTAACATGTTCAAAATAACAAGATTCAATGATCTGGCAGTTTTTAAGAACAGATTACTGACATGGTTTTGAACGTTTCTTAGATTAAATCACTAACATTAACACCTTCACATTAATCGATTGGTGTCAGCAGAATTCTGGAGAGCTATGCTGCAGGCTCCAGCACCAAAGTAGTAATCAATTAAGGAAGTCAGCTGAAAAAAAATGATGCAAAGATCAGAGTTGTCAATGGCGAAATAATCTCATCTCAGTAGTGTCAAAGGAAGAGTAAAAAAATGTCATACACTTATTTCATAATGAAAGAAAACTACTGTAAACAAAGATCTAATTATCCAACAATACACAGACTACTAATTAAAATACATTAATAAATTCCTCAGAAATCTGCATTATAGGGCATATTTATGTAATTCAACGTAAGATACATTTAGGCAGAAATTGTACAAGCTTCTCTCTCTTTTTTAGAGAACAGTACTGAAGAACATACTTGCTAAAAAATGCAGTGATTTTATTTAGAGAGTACTAAAGCTCCAAATAACAGAGTTAAACACCAAGAAAATAATAATAAAATATATGCAGTTTAGTCCGCAGAAATCACTTAACATTTTTACATCTAAAGCACTTTTTTCCCCAAAAGGGAGTAACAAAGCCACTGAATTTTGTCTGCGTGTTCCATCCATAAACAATACTTAAGCACAAATAACGTCGCATTGTTAAGCTGCAAATTCTTGTATCTGCTGTGTTAGCAATGATGTCCACATCAGGGTGTTGAGAACGGGGGCATTAAATACCACTCAAAATAGGGTTCTCATTTCTCCATACTCTTTGTTTGGCTATCACCAGCATGAGGGCCTCTGCCATGTTACATGCCATAGAAAGCTACCTGACACAATCTGTAGTGCATTCTTTACCTTCCACAGGCAAACCATCAGAATCTATTAAAATTACTTTACGCCGATAGCACTAGAGACATGACAAATCACAGGCCAAGAGTCAGATACCAAAGAATGTGTCTCAGGGCGTTGGGGCCAGGCCGATTTGCAAGCAAATGATATTGTGTGAAGCTGGCATGCTCAGTGCATGACAAACTGATGCAATTTCAGTACTGTCGGAGAAGCTGGCTGAGATTTCTCTGATGCTGGCTATGGTTAGTGTACAGAATTGTGCAGAGTTCCCAGATTTGAATCACTTGGGGCCTGAGAGGGCTTCACTTGACAAGCCACAAATAATTACACTACACTCTTTCTATTGTACTCTATTATTTTGCCTCTTATCTGTAAGCTTTGAGCACTCATGAACAAGCAAGGTCGCTTCTATTTTGACCATGATGCAACAAAACATTGTTCTTTTGTGATATGATAAATAAAATGCAGCCCTGCAGACTAAACATTTTTATCAGGTCCATTTTCCACTTTTATAAGCAACAACAACTTTGGGAGCTTGTTAGCACAGTAGAGGTTGGAAATAACCATGTAGGCAGGTTCATGAGCTTTTCACTTAGGAGTGTGATACAGCTATCTCGTTATTGCAAAAACTCATTTGAGAAATGGGGCATTAAGTTCTTAGCCCTTAACAGATAACACTTATATCTATGATTACTTTAAGCAGGTTTTTACCCCCTTTCAAATCAGCAATTTTTGACAATTTAGTTGGTGAGTAGCAAAAAATAGTTTTAAATGTGCACTACATTACCACTTCTTACCTAGACACCAAACGCATTTCTAAACCAAAGTAACTGCATTTTCCTGTGTCAGCTCAAAAATGTATTATTCAAACACCCAAGAAGATTGAAAGCTTTACTTTAGTAGTATTATCTTGGCCACTCAATTTAAGAATAATGACATTCATAGCATTCACAAAAAAAAAAAAAAAAAAAAAAAAAAAAGCAACATTAATGGTTTGGAAAAAAAAATTATATACCCTTTTTCCTAGTTTACAGAACATTCAACTTTCAGAAAAAAAAAAAAAAAGTCTTCTTTCTCCCATGGACTGTGCAAAAATCGGGTTTGTAATTTAGGGCTCCGTGTTTCAAACCAGATGCTACTCCTTCTTTTCAGTCTTAGAACTAGGTTTAGAGATTTTCCAAAGCTGCAATTAGCCACAAACCCTCTAGTAGTAAAGCAAAAACTCAAACATGAATACTAAATTCATGTAGGAATAAAATGATTCTTAAAACCATTCCTGATTCCTATTAATGTACTCCCTTTACACTTACTTTTCAGATACATATATAGTAGAAATTATGCACCAGAAGATAAAGTGTTAAAAGATTTCTTAACTGAAAACGATGAACTTAAAATATATTATCCTACTTTGTCTTTAATTCAGGCCAACATAAAGATTGTCTTATCTGAGAGAAAACAATTACTATCCTCTCTAGCACTCCTGATAAGTTCTTACAAAGTTCTGTTTTAAAAGGGAAGAATATTTGTTCCATTTTCCTAACTAGTATGAAGAATGTATGGCAAAGCCTGGAAGTCTGACATCATAATATTTCTGCCAAGGGAAGGCAAAATTGAAAATACCAAAGAACCAGATTGTGACATATAGGAAAAATACAGCAGGAAAAATACAGCATCCTCAGCCACACTTTAGAATCTACTTGAGCTTTGTAATCTGTGTCAAAACAGATTTTTTAAAACACTCACAGTGAATGGTGAAAAGAATGAATTGCTACCAGTCCACATTTTAAGCACTCAGCAAAATGAAAGGCCACTGGTATTTTCTATTCAATACCAAAAGTGGATGCTTTTTTTTTATTTATTTATTTACTGTCCTTTTGTGCTTTCTTATTATGACTTAAAAAGAAGTTAGGTCTTTGTATTTTAGACGTAGAATGGGTCTTTTATTAAAATTTAGCTTTTAAATGTTCTCTAACATACTTTAAAAATCGAATGGTTTGGAATTTCATGTAGCTTTTGTCACAGCAGAACATACTTTTTCTTAAAATTTGGCAGAACTCAGAAAAGCAACAGCCTAATACATTTTCTGATCCTATAATGGCATTGGACTGAACTCCAAATCTGTTTTACAGTTACATAGCATTCAACTCCAAATACGTTTTGTTTTTTCTTCACAGGTTTCAAGCAAAGTAAATGTTGTTATAACATTCTGACATTCCTGTAAATCTATTAGTTCTTTAATTTATGATTAAAATGAAGACATGTTCCTTATGTTTTCACATCTCAAGAGAACATGAAAGAGTGTAATTACCATCACAGCTTGACAGCAAGGCAGACACATGACCAGGTATTTCTCTTCCTGGACATAGCTTGATCACTAAGTAACAAGAAAGGAATCTAAATGTAAAGAAACTGAGACCTGTGTGAGGCCATAGGTAAAGGCAGTTCACGGAGGTATGTATGGTCACTTTTCATAAAAGCAGTTCACTGTAATCAATAAAACTTGCCGCTGAACAATTGATTGTTTCACCACACAATCAAGACTTTGTTTGCCCTTATGTAAGAGATGATAGGAAAGCTTAAGATTTCATTATTTTCCAATCTGGAAATACTGCAACACATGAATACCTTCTGCTCCAGCACAAAAACAGAATCCATTTTTAAAAAGTGAATCAATTGCAGAATGAGACAAGGAATACATGAAATAAAATAATGGAGAACAGTAATTCTTATCTCACAGTTCTCAAAGTACACTAGTGGGAAAAAAGACCGCCACAGAAGTCCCATACCATTTTCACTATACTAAAGCATTAAGTAGTCGCGCAATAGTGGTGCTACAACAATGCAGTAATGATGCAGGGTAAGAACAGATGTTACTTTTCACAGCATCTCATTGGGAAACAGCTATTACCAGTGTAGGCAAGAGTGAGTTTTGGAACTCTTTGTACCATGCAGGCAGTTTAACAACAATTGTCTAGAGGCCCTGGTCTTAATTGTGACCTGCAAACACTGTGATACACAAATAAATTATCTACCAAATGGAAGATGCTGTGGAGGCTTGAGTGTCATTCGTGATACATTACTAACCAACCCTACCTGCACTGGTGGTAGCTTCGGACTCAGAAGAATCTTCACCGGTTTCCTACACACACTTTTCCAGAGCTGAAGGGTGTTACTAACAGGAGGGGGAGCTCTCACCGCACCGGCAGCGGGGGAATGGGAGGAAAAGTGGTGTTTCGATGAGCACCTGGAACGCAGGTGGTGTCCCTTTCTCATAGGCTCTTTCTTTCCCATCTTATTCCAACGCCCAGAGGGACCTAAGCACTGCTGTACTGCGCCAGATAATTTCATTTAAAACAACATAACACACAACGGTTATTGGTTTACAAAATGTGAAATGCTTGTTGCATTGTGTTTAGGTAGAAGTTATAATGGTAATAATAATAATAATAAAGACCAGGGAAGAGTATCCATACTCAGGGAAGAGCATCCATGTTTTAGCTACAAGGTATTCATCATCGGGAAGTCCTTTTATTTCCCATAAATAATGCAACGACACTTTCAAAGTAAATGGCAACACTTCTGTTTTGCCATCAAAATCCTCTTTCAGAGGACCCCAGCAAAACACAATTTTAGCCTTCCCCAAGCCACAGAAATCTGAGGCTCACCAAAAAGTGAAAATGAAAAGTTGATACACATCCTCCTACAATTCTTGTAAAACCGTAATGCAAAATGATGGTTGCTGCCAGTAAGAAAGATCAAAACGCAGTAACTGTTTAGCAGCCTGCCCAGGGGCACGGAACAGGAGCACTTCCAGCAGGCTCAAGGGCAGCACTGTGGTCCCACCACCCAGCACCCTGCCAGGCCAGATGCCTGTGCTGGGGTCTCCTCCTTCCCAGCACATCAGGGAACGCGCCTCTCCATGCCCCAGCAAAGCTGGGTCCAGACTGGCTAAACTTTGTCCTCAGCAGCCTATTCAGTAAGAAACGTAGCCAGGTCACCAAGCTGTAGTACAAAGTTCCATCAATTTCCTTCCTATTTATTCTGTATTCCAGGAACAAACAAGACTTAAAGACCATTATTCAAGATCCACTAAGATTTGAATGTATATTCAGCCTCCACATAAGCAACCCTTTAAACTCCTCCATATTAAACTTTCAAGAAGGGACTTAAAAAGGGAGACAGCTAACGTTGAGAATAAAGCATTCATGCAAATTATTAGCAAATTCTCATAAAGTCTGCAAAAATTAGAATATAAATTCTAATTTCATTCTAATGGGTGGATCTGGTAGTGTTTTCCAGCTGACAGTTTTGAATTGTAATGATTTGAAGAACAGACATGTAGGATTTCCTGTTATCCTAAAAATAAATATCTATTATTAAAAAGACAGTTTTCTGAAACTGCTCCTTCAGTATGAACTTACGTAACATAATAGCCTAGTCACTGCTCTAGACAAAAAACACATCTTCAACTTTTTACGGACTCACCAGGCACCTACCAAGAATGGTATCACTACAAACTGAAATTCCAAGATAATAAATGACGTTACAATGATAAGTAATTAACAGTTAAACCTGAAAAGAATTGCATTGAGCATTAAAAAGTTAAAAAGACCCATTAAAATGTGCATTACCATAATAAAAAAATAGAGTGATCAGTTACATCCTCCCTCACGTTGGATTTCTAAGCCTGGTATGTTTTCACTCCTCCAGAGAAGCGAAGAACATATTAATGCTATCTTTGTTGACAAGATTTTACAAGTAGCTTAACTTGATGTTATATGGACAGAAAACACCATCACAACCAGTTAAGCATGAATCCCTCTGATGAAATAATTCCACTGGTAGCATCGTATTATTAACAAAGTTTTACCGCTACGACCTCTCAAAGATTCAATGAAATTCAAATACAGCTTTATTGTGATGAATGTTTGAATGCTCTGTTACCCCCTATCTTTCTGAAGATGTAACTTCCTCATCAAAACCACAAATCAGTAATCTTGTGAGAGATCTGCGGAACCAACGCTTTGCAGTTATGGTTTACTGTCATAAAGTGTCAACTCTTGGTCTTTCAGATGGTAAATTGATACAGGTCATCATTCTGCTGCTTCTTTATTTTACTGCTGAACTCCCTAGAGAACACATTGAGAGTGATTTCTTGCTCTAAGAAATGTTACATGGCCCTTTCCACTGACATGGCCCTTTTCATGACTGTGAATCAGTGGTTTTGAACAATTACACAACAATTAGAAAGATCACTGGAACTATATGTCTCTGTCTAACCTGCCTACGTCCCTAAACTGATTAAACACAAAACTAGAAACAGCTCTAACTGATCATTAGGTACACGATCAGTCTGTTTTTTTCACTTTGGTTTTACTTTTTCCAGTTTCTGCCTTAGCTGCCTTCAAGTGCACTGCAAAATTATCTTTTGACTTGCTTTATACCCTTCAAGTTCCCATTGCGTACAAAGCAGTCAGTTTCATATCACTGACTCAAAGTCTGTCAACAGGAAAAATGACTGGAGGAAAGGAATTTAATCGCCAGCTCTGCCAGATGCACAAGTTAACCAAAAAAGAAATTTTGATTATTATCCTAAATTATAGGTTCTATATAATCTGCTAATTCATTCTCCTCCACTGGAACTGAAGAAAGCAATGGTCTCCCACATAATCTTTCTGACATTACAGAATCATTGGTATCTCTCAGATCAACTTTATCTTCTTCTGATGTAGTAGAAAGAGTATGTGTACACACCTGCCAGACTCCCTTGTGCAGACACCACCACATTTAAAAGCTCTCTGTTTAGACACTGTGACAAAAAGAACATCTAACTTGCTACAACAGACCCAACATTTCTACTAATCTCCCTTGAACTTAGTTGGAGTTACTGCTTTTCAGAAGGATTTGTGACACAAGGTAACATTTGGTGAGCTTGCACAAGCCAGACTGGTGGGAACCAAGTCTTCATCCCCACCAGTATCATCCTCAAGGCACGCAAACCCAGTTCAGATTTTTTAAACTACCAAATTCACATGGTCCAGAGGCTCAGAGAAAGACTTTGAATAGTAATGCTTGAAGTTTCTGAAGTAAACTCATTCACATAATTACTCCACACTTTACAAGAACAATACTTAGAAATATCTCCCCTTTATCACTTGCTACAGTGGCCTAGTCTTGAGCTACCCGCGGGAGGACATCTTAGAGCTTTGCGTTTTGACTCTGCGCATACCTACTTTAAGAAGAAAGAATGCTGAAGTACATAATCTATACCCAACTCCAAGTCTGCAATTTTAGACTTTATAAGCAAGAATATAGCCTAGTAATTAAACTGCTGCTTCTGTGAAGATAAAGTCTACATACTTTCAAAAAAATCTATGCCACTTCACTGTCTTACAGGTCGTATCTTGCTTCCACAACATTTGCAACTCCAGGAGCAATTTTGGGGGTAGTATTGAAGTGTTAATTAAAAACGTAGTAAGCACATGTGTCAGTCAAGTATGCCCTCTGCTCTGTAACACATTTAAATGTATGTCACCTTGACCTGCAATATACCACTGTAAAAAATTTCTGGTCAATATAAATCAAATGTACACTAATTTATTCAGCAAGTTCCCTAGCATCAGAATCAACATTAGAAATCTAACTAGTATTTATTATTCTGTTATTGACAAAGGGAGCATATTTAAATGATAACAAGAACACATGGGTGTCATTTCGAAGTTAAATTGTTCCCTAGAGATATCCTTAGTAAGCGTCTACATTTAAAGGTCATTCACTGCCAAATTATGAACAACTGTTGCATTTATTAGCACAGGCTCGATAGTTTGGAAGCTAGTGTCATCAATTTAAACTGACAATGAAATCTAGTTGTCCACAAGGAAAACTGACATTTTCCTTATTCTGTATTTCACTATTTTACTCCAGATTTTTTTTTTGGGGGGGGGGGGGCGGGGAGGGGAGGGCAGGGTGGAAGCTTTTAGGCTTTTATATCTGAGAAAAGCACTTTAGTAAAGCTGAGCTCCTCAAACAAAGACAGAAGGGAGCGAGCTCCCCATTTACTTTGTTGACAGAGCACTATCTGAAGTGTGGCACTACAGACTTTTGCCTCATTTTTCTTTCTAATCTTTTCTCTCCTGAGCTGACCTTTCCATTGGCCAAGACCCCATCCTTCTACTTCTTGATTTTTCCCTGGTTTTCCCTTTGAAGCTGGAAAGCAGTTTCCCGTTTCTGTAATCTTCACCCTCTCCAGAACTCCACTCTGCTTCTGCATCTGGTGCCTGACAGGTCTCTGCCCATGCCGTCTTCCCAGCGCTGCCTAGTGGTACCAAGCAGAGAAAGAAAACCACCAGGTTTCAGGAAAGCAAGCTGAAAGCAAACCAGCCAGTTGGTAACAACCTTCCTTACAAAAAAAGGCCAAACACTCTTTCCATCTCTCCTTTCCAGGCAGTGAGATGGTGGCAGGACGAATGCATCCTGTTATGACAAAGAAGGAACCAGAAGCCCAGAGACGTCAAGAAAGCATGTCTTGTTACGTGCTGAGACTCTGCAGAGAAAAAGGGGTCCCTTACAGTCTGCCATCTCACACAGGAGGTTGCCACCATCACCACTTCTAGCAAACAAACGAGGACAACCATCAACACCCTTCTCAAAAAACACCTTTTCAGACCCGTTTCTCTGTCATGGCCCTTGACAACCACAT
Source organism: Oxyura jamaicensis (assembly GCF_011077185.1). Classification (NCBI taxonomy): domain Eukaryota; kingdom Metazoa; phylum Chordata; class Aves; order Anseriformes; family Anatidae; genus Oxyura; species Oxyura jamaicensis. Next base: position 64,331,357 of record NC_048926.1, read on the forward strand.
CGCAGAAGACACCCTCTGAGACCTCCTGGCACATTACCAGGCTGGTAGGGAACCAATGCACACCAAGCTGCATCATCCTCTACAGCATTAATCACATCATCTCTGTTATTCCTCTGCTTCAGCCATGTCTAAAAGCACTGTCATTCTGAGCAAGCCAGCACTTTTTGGAAAGAGAGGGGTAGAAGATCAGCTGTGTTGAGAAATACTTCTGGGATCATCATCATACTGTTTTAGAGGTTAAGACCGTACAGAAGCCTGATGACGTAAGATAACCAATTAAACCATATCTTTAAGGGCCTAGAGGGGAAGATGTACAAGGAGTGGCTGAGGTCACTTGGCCTGTTCAGCCTGGAAAAGAGGAAGCTGAGGCCTACAGCTTCCTCACAGGGGGGAGTGGAGGGGCAGGTGCCCCTCTGTTCTCTTTAGTGACCAGTGGTAGGACCCAAGGGAATGGTGTCAAGCTGCAACAGGGGAGGTTCAGGCTGGATATCAGGAGAAGGTTCTTCACTGAGAGGGTTGTCATGCACTGGAACAGGCTCCTCAGGGACATACGCATGGCACCAAGCCTGCAGGAGTTTAAGAAGTGTGCTCTCCGTCATATGGTCTGAATTTTTGGGTAGACCTGTGTGGTGCCAGGAGTTGGACTCGATGATCCTCATGGGTCCCTTCCAACTTGGGACATTCTATGATTCTATGATTTCATTTCATAGAAAAAACGTACTTCGCTGATACAGTTTATGGTACTCCAGAATGGCACACATTCCCTTTAATGTGAAGGCTGCATTTCAAAGGGAGTCAGTATGTCACAGCACCACTTTCTCCTCTTTTCTAATTCATCAGACTCAGGTAGCCCGGAACCGGCAAAATGTCTGCTTAATCACAAAAAGTCTTCAATACCCTGCAACCCTCATATTTTAGGGCAGTGTCTACTAAAACCACAGCCTCTGACTATGAATCCCACATTGCTCTCCCCCAAAAATGAGAGCTGATGTGGTCTGGACACTGACTCAATTCCGTGCTCCAAGTGAAGTCACCTTTTTCTTCAATGCAAAATAATTGCTGTTATTATTTCCTTTTAGGTAAATCTCTCTTCTTGCACAGTACCATCCTACCCAGCACAGAACATCAGTACGCTCTCACCAACCTCAGTTTTGCTGGAGGGAGGGCTTATGGTATACTCACTTGCACTGGCGGTGATTTTCAGTCCTTGGTACAACACTTATGCAAACTACGTTGTACCGTAACAAATCTACATATGAGACTAAGCCTTGCTCATGTATAGTCAATAAGCTCTTTAAGGCACACAGGAAAACCACCATGCTATTATCAGAACAGGCGTCTATATCCTCTCCCGCAAGTGTGCCTGGCCCAGAGCAACTTTGGCTATGACTTCTAGTGCAGCTTCCCTCGCGGCCAGGGGAATCCTAGAACCGATGCATCGGATCGCTTAAAGAATCACGTTTTGGAATGGGATGTAGTACAGAAATTCCCACCCCTGACTGAAGAGGCAAAGCAATTACGTGAATTATTATCAGTTTCTATTGTGCTACAGCAGGCTTCAGGTGGATGCGCGCCACTCATCACCAGTGACCAGAGCGGAAGGCTGCTGTAACAACCAAGCCACTTTCGCGATTACTCGTGTGACTTCTAGAGACACAGCTTCACTTCATAGTTAGGTGATGCTCACGCAACGCGACCCACGACAGGAACGCAGCGACGCTTTCACGCTGATGCTCCCAAAGCATCCCACGCGGCTGAGCCGGGCCGGGGCGCCTCGCCGGGCTGCCGTTCCCCACGCACGCCCCCTCCGGCCTTCCCCCGCGGCCCCAGGCCCCGCGCCGCTCCCACGGCGCCCTCCGCGAGCAGGCCGCCGCCCGCCCCACCCGCAGCCCCAGCGCCCCGCCGCCGTTACCCCTGACGGCTCGGCACGACTTAAAACACCAAACCGGGGGCTGCGGGGACGGGGCCCCGCCGAGCCCCGCCGGCTCCCTCACCGTGTACCCCCGCTCCAGCTCGCTCTCCTCGTGGCGGAAGGAGGGGATGTACACCTCCATGGCGCCGCCGCCCCTCACCGGCGCCGCCGGCCGTTGAGCGGCGCCGCCGCCGCCATCGGCCCCCCGCACGTGACGCCGCGCACGTGACGCGGGGCGGGGCGGCCGTTGGGAGGCGGCCGTTGGGCGGCCGGTGGGGGCGGGCGGGTGCAGGCGTTGCTGCGGGCTGTGGCACCGCTCGGCCCCTCAGGGGGACCCGAACGGAGGTAACGGTGTATTCGTGCAGGCCGGAACCCGCACAAAGCCCCCGCTGCCCTTCCTCGGCCAACGGGCTCCCGAAAGCGGCGCGAGTACCTCAGATGACGCCCGCTCCGGATGGATGGGGGGAGTTAAGCAAAAAGAGATCCGCGCTGAGGAAAGTTGCCCGAACTCTTAATTAATTACTTGTCGGAGCACTCTGAACCATTTCAGAGAAGTGTGGGTGGTTTTTATCTACTGGGGAAATCACGTAAGATCTCCTACTGCAGCCATACTGATGACAAAAAGCAATGGATGCAGGAAATGGAGGCAGAGGGGTATGAGACCTGCCTAGCAGGCTGTGCAGCACCCCCACCTTACAACTGCTAACTTTGCACCTCATAGAATCACAGAATCATTAAGGTTGGAAGAGACCTCCAAGACGATTTGGTTCAACTACCCGCAACCACCAATGTCACGCACTAAACCATGTCCCCAGGCACCACGTCCAACCTTTTCTTGAACACGCCCAGGGACAGTGACTCCACCACCTCCCTGGGCAACCCGTCCCAATGCCTGACTGCTCTTTGTCAGACGAAAAGTCTCCTCATTTCCAGCCTGAACCTCCCCTGGCACAACTTGAGGCCATTCCCTCTTGTTCTTCCACTAGTTACCTGCGAGAAGAGGCCGACCCCCAGCCCCACACCTTCCTTTCAGGTAGTACATGGAAGCTGTCAGGTGGCCACAAATGGCACCTCACCTTGTATGGCTTTATGCATGTTGGAGAGCCCCAGTGGCTACACAGTCAGATGGGAAACCTCACCATCTCTCACTGACCTTTTAAGGAGTAGCTACCATTATAAATTCATGCATGCACTTGGGTTGATTTTGCATAAGCAGAGTCAAAAACCTACCTTGAAAGTGGAAACAAATGATAAATGATTGCTGTTCTCTGACATCTATGGCTACACTAGCTCAGTGTTTCTAGGACCAGCTTTTAGAAGCATCTTCTGAAAACTAATTGGCTTCATCCTAGACTAGAAATGTTAGGGAGAAAGAAGAAAGTTACAAGCTCTTTTCCCTCAATTTCTTTGTTACTGCCAGCTAAATTTAATTGTATTTTGCTCTAAGCAAAGACCTATGACCTGAAGAATTCAATACAAAATAGAATGCTGTGACTAAAAACAAGTGGGGAAAAAAGAAAAAAAAAAAAAAAAGAAAAAAGCTAAAGCAAAGTAAGAACCATACATAATAAAAAATGGCCTGAAATCAAAGCTAGCTAGTCCTTGGACATTTGTTTATGCACAATGCTGCTCCTTGTGCTGGTGACCTCGCAGACAGTCCTAGTGCTGCTCTGTGGTAGTGGTGACACAAGCAAACAGGTTTTCATTCCCTGTCCCAGTGTGCCATTTGACATTGCTCACGCTGTAGGCGTCAAATTCTTGGAACACAATGGAGACTAAAGCCTTGAACAAGGAATCTGACTTTTCCCCAAAGCAAACTCTAGCAAATACATTATTATAATCATCCCAAGGGAAGATATGTTACATATTAATAGTTTAATTAGTCCAGTAAACATGGGCATGCTAAAGTATAATTACCATGCTATCGTAATGTTTAGTTTCTGGTTAAAACTCCAATCTTTTAATCTTAGTTTCTGTTCTCCAAGCAGAAAATGGATGAACAATTTGAATGCTGTAATGCACCGATACTGATAAGAAGCAAGATGAAGAATTTCACAGGGGGAATATTTGTGGTTGTTTGCCATCTAATAACCAATAATTTCAAAAAGCTACTTTTTGCCCTAATGCCATATAACTTATTAACAAAGAAAAGTTTGAGACATTAATCTGGTTTCAAATCCAATAGTACATAATGGAACTTTTGACTGTGCGTCAGCCAAGAGGAACAAAGAAGATTACATGGTGAGCTGAATTCAAATACATCAATATGTTTTGGAATGTTAAATACTTAATTTGCACAATGTATCACCATTAGTCTGTTAATCTCTAAAGTTACTGCTGAAGAAAAAATAGGATTTCTCCACATGGCTGACAGACCAAGGACCGTCTTTGTCTCACACGTTGAGGAACAAAAAATTAAGAAACATTAATTCAAAAATGCTATCAATGTGTTGAAAACCACCCAGAATTCTTGCTTTTGAAAGTTAATTGCACAAACAATGTATGGTGATTATCCTTCTCTTCCATCCCCCCCACACAAAAGGAGAATGTATTCTAAATGTAACATGATTTGAACTGGGGTAACTTCTATTAAGATGATGTCAGTCACCTTAAAGGAAAACTGTAAAAATGGTTGAGCTCTACTGGTAACAATTATGTAGGCAGCCTTCAAATTCCACTGTTGAGCAGGCCCTAGGAGGTCCTCTAGGCACTGTAGCTTTTGGTATTCCCAGAACTACTAACACTTCATTTTATTGCAGGTCATGCTGCAACCGTGGGTTATATTCTTAAGATAACTTGATCCAGAATGTAAAATAAATGGATAAATACACTACTGTTTCAACTGTTACCTGTCACTAGACTTTTCCATGATCACAGAGGCTATGAATCATCATTTAGCATGTCCAATCAATGAAGCATGCCACACTTTCAGTAAGTAAATGAATGCAAAGTGGAATTTTCACAATCATACTGGTCTCCTATATAAATAGTAGTGAAGTTCAACATACTTCGCAAAACTTTGGGTAGAACAGCAAAATCTGCTTATTAAGGAGTTCACACCCTCGTTGCTTCTCAAAAGATCTGTGATGGCAGTGTAGTTGTTTCTGAAGTTACAAAAGACTTCCAGCAGTCAGTGAGTGCAAAGACCACACTGGAAAGAAGATGCAGAAAAGGTTAAATCTGGAAAGCTGTCAGTTTTCCGCACAAACTCCTTGCACCAAACAAGAAACATGCTCCTAAATGGCCACAGTGTTTGGAGCCAACAAAAAAGTAATTTTCTGAACTGCCTAAGTTCATGTGTGAGAAGGGTGGTGGGGCAGGGGGAAATTGAGTTACTATAAGAAAATGACAGACTTTTATATGGTGCAGTGCTCCTCTAACCTGCTGAGACCTCCCCTGGAGTACCACATCAGATGTGAAAGTTAAGATAAAAGCATTTCCTTTCTTGTGATTTGTGCCATCTTCCTTCCTTGTGCTCTTCCTATCTTGGTATCTCTAAACCACAGATATGTGGTTTACCTCAAGCTTCCTCTCCCCTTTCCATTCTCATTGCATATTTATTTTCATACAAATACCCTTTTGTCCAAGCTGCTTTCTGTACTCTTCTGAGACACTTTTTCCCAATTTTCTTAATGACAGAAGACAGATTTTTTTTTTCCTGCCTTCCCTACATTAGTGATTTCCTTGTTGATTTTAAGGAGAAAAAAAAAAAGAAGAAGAAAAAAAAAAGGCACCAACAACCACACAAAACAAGGTATCGTAGTAGTACAGTCAGAAGTTACTTTGTCCAAAGTTACTTTGCTTATTAGCAACTTCACTTCCCATTCAACTACACAAGGCAGAAAATTAAAGACAAAAACAAACAAGCAAACAAACAAACTAAAAAAAATGCCTTAGGAATATAGCATATCATTTTGAATAAACCTGAAACCTCAGTTCCTCATCTTTCAGTATTGAACTTCTTGAACTTCTTTTCCTCATATAGTTGCAATAAACTTGTATTTTGCCAAAGATTTGAATTATTACAGTCCGTTCTAGCCTACAAATGAAATACCATATAATATATATATCTAAAGAGAAACCTTTCACTGTAGACATAATTTTAGTGGATGATGGTTGTTCAGTTAAATGCACAGAATATACTAGCCAGCAGCTCATCTCCACCAGAATTTGAAAGAAACTGACATATCTGGGGCACAAATCCAAGAGATGCCAAAATACAAAATCCCTTATGCGGCCTTTGGAGAAAAATAATACAGGAGAGGTAGAGGACTGACTGATAAAAAAGCAGAATATTCAATTTTAAAATAGACAGTGACTAAATCAGAGACTTACTGTAGACTGAACGTAAGTATAGGAAAGGTAATAATGTCTTGAATTTAATCTACATCACATCACCATTCAGTAGTCATATATTTCTAATTCAAAAAGCAACAGATGAGAATGGGCATGATTTAAAATTTGTGGCTGTAACCTAAAAAGCAAAATTAGACAAAAAAAAAATTGTCAAAGTAGTACTTTGTCTTTTATTCAACATTCCAAATGTTAGTTACTTCTACAGCAGTAATTAAGTATTTTGCCAACATATGGTTTGTTCATACTAATGATGGTGGTACCTGGGTTTGGAGATTCAGGGAAATTATGCTTACAGTATGTACAATACCACGTGGTGAGTTCCTCAGGGAATACATTTTAGCAATATCTCCATTCACTAGGTTTGAATAGCAACTGCTGATAGAGACGTTAATCATACTAGGAAGGATGGTCTCTAAGTCCTTAATCTTCATAATCATAGAATCATAGAATGGTTTGGGTTGGAAGAGACCTTCAAGACCATCCAGTTCCAACCCCCCTAGCATGGGCAGGGACACCTCCCACCAGACCAGGTTGCCCAAAGCCCCATCCAGCCTGGCCTTGAACACTCCAGGGATCGGGCATCTACAGCTTCTCTGGGCAACTTGGTCCAGTGCCTCACCACCCTCACAGTAGATAATTTCTTCCTTATATCTGATCTAAATCTACCCTCTTTCAGGTTAAAGCCCTCACTCCTTGTCCTATCACCACACCCCCTGACCAAGCATCCCTCCCCAGCTTTCCTGTAGGCCCCCTTTTGGTACTGGAAAGCTGCAGTGAGGTCTCCCTGGAGCCTTCTCTTCTCCAGGCTGAACATCCCCAGCTCTCTCAGCCTTTCTTCACAGGAGAGGTGCTCCAGAGCTCTGATCATCCTTGTGGGCCTTCTCTGGACCCGCTCCAACAGGTCCATGACTCACTCATGCTGGGAGCACCAGTGCTAGATGCAGTACTGTAGTGTGGTCTCATAAGTGGACTAGAGGGGGGAATATAAACAACGTAAATGATCGAATTCTTGAAACACAAGAGTTTTATGCAAGCCACATGTGAGATTTCACTAGTGTATTGTGATGCAAAAAAAGACTACACATTTTTTATATTAGTAACACTCTGTGACACTGAACTCCAGCATGCTATTATACTTTTGCTCTCCCACAGGCTTCTGGTTTTAAGAAAAAAAGCCTACAGAACTCTTTCTTGGTTTCAGCTGTCTAGTGCAGATAAAAAAGTCACACTATTCCCTGCTAGAAGACTAATGTGAAAGCTACTTCTTCTCTCACCAGAAAGAAAAGAAACTGGATCCTGAAATCAACTGAATTCTAATTCTGATACCGTGGGAAGGGAGGGAAGACTCAGCACTAAGAAAGCTGGAGAAAACACTTCAAGAAAAAAATATCCTGAATGTGTATGTTTACCATTTTGAGCCTTGCATATCCAATTGAAGTGTAATCGACTAATTCTAGAAGTATTCACCTTGGAACAAATTTCAAGCTGCTTCTCAATTTTCATTAGCATCCTGCAAGCTAACATATATCGTAACACTTAGTAGAGTCATGCCTGGATCAGTTTCTTTACTATAAACTTACTACATACTTGAGCTTTTAAAATCAGTTACAAGCTAAATGACTAGCACTGATGCACAGGTTGCTACAAGCTTAAGGTTTTAGCATTTCAGCTTTTTAAGATGCTTTTTAAAGGCTTGACAAATGTTTTTTTTCAAATAACTGTTTCTGTGCAACCTTCCTTGAAAATTCCCAGAAATAGCGAGTCTTCAGAATTCTGTACAGACAAAATGGAAGATGGTAATCTTGAAAGTACTCACTAATTTTGTTGCATATGTCAGACTATATGAACTTACATCTGAAGTTAAGATGTTACGCTTCCATCTGTTCAGAAATTGTATTGGTTGGTTCTTTATGTTCGACCATTAGCAATCCACATTCATGTGCTTACCCTCTTATGATCAGCTGAAAGCAACAGCTTCTCTCCCTTGCTACATGAGTAACAGTAAATATTAGTTAAATTGTTAATATTGTTAAAAAAATGCAATTGATGAATTCAGTACGCCATTAAAATGACAATGGACGAAGCAGCATCTCCAATGTTAATCTTGTGTGTTTCAGAAAAATGTTTAACTGTTCTAATATGTTACAGAAGATATGACCAGTCCCTGCAAATGTATTTCCTACTCAGGAAAACCCAGACAAGTAGAATAGTAGCCCTTAAAACTTTCTTACACTCTCAGCTGCAGGACTGACTTTTCTTTCTCCCCTAATTACCAGAATTTTTGCAAGATTTTATTATTATTATTATTTTTTAATCCTGAGACCATAGATGACATGGTTAAGATTGATGTAATTTATCAGTTGAGTAGGACATCAGCATTTGACCACACAAGTGATCTTAATCTTTCAGAAACTTTGTATGAGATTTCATTTTATGCATGTCTTTTGACTCTGAGTATTCATGCATTATATTTTACCAGGGTACTGATAACTTCAGGTGAAAAGAGAACCTGTAACAAAGAGAATCAGAATTACAAAACAGTTTACCACGAATACTTGCCTGTGCCTCTTTAATAGCATCTTCAGCATTCTTTACTAAATGTTGTTTCAGCCTTTGATATAATCTGAAATTTTTATGAACGCTACTTCTGAGAACACCAATAAGTATCTACAGACACAAAGGCAACGTTTAATGTTTCACAAGGTACATCCCTTTATTATTGTAATCACAAAAACATGATTTTGTACAGGAATGTTTAAGTGAACATTAATCGATGCAATTACGTTTGATTCATAAAGATCAGGTAAACGAACTACAGAACATTGTATTGTAAAGAACAAAAATATCAGCTTTCTGGCCTTGCAGTGCACATTTTAGTGCAAGTATTAAGACACAATAGTGTTCAATTCAGCAATGTATTGCAGAACATCATGCCACAGTCCACTTCAACGAGGGTCAGGACATGCAGCTTGTTAATAAAATGCTGTAGTATATAAAAAAAGCCACATGTTAATTCATAAAATATATAGTGGTTTATTTGGATGATTTAAAGTGATTTCACTGTGGAATTTAGGTTTATCCAGGACAAACATCCAGAGTGTCTTGTCATTTGGAATATTCTTCTTTTAGGCGATGGCTTTGGCTTCAGGTAGGAATGCCTCCCAGTATTTTATTAGCTTGAAGAAAATGGGGGGAAAAATCACTGTTAAGTACTAACTATTGGAAAAGAAAACATATACCTTCCTCCTCTTGTGGCAAACTTGTCTTCACTGGATGCAATAAGAACACAGATGCTTCATATTATCCATTCACATTATTACATGATGCAAGAAAAAATACAAGTAATAACTACAACTTTGCTCAAGCATCAGTTACTATTACACATTGAGCAAAATACTACAGAATGCAGTTATAAAGAATTTGTTTGCCAGGTTAACTTGCTATTCTTACCTCTCATGTCACTTTTTTTTTTTAACTAAACAAAGCTTAATGGTTATAATGGAGTGAAAAAAGTAAAGACTCCAAATTCTATATTTAGAACAAGGTCTATTTCTCAGTCACTGAAAACTGTTTTTACAGCTTTAAAATATTCAGAAGTATCTTAAACTTTTAAAAAGAGCAATAAACATCTAAGTACTCAAGCCTCTTCAATAATTCCAAGTACGTATGTGTCACAATTTATTCCAGTCTAAAAGTTCAAGTATTACTCCAGTTTTTGAAGAAGAACAGACAAGAAGCTCCATTCCCCATACCCCTACAGGAGCTTCTCCCTTGCTTGTCTGAATTAGAGCTGAGCAAAGGAGCATAGTAATAGCTAGGAAACTGCAATCTGTGTTCTCTAGTACAGTATAGACTAGAAGTAGTTATTTTTCTTTTAGGAACTGCTACACTTAAAGCCTGTTTTTTAACTAACCTAATATGTAACATATTAAATATTAACTTGTATAAAACTTAAAATTTATCTTACCTGCTGCTGTGTTTGCACTAATGATTCTAAGTACTTGATAATAACAGTTTTAAAGTCTTTCACTCGTTCCTTCTGTTAATAAATAAATTATGGCATTAACCAATTTTCCATGGAACGTCAATATTATCTACAGTAAAAATGCCATATACTCAGACAAAATTATACGTGCCTCAAATCTTCCCACTTCCTTGCGAATGGTTTTGGAGATCTGCTCAAAATCTTTTTCCCCTTGTTGAACTTTTGTCTCCCACTGGCAAAGGAAAGACATGCAGGAATCAAACTGTGTTCTCCGTTCAGTTTATCAATATTTCAACATTTTAGTATATTAATGATAGTCATTCAGGAGCTGGAAAGGACCTGTTTGTCCTTTTCCATACTTAAGGGAAAGTCTAACAATAACAATTTCAATATTTGTAGAATAGAACATCACATTAAATGATGGTATCTCTATCACAATGACATCTGTAGATGACAAAAATATTTCAGTGTTGTTACTCAGGAATACTTAAAATCTTTAAGAGATTGTTTAGCAAAGAAAAAGGATCACTAAAGCTTTATTGGCCATTCCCTTCACAAACACTGCTCTAACAAGAATCTCAACCAGTAAGCTTCCGATGACTGCCTATCCAATCAAACATAAGAGAGTCTCAGAAGTCAGTTCTCTGTACTTTCCTAATTTCTTCATAGAATCATTTAGGTTGGAAAAGACCACCTGGTCCAACCATCATCTCTGCCTACGGTCATATATTTGCTTATCTTTCTCATATTTCTATTACAGATAAGCTCATAATGCCTTTCATTTTGTTTTGTTTTCCAGTTAAAATCAAAGCACACACTCTCTTTTTCAGTGGTGACTGAAGATACAAGAGGAGTAGAAAAGCTATTGCAGGTAAGATCATAAAAGGAAAATTCAGATCAAGTGATGTTGCCTGGGGGTTTTGCCATATTGAGAGTGTGGTATTCATGTAAAAATACTACATGACACTAGTTTATATTTGTCCTTAGTTTATGTGAAAAGATGTCCAGCTACACAGTAAGAGATCATTATCATATACATTCCCTTGTAACTAGTAGGCTTTCTTTTGCCTCTGGTCTTACATACCTATTATATTGTTAAACTTAAAGCCTTTGTGTAGGTAGCTATGAAAAAAACTATTAACCTGGCACCACAGACACACATTTATGCTAACATTTCAAAAATGCAACTGTATCTGTTCATCTCAACATAGTAACTGAATCATGGGAGCTACCTGACCCAGTCACCTTCCTCAGAAAAAGGCTGCCAGGAAGCAACATATTCTAATATAACATGTTCCTGTCAGCAATCCAGTGGTACTGTCTGTTCACAAAGGCATTTTGTGTTGCAGCATCAATTTACTCTTGTGTTATGAGACAAACACAACCTACCTATTCCAATAAATATCTAGATATTTATGTCTTTAGTTTAATTTATCCTGAATCCCCTTATTTTCAGATACACATTTATGAAGCCATGTAATACGTTGTAACAGGATGTGCTTCAGGGAAACACAGCCTGAACAGTTATCTAACAACTGAAACAATACAAAACTCAGACAAGGAAAGGGTAGATTAAGACTGTACCATTCTACCACTGCAACTAGGGGTGCCTGAGACTTCAGTGCAAGACTCTAAAGGTGCAGGGGACCCCCATCTCTGTTCCATCACCTCCAAATGCCAGGTTTAGTATAAATTATCACTGGATGATGGTCTGCCATCCTTTAGTTTCTGACAAGTAGGAATTTTCACTTTTCAATACAATATTTCTAGGATTTTTTTTTTTTTTCCCTGCAAAAAATAACTCAGTCACAGATGACATTCAAGCTGCAATTTCTCTACCAAAAGGACTACTACCACGGAATCTGGCAACTCTGAATTTATTTAAATGGAAGTAATTTTCCACCAGCATATTCAAATTGAGGGCTTACTAACAACCTTCTTTACTCACTCAGTAAAAAGGAAAAAAATCTTAGGAACGGCATCATTAATTCTTTTCACATTGGGATTGAGAAAGGATTACTGTTTCCTACTACTCCCAACACTCAGGAAGCATTTTGGCTGAGGAGTCAGCTCACTTGTAGCACTGTGGATGGATGAGTACCAACCAACAAGAATATGGTCACATAAGACTGACAGTAAGTTTTGCCAGTAAATAATTTTTTATTTTTTTTTCTTAAGAATAAGGAAGCCAAGTTAATGAGAAACTTCAATACCATATGCAAAATATGTGCAGAAAGAACAAAGCAGCTTGTGGTTAGTGACCAATGAGGAAGCCAAACAAAAATAACTGCATAACAGAGTTTGAAATCTAAAATGATGTTCTCCCATTATTTAATGAGAGAATATTGGTGCATAATCAGAATGCATTAATGTTAAATAATTAAGTTGTCCTACCTCTTCAATTTCCTTAGTGAAGCATGACAGAAAAAGTGTATAAATTATGACACTTCAACATGTAAGGTTTATTTTTACTGAAATCACACCATATATACATACATACATATATATGGCTAGATATGCTGCATAATAAAGCAAAACATGGGAACAGTTCTCCATTAGTTTTTGTGAGACTTTAGCTTTAAAAGCCAGAAGACACTCCACTGCCTACCCAAGTCATCTGTTAACAATTATAAGCAATTTAACTTGTCCATGTTCCCCTCCTCCCATTTCCCAGACTCTGTAGAGACAGTATTCAACCGCCTTACAGATCTTACAATCAGTAACAATTGTGCGTATTTTTAAGATAAATTAATTTCAACAACTTCAATAAATATGGAAAACAGCAAATGAGTAAGTGGTTCTTAAATAAAAATGATATAAAGTAGTGCATTAATGCAAAATGAATGAGTCAATGCAGAGAGTCTGACCTTCAAAATAATGTTTGATAACATTACCTCTTTTATCTCATCTTTAGCTTGCTGCAACTTATCAGGTTTGTTGGCAAGCTGGAGCTTTGCTTCAGCTTCACGTTTTTTTTGTAAAGTGACCTGAGCATCTTGCCACTTCTGCCAGCATTTCATTCGGTGATCAAATACACCCTGTAATGATGAATTAATTTATTAAACAACTGGAATTGTTAGAGCTATCTAAATCTACAGTATGAGAAGGCATTTCTGTATAAAACTGGAGCAACTATACTCAAAGAAACTCCACTGTGTCTACTGCATCTTCTTGTACTTCATTTGACAGCACGCTTGCACAGATAAACACCATGTGCAGCAGACATTCAAGCCTCTTCCGAACAAACACCTCAGTGCCCCAAACTATTTTTTGTTCCTCATTCCACCAAAACACTACCAAAGCAAACAGCGATGGCGGAGAGTGGCAACAGAGAAGGGGAAAGGCAGAGGAGACAAAGGAAAAGATAAAACAATTTGGCAAGTTGGAAGATAATTCTGGATAAAATTCTTACGCTCTCCTTCCCATGTCAAAACCTAACTATACTGTGCAGTATGGCTTAAAGTCCAATATTTTCTTTAATGAAATGTAGATCCATAAATTATACTTGTTTCATATTTATAGAAGGTTTTGGCTATCCAACAAATATGGCCAAATTATGTTCTTGCTTAGACATAATAGCACATACTGCGCCCAAATACTGTGCACAATTAGTACCGCTCAAAGTAGATGTTCACCATTTACATTTTTTCTGGATCCTATTAATCCACAATTAATTAAAATCCATTCTGACTTATAACAATCATTTTTATCATTGGAATAATTGATCACAGATTCATTCATTTTATTTGGATGGAACTTAACACATAAACTTAGTCTCAACTGTGTAACAAATGTGCAAATACACACATTCATTTACTTTCTACCTAAAAGTTTAGTAGTGGAACTTTAAACACTAAAACCAGTATTTTTCTTATCAGTACTCACTTTTACTGCAGCAATAAGACGAATGTAATCACCAAGCAGTTCTGAGAATACGTAAAAATCAGCAAAAGCTTGTTCTTGATGTAACTGATCTATCTTTTCCTCAACTTCAGCAAGCTGAGACAAAGCTCTAGACAGAGCAGTGTGGTCCTCAGAGTTACCTAACATGGCAGCACTTTTAGCAAAGGCAGCTGTGTTGGCTGAAAGTTCTGAAATAAAGAAGTAACACTCAGTACAAGTAGCTAATTTGTTATGTTACTCTCCAGTACAGATCATCAGAGCAGAGACCTCTGCCCTGTTGCAACCCTAATTTCACCAACTGGAAAATACAAGCTGTATTTCCTAAAGCTCACGATAAAATATGCAAGGAGATCACATTGAAACTACAGTAAGGAGAATATAGTGTACAAAAAACTCTACACCCATAAATGTTTTGCTGAGCCTGTTAATGTCATGCTTACTCTGTCAAGAGACTATTATCCAAAAGGCCTAGTTCAGGTAAAACCCAAGCCCATAAAATAAAAACCAAGAAACCTACAGAGCAATTTCAAACCAACCTGAACTGGTCTACAGCACAGTTGTTTCATGAAGCTGGCAGTGCAAAAAAAAAACCTACGTATTTCACCACCACCACAAATGGAATTTATTTCTTTTGGAATGTCCTGGTGACTGAAGTACCTCTAATTGTGCCAAATGTAATATATTACCATGTTTTGACAAACCTTAGGTAAAAAAAAAACAAAACCAAAACAACACATACCAGCATGGCTGGCATCTATGAAGCTGAAGATTTGAGCTTATCCATTAACTAAGGCAATTGTCTCATCAAATCCCATGCAAGCCTTCCTGTACAAAGTTATCTCCTATGAAGGACCTTTGAACACTCATTTTAATCCAATTAAGAACTGAAAGTTAAAAGGATTTATAGAACAACTTTTTGTTTGGAAGGAAATTGATCTTGCCATGAGATCTAGAGATATGTTTATGGATGTCTACTGTAGTAGAATCACTTGCTAGGTTTGGTATTAGATCTCTGCAAGACAAAAACAACTGAATAAATATAGTAACTTTCATGTTCAACAGAAGGGATTACAGATATTCTCAATAAAATAAAGATTAAAATAGGCATACCAAAAGTGCTAGAGCAGTTTACAATAACGGGTGTAATTATAAGATTTTTTCATTAAAATTTACTGTGTAACTGTGCTTAGTAGTTAAGCCCATCACCATTTTCAAAGTTTTAGGCACATAAGTTCATGCAGACACAGAAAAGCAAAATTACCTTTTCTGTGGCAGACCAATGCTTCAACACTGGCATGAAGTTTCTTAAGTTGCTGATCCAGATTCTCAAATTGCTGCTGTTTTTCTTCAAA
Source organism: Oxyura jamaicensis (assembly GCF_011077185.1). NCBI lineage: Eukaryota > Metazoa > Chordata > Aves > Anseriformes > Anatidae > Oxyura > Oxyura jamaicensis. The sequence continues at coordinate 64,346,865 of NC_048926.1, forward strand.
CCACTGACAAAAGATGAAAGAGTCAAGCATTACAAATTAGATTACCAGCAACATTTCTTGTTTTAAAGAAGCAAATTATCCATGTACTGCCAGGGTGGTCAACTGACACAGTTAAGAATCCAAGCCAATAAGCAAATTAATAACCCATTTTCTCCTTCTACAGCTTTAAAATGCAATTGTTGAGCCTCATTAATTCGTCTCATTATTCAAGTCGAAAAATCAGCTCTTACTGCATCCGATTCATTCATCTTGATTGTCATTTTGTTGACAGCGTCGGCAGCCTTGTTCACCATCCTCAATATTCCTGCTCCACTCAGAGCCTGGGTGTTAACCGCTCTCGGCAGCTGGAATTGAATGACAAATAAGGGCAAACAGACTGGTTAAAAGGATGGAGGTTTAACTGGGCACAAGGGGGAAAAAAAAAGGATATAGTGTTTTCTTTAGTCCTATGTGTTTCAATATAGTGGAATCTAATTTCTCAGATTTACTACTTTTACATTCTCAGAGGAAAACTTAAAAATATAGACTATTTACTTTTCGTCTACATCTTTACATTTAAATGGAACAAACAACCTACTTGTCCAAAGTTATTATGAACTAGCCAAAGGTCCTAACTAGCCACCTATATGCTACAGAGAACAATCTACCACTACAGGAGCAGCAAAGCTTAGATTTACAATAAATTAGAAGAAAAAATCTGTGAAATAATTCATTATAATGCAAGATTTTCATTGTATATTGATCATAAAACGTTGATGTATTTTCGCTTTTCAATAGAAGACAGATTTCAAAACCTACCTCATGAGCGCTGAGAGAACTGTGTATTGTCTAGGTATTCAGAAATCCTCAGAGAGTAATATAATAATAATTTAATATTATTGTTTAATTTAGTCTTTATTATTCAATTTAGTCTAAATACACTGTACAAGGTGGGCTCCCATGTCAGACCATTTACCTTTCACATGTAATATTTTGCCTGTCAGCAGCGTTGACAAAACCACTTTTAGTTATCTATCAGCGATGCTTTTGTCAGTAGTGAGGCTTCAAACTTACTAGCATAGCTAAGACATCAACACTGGCCAACATACAGTGTTACAGCAAATCCACTATGCACATGTATAGAGGTATATAATATCTTTAGCAATACATTTAATTTTGTGAAAGGTGCCAGACTTTCACTGCACTATTGACTGAAGTCCTCTGTTCACAAAACACCTAGCTTGGCCAGCAGCACTGCAAGCTTGTTCACGTTATCCCCCAACAAACATCAGGTTGGACTTGTGGAGGCAAGAAACTCATCTCCAAGTCAGCTTAATTCCTGATCTTACTTACCTATCAGTAACATCAATAACAGGTAGTCACTGTATGCATAGCAAGCTTCACTCAAAATTGGACAGACTGACTCATTTGAGAAGTTACTGTAAAGCAGACAGCTTTATCAGCAGTATCAGACTATGTTTTATCAGAGGCACAGGCACACCATTACCTGAGTCGCCTTTTGCAATTCTGTCCCATGAAGGGTACAATCTAATTTTACTACTTATGAATTTAGGAGATTAAGTCTCAACACAAAGAGAATATATTATATTATATTGAATATTACCATATCTCGAAATAAGTAGGAGAACTTGAAAGAACTTAAATACCTCAGAACTTTCCAAGAACTGCCTTAAATCTGGATCTTGTAACAAGGTTGGGTGTTTTACTGTTCGTTGTAGATACCTATGATTTTAAAAATTAAAATATTAGATAACAGAACAAATTTAATGTGACTGACAGCATTGGAAAGTGTCCTTCATCTAAAGAACTGGTACAATGCAGGCAGCACGCAATCTCCCTCATTATCTAATGGGGCTTGAACACTCTTGTAAAGTCACCTCTAAATGCTCAGAGGACAGTTCAGTCTCTATGCCCCTTCAGTCTTTTGCCTCTCTGCTGAATGTTCAAGTCATATTTCTGCATTCTGACACCTTTCTCCAACATGTACTTAGGCTATGGGCTACAAAGAGTTACAGGCTAGCTCCACTAAGCAGTTTAAACATTCAATGAAGTCTTAGTCCACCAAGGCTGCCATCGAACCTGAATCTTCTGACTAAAACTGATCCGGCCCCATGCACTGCATACCATAACACAACACAGCAAAGTTGATGGTTTCTAAACTACTTTGTTTAAACCAGAAACTCCTTAGGGTGGGATCTGCCATGCCTGTACGTTGTGCAGCATTAAAATACTAAACTTTTTTATTTTTGACAGTTAAATGAAATCCTCCTGCTCTAATAATAGTCACTTTAGGCCAGGAAAAAGAACAACAAAAAAAGATGAGCTTGTTTAAAAGTTCTTGCACAGTGCAGTAGACAGGTTTTTTGTTACAGCTAATTTTGTCTCACTTCTTTTAGAATAAAATGATGTCTTGAAAAAATGAGCTGATTATATTCTAGCTATGAGCTCTTTATTTGCTGACTAGACGTTCAACCCCTAGTAGTTCTACAGGACTCATCCACTCAAAAGTGAAATTACTGAAGCTCCTTCCCTTTGCAATGTTTTGCATTTCCAGTTTATCTAAAAACTATTGAACAAGCATGGGTTGAAGAGTGAAATTTCAACAGTATTCTTACACTAAAAACTGCTGCAAGTTTGTCATAACTGACTTTAGTATTATGCATAAAGAGAAAGTGTCACATTAGTGCTTTATAGAAATGCAGTACTTAAAAATGCCATGGGATCGTAAGTACATAATACTGCCAAATAAAATGTTCTGACAGAACACTATCAACAACACTTTGTACTTTTTGCAAAGCTTAATTTTTCCCAATCCTCCTCTGTGAATTGCCAGACCCAATCCTTTACCTTCACAAATTGCTTAAAAAGTGACCTTAGAAAGAAACCTGGAAAGGGACTCAACTGAAAGCATGAGTATGCTGACAATGAAACAGTGTATTTTCTCCATCTGACATCAGACATGGTAACCAGATCCTTTTTTTTTTTACCTAAAGAAGCTAAGGATTGCAATGAAACTATTTCATTCAATAGATTGCTCAACTTTTCCTTGCTCTTCCAAATACTCAACACATTAAAGTTGACATGGCAGGCAGCAGAACAGATTTTTGCTTTAGAGATCTGCTGCTACAGAATAACCCTTAGTCCAAGGGAGGTTACAAGTATTTTCTTTGGACACAACTGGCAGTGTTCCTTGAGGATATCTGGCAGACTTGCAGTACTTAAGTTCAATATTCTAGGGCATGAATTTTAGTGAGCTCAATAAGGCACGTTGCTTTGCTGCACATTTTCCCCACAGCTCTGGGCTCATTGAAGCAAACTGAAGCAGATGCCTTTGGTTTGACTTTCTGGTGCACATTAATGTTTTGCCTAGGTTTAAGAACAAGCAACAAAACCACTGCTTTTGAATAGCATTTGAGTACCATGTTAGGTAGGTAACTTTCATTCTGAAAGAAAAAGCCAGTTAAAATCGGCATGATGCAAAAGTTACTCCTTGCCAGATAAGATTTTCGTAGTCTTTCTGAGAAAAAAAATAAAAAGGTAATAGTGTGAAGCCTTCCTAACAACATCAAAAAGTCATGACAAGTTCATTCCCCAGTATAGGAGGCACACTTGACATCCATTATAACCTGTATACCAGTATAATTCCTTTAACAAATAAGTGAAAAACGAGCATTTAAAGCATGCACACAAGTTAGTGAATTAAACTTGTCCAAATTGTTCAAACGAGCAACCCAGGGGGAAACTAGTCATCTCTATTATTGACAAAGCTGTGTGGAAGCACCTGCTCAGTTATCAGCTGTTACTCAGTCTTCATCTCACAGCACCATTCATTTAGGAACAGGCTTATTTAAGCACACACATCTTTTGCAGTTCTACACCAAGTGACAGAACTACTTCAGTATCTTCTGTGTGCAATTTTAAGAAGCAAATCTTGTCAAATACAATTTTAAGTGAGAAATAACTGTAAGATGGCACATCCTATCAGTATTTTGAGGTTTTTGAGGTTCAATATCAGTTCTGATGTTCTATTATTTAGCAAATACAAAAATATTAGTAACATGATTCTGAAGAGATATATTTTGATTAAGATTATATGTCAAAAGACGTATCAAACAGATGATGTATGAAGTTCTTGAGCTTTTGGAGACAAACTAAAACCTTCCACTTCTGTTAACTTTCCCGTTTAACTAAAACCATTGTTATATGGAATATTGTTCTCAGATGATGCAATCACAACAACGGCATAAAATAAAATCTTACTAAAATTAAGTTTACATATCTGCACAAGTTTTTGTAGTTGCTTCCTATCATCTTTATTTATCCATGCCAACAAGAAGGGATGATGCAGTGTAACTGTAGAAATACCCTTACGGGGCAGAGATGCTTTAACAATATTAGCTGGATACCAGTACTAGGTGACTTATTTTTTTACATCAAAATTCAGCTAGTCATGCCTACACTCTGCAAGTCATCAGAGCACCACTTCAGTTTCCAGTGATTGAGGGTCTTCACCCTTTCCCCATTCCCAGCAGCTGACTTTTTATGAAATGGACATATTTATGAAATGACTTAATTCCTGAAAAACAAAATGCATGAGCAAGCTGATGAAGAAAGTTCTGATTATTGGATTCCTGCAATCTCAATTCTAAGCACTTACCAGTTTGAAAAGAGGTAGTTATAATCCACTGTATGAATACATCTACATTTCCAGTTACTAATAGGAATTACACAAATTTCTACACAAAGATTAAGGAGCTGCATACAGCCTCCAGAATCCACCTAGTTACAGATAGCCCATATCCCAGTTACAGAGTCCATATGGTATATTACAAGTCATCTTGAGGCTAAACAAGTTTTAGATACATATATTACCTTTCTAGAGCTGCTCTTCTTTTTTCTACAAATTCAGTAGATGAAGAATCTTCCTTGCCTACTTTAACCTTGGTCATGCCTTTGAAGAAAATGTCATCATATTGATTTTACTTTATTATATAAAAATCATTAACAAAACTGATACAATTAGAAGATAAAGCTCACCTAAGTTCAGGTATTTAAGTCAAATTAAAATGACAAATACTACTCTGGAACAGACAGAACGTAAACATTGCATGCTACATGGTCTTCTAGGAAAAGTTCTGTGAAACGTGCAATTTTCTGTAACGTTGTTAAAAGCTATAAACATCTTTTGAATTTGGATTTATTAAGACAATCTAAATGACGATCAGAGTCTTACTGGTCACTCATGTTCAAAAGAAGAAAACACTCTAATAAAGCAGAATAAAAAAATAAATTTCAGTTACAATCCAATTAACTGGTATGTTCATTACAAGTATTTTCATTCTATTGTAGTCTATGTTCTAAAACTAAGAGGTTTTCAGTTAACTAACATAAACTAGCCAGCTCTGAAAATTCTGAAGCACACGAACAACTACACACTGAATGGAGAATAAAACGTACACAGCTTTACATCACTTCCTCTGATGAAGTCAATAGTGGTCAAAGAACCATGACCGTGGAGTTCTTGATGTCTTGTGGTATGGGAAATATATTCAACCTTATAAACAGAAGAACTCTATAACTGTGAGAGTACGAACAGCATCTTTCATGCTAAAGACCCAAACTCAGACGGTTCAGGAACCGGAGTCCTACCAGAAACACCACAAAACACTGAACATTCAAAATTATTCTTATCTTCTAAGACATAGGAGAGGTATGCTATGATTTAGGGCAAACAACTAATTTGTACTTGTGTACTTCTGCTCTATCAGTTCTGTGCTTTTCAAGCTATAAGTTCTGTGCAGAAAACACCAAAAATTTGAACAGGTACTCTGTGATCAGTCACAGGAGCAGTTTCCAAAGTTGGTTCTCTGTCAGCTTGTTTTCTTAAAAATAGTAATAAAAAAACATGATTTTCCAAAATAGATATGTAAGTAGTGAGGTGGTTTAAATGAACACCTATAATTCTATTAAGACTTTATTAAGACATATTAAGACTTTAAAAATAAATCTATGTGATGTGAAAGATTTGTTTACTTTCAGCTGTTTTAATGGCTCTCTGCTTTAGGATATCTTATTTTAAATCAGAATCCCTTCAGAATTAGAAGACAATGGATGATATGTTTTTGGACACAACTAAGTACTACTCATGCGCTGAACGGGAGGCAGCTCAAGTTTAAAGCATGACTTTCACGTTGTTCTGTAAGTTTTCCTAACTTACCTACACCTTAAGAAAATTTATGTGCAAGAATCTGAAGTCACTGCCAGTGCTTGCTTATGCTACAGTAAGTCCCACCATTTTGCTGACTTCTAGGTATAACAGTATTTACGCTGTTTTTTGTTCTAGGGGAACCTTGTATTCAGACCTAGCTTTGTCTTGCATATGAATATGACTGCACAGATTAGAACTTATTTCACAAGCACAACAGGTATTAAAATACTTCATTTGCATTACAGTACTTAAATGACATGCATACATACAACCTTACAGATAGACTTACCTACAATACTTTTTTCTGGAGCTGGAGGCACAATGTAACCAATATGCATGTACTTTGTTGCTAATTTGCTGTGCAAGCCAAGAAAATCACTGAATCTTCTTTTAACAGAGAATTCATTTTTGTGAAACATAGAAAGGGATGTCTTAAAAAAAATAACAATAGTTTTAGTTATGATTTTCTGATGCATCTACTTAGCTATGATATAAAATTATCTGCAAGTATTTCTTGCGCTAGTTACCTTTGTTGTTACTCTGTATGCCATATAAGCGTTCATGCCATCCCCTGTAACAAAATTAAAATACTTAGCCTAGAGCAAGTTACTTTAATCCCTCCATATACTTTTTGTTCCAAACTATACATTACATAGCTTTCCATTTAGATATTAAGAGTTGCCAAAAGGTAGCTGATTAAGAAATCATACTAAAATTTCACAACAGTCTTCAAGAAGCGTGACAGTCTACCTCCATCTGATTTGCTAGGTTGAAAAAAACTTACCAACTTTTTCTGGATCTGATACATTGATTTCTATATCAAACAAATCTCCATTTGCTTCCTCTTCAATCTAGGAAGAAGGATATGCTGTATTTAGCAAGGTAACATGTTAATATTATGTACAGGTATAAGGATAAGGGTATAGGGGAAGTAGGAGGATGAGTAAGTATACTTGTATAATTAAAATCTGTTTCAGACCCACCATCCAACATTAAGTGAATATAATTTCTAATACTGGTTTTAATTTTAAGCCTTCCTGTGAATGCTTTTAGTATGGCAGCCCCTTCTCAGGTCACGTTAATTTCAATTTTTAGCATATATTTAACTTGAGGGTGTATATATACTTTTAGATTTATCTCCTCCAATGTCAGCAGATAGTATGGTTCAATAAGATGTTCTCATTCCCAATGTTTTTGTAAGCATTTAATCAAATGACAGATATTCCTAGTTATTAATGGTATTGGTATGGTAACACAAGAGCTTGGGAGGGGAGAAGTGATAGCTAAAGAATTTCCAATACTTGCTTGTAGTCACACACAATTTCCTGACCTTTTCATGCAATATTTCTCAGTTCAATAGAACAGAGATCTAAAGGAACACTATGGCAGAAAGGACAGCATGACATGGCAGAAGATGAGGGAAATATGAATAAAATGCCATCTTGTTTGCAAACTCGTTTGCCCCTGGCATTGTCCAGTAAGAGGATGTACTCTAGAATGAATGGCATTTGCCAGTGCCCTGACTTCGAATGCAACACCAAATGTAAACTGCCATCTTAAAACCACGATCAGCTTCAGCTGTATGCAGGATAATGCTGAAAACTGCTCTCTCCATTTCCCCATTAACAATTACTTCAGAAATCCAAGTTAAAAACTATAACACAATATTAAGAGTTATACATCAGTAACATTTCTATTGATCTCCAATACAATTACCTGGCTAAGGAATTCTCCTCATATTTTAAAGATTCAAATGCCTATCACACTTTAAATGCCAAAAAATAGATTTTTTTTTTAATACTTCCCCTCACCAATGGATGGTCCTGTGAGTCAAAATTTAGAAACTATCATTTAAAAAATAAAAACAAAACCCAATAGTAACAAAATTAACCTTCAAAAACCAAACAAGACATTTCCATAATTTAAAATTACTGGATACCTCTTCCCTGGATCTGTCGAAAATTGCAGGGGATGTTACACTTTTCGATTCCATTCTGGGAGCTACTAATGTAGTAGGTGTCACAGGAGTGATTGCAGGAGTAGGTTCTGGTGACAGTATTGGGTCCCTCTCTGGACTGTCCAATGAAACTTCTTCTGTGGCTTCTAGATAAAGATTTTGATTTAGCAAATAAATTTTTGTGTAGTTGATACAGTTGTCCATCACAAAGATAATAAAAACTAAAAAAATTCAGTAAGTTCAGTAAGATCACCTGTAAATAGCATCCATTAGTGCTAGATAATTTCTTTAAATATATAGCTAAAACTAGATGTGATATTTGAGTTTCTCGTGTATAATGGGTTAAAGTAATAGTAAAATAGTAAAGTAAAGTAATGGAAAGAGATGATAAAGTTAATATCACAATTCTTTTTTCGTGTGCTGTCAGGTGAACAGTTTTAAAGCAGTCATGGAAATCATTCATTTCTGTAAGACATTTCATGAAAACTAATGAACTTTTTTCTACCCTACAGACTGCTCTTTTTCAGCACCTATCACAATTTCAAGCTCTGTACCCTGAACAACAGCTTATTTACTCATACAAGCTGATAATCTAACATACCAAGCAAAGCAGTATGTTTATAATGAAGTTTAAAACACAAACACAGTGCACCCCCTCCCCAAGACCATAACCTATAAAATACAAATATTTTCAGTAGATGAGGCATTCTGACTAGCAAAACTAATTTTACTTTCTGCCACCTCTTTAGGGCTTACGACAGCTCATTAGAAACAGTATTTCTCTAAGACTATATACAGTTCATCTGTATTTAAAAAGGAACTAAATTTCTGCTCTACAAGTCCTGCACGTGTTCCTTGATTAACTGGTTTTGACTGTGGGCAAACTATACATTTCCTGGGTGTAGAGAAGTTCCGTTAGTTCTGGTTTACATAACTAATGCTGTGGTTCTTGTAAATGTGCATTTTGAAGAAGTTTAGTTCCCTGAAGGATAATAATGACCACAGAACCATCATTTCATATGGAAATTGACTCCACAACTTATCTCAAGATGCATTTACAAACTTCCTTGCAGGAAGTTCCAACCACTTTACCAAGCGTAGCTTCGGGCACTAAAGCAGATCCACTCCAGGTTGTGCAGTTACCAGAAAGGTTTACTATGCAAATTTGAAGAGAGCTGTTCTTGCAGTTTCTGTATATGTAACAGCTCAATTGTCAAGAGAAAATAAGCTGCCTTCCTTCCAACCTTGTTAAAGCCTGGTCCTCTAAAAGTATTATTAGTATTACAAGTCCTTATGTAAAGCTTAAGGAAAGAGCAGTTTTAAAGATCTGATCTACTTTAAAATTTTTGAAATTGTTACACCATGTGTGAAACAGTCTCATTTTGTATGCTAACTTGCTGCTAATGGCTTGGATGGATGTATTACTGCTTGCTAGACAAAAAAATACCTGGATGATGGTCCCAAAGGGTCAGTGTGAATGGAGTTAAATCCAGTTGGTGGCCAGTTATAAGTGGTGTTCCCAAGGGGTCAGTATTGAGGCTAATTTTGTTTAATATTTTGTATTGTATTTGCATGGCAAGGTTTTGGTAGCAGGGGGCTGCAGGGGTGGCCTCTGTGAGCAGAGCCCAGCAGCTGCCCTTGGTCAGATGAGCTCCAGCTGCTCCAAAAGCGACCAGCCATTTGCCAGAGCTGAGCCATGAGTGACACTGGTTGGGCCTCTGGGAGAGCAGAGTTAAGGGAGGGAAAGAAATGCTGGGCAACAGCAACTGGGAGAGAGGGCAGAGAGCCAGCCCTGCAGCCCCCAAGGGCAGTACAGCCGGAGGTCAGGAGGTGCTCCAGGCACGCAGCAGCAGTTCCCCTGCAGCCTGTGGAGAGGCCACTGGTGGAGCAGGCTGTCCCCCTGCAGCCCAGGGGTCCCACATGGAGCAGATCTCCACGCTGCAGCCCGTGGAGGAGCCCACGCAGGAGCAGGGGGCCTGGGGGGAGCTGCTGCCCATGGGGGACCCGTGCTGGAGCACTTTGCTCCTGGGGGATGGATGGAGTCCATGGGATGGAGCCATGTGGGAGCAGTTCCTGGAGAGCTGCTGCCTGTGGGCAGCCCCCGCAGGCTCAGGTCGGGAAGGACGGCATCCCGTGGGAGGGACCCCACGGGGAGCAGGGGCAGAGAGATGATAAGACAGCCTTCTCGATTATCAACCATTCCTTTCATTTCTGTGTCGCTACTAGTTACTGCCCTCCAAAGAGATGTCTTGTGTCTGATCCTCCTCTTCTCCAGGCTGAACAGGTCACTTGGACTGTTCAGCCTGGAGAAGAGGAGGCTGAGGGGAGACATCATCGCAGCCTACAACCTCCTTGCAAGAGGGAGTGGAGAGGCAGGCGCTGACCTATTCTCCGTAACCACCAGGGACAGGACCCACGGGAACGGTGTTAAGCTGAGGCAGGGGAGGTTTAGGCTGGACATCAGGAAGAGGTTCTGCACCAAGAGGGTGGGCACACGTTGGAACAGGCTCCCCAGGGAAGTAGTCACTGCACCAAGCCTGTCTGAATTTAAGAAGCCATCGGA
>NC_048926.1:64367592-64368067 GCF_011077185.1 Oxyura jamaicensis
GCTGGGATCCCTTGCTAGAGATGCAGGCATTGACAAAGCAATTGCAGATGGAGCACGATCTCACAGCCTCTGGAGGCATCTCTTGTACGCTGTAAGGGAAAGGTATCCCTACAAGGAAGAACTTGTATGTCTGCCAGGCAAGTGGACCACTATGGAGAAGGGAATCCAGTACCTGAGGGAATTAGCCATACGGGAGGTGATTTATGAGGACCCAGACACTGGACAAGTACCCACAGATCCAGATGAAGTCAGGTGTACACGACCCATGTGGCGGAAGTTTGTACGGAGTGCACCATCATCATATGCCAGCTCATTGGCAATAATGGCCTGGAAAGAGGATGAGGAACCCACAGTGGGTGATGTGGCTAAACAACTCCGGCACTACGAAGAAAGCCTCTCCTCTTCCCTACAGGCCTGCGTCTCGGCTGTGGAGAAACTTTCTGAAAAGGTCCACCACCTTGAAGAGAGATTATTT
>NC_048926.1:64368077-64390778 GCF_011077185.1 Oxyura jamaicensis
CCAGGGTCCACCAACTAAAAGAGAATACTTTGGAGAAACTTTCTGAAGAGGTCCAGCAACTTAAAGAGAGTTTATTTTCCTCCCCTCCTGTACAAACCAATGTCTCTGCTATAAGGGGTAAGCGCTCATCCGTGCAAGGAAGACGATATGGTAGGTACACACCTCGTGCCATCCTGTGGTTTTACCTACGTGACCATGGAGAGGACATGAGAAAATGGGATAGAAAATCTACCATGACCCTAGAGGCACGGGTACGTGAGCTGCAAAAGAAAACAATTGGGAAAAAGGGGGTCTCTGAAAAGTTTGCTGCTCCAACTTCCAGCAGGCAGTCCTTTAAACACAGGAATGAAGATTCTGATGAGGATTAGAGGGGCCCTGCCTCCAGCCAGGGGGAGGAAAGGGACAATCGAGTTTATTGGACTGTGTGGATTCGATGGCCTGGCACATCAGACGCACAGAAGTATAAGGCTTTAGTAGACACCGGTGCACAATGTACTCTAATGCCATCAAGCTATAAAGGGCCAGAGCCCATCAGTATTTATGGAGTGATGGGGGGATCCCAGCAATTAACTGTATTGGAGGCTGAACTGAGTCTAACTGGGAATGAGTGGCAAAAACACCGCATTGTGACTGGCCCGGATGCTCCGTGCATCCTTGGCATAGACTATCTTAGAAGAGGATATTTCAAGGACCCAAAAAGGTTCCGGTGGGTTTTGGCATAGCTGCCTTAGAGACAGAGGGGATTAAACCGTTATCTACCTTCCCCGTCTCTCAGAGGACCCTTCTGTTGTGGGGTTGCTGAGGGTCAAAGAACAACAAGTGCCAATTGCTACTACAACTGTGCACCGGTGGCAATATCGCACCGACCGAGACTCCCTGATTCCCATCCATGAGCTAATTCATCAGCTGGAGAGCCAAGGAGTGATCAGCAAGACTCATTCACCCTTTAATAGTCCCATATGGCCAGTGCAAAAGTCTAATGGGGAGTGGAGGCTAACCGTGGACTATCGTGGCCTGAATGAGGTCACACCACCACTGAGTGCTGCAGTGCCGAACATGCTAGAACTCCAGTACGAACTGGAATCAAAGGCAGCCAAGTGGTACGCCACAACTGATATCGCTAATGCATTTTTCTCCATCCCTCTAGCAGCAGAGTGCAGGCCACAGTTTGCTTTTACTTGGAGGGGAGTCCTATATACTTGGAATCGGCTGCCCCAGGGGTGGAAACACAGCCCTACAATTTGCCATGGACTGATCCAGTCTGCGCTGGAGCAGGGGGAAGCTCCTGAACACCTGCAGTACATCGATGACATCATTGTGTGGGGTGACACAGCAAAGGAAGTTTTTGAGAAAGGGAAGAAAATAGTCCAAATCCTTCTGAAGGCCGGTTTTGCCATAAAACAAAATAAAGTTAAAGGACCTGCACGAGAGATCCAGGTTTTAGGAATAAAATGGCAAGATGGACGTCGTCAAATCCCAATGGACGTGATCAACAAAATAACAGCTATGTCTCCACCAACTAGCAAAAAGGAAACACAAACTTTCCTAGGTGTCGTGGGGTTTTGGAGAATGCACATTCCAAATTACAGTCTGATTGTAAACCCGCTCTACCAAGTAACCCGTAAGAAGGATGATTTTGAATGGGGCCCTGAGCAATGACAAGCCTTTGAACAAATTAAGCAGGAAATAGTTCATGCAGTAGCCCTTGGGCCAGTCCGAACGGGACCAGATGTAAAGAATGTGCTCAACACCGCAGCCGGGGAGAATGGCCCCACCTGGAGCCTCTGGCAGAAAGAACCTGGGGAAACTCGAGGTCGACCCCTAGGCTTTTGGAGTCGGGGATACAGAGGATCTGAGGCCCGCTACACTCCAACCGAAAAGGAGATATTGGTGGCATATGAAGGAGTTCGATCTGCTTCGGAAGTTGTCGGTACTGAAGCACAGCTCCTCCTGGCACCCCGACTGCCAGTACTGGGCTGGATGTTCAAAGGAAGGGTCCCCTCTACACATCATGCAACTGATGCTACATGGAGCAAGTGGGTTGCACTGATTACTCAGCGGGCTCGAATAGGAAACCCCAGTCGTCCGGGAATCTTGGAAGTGATTATGGACTGGCCAGAAGGCAAAAACTTTGGGATGTCATCAGAGGAGGAGGTGGTCCGTGCTGAGGAAGCTCCACTGTACAACAAGCTACCAGAAAATGAGAAGAGATATGCCCTATCCTGTCGTATTGTGGGAAAGCATCAGAGATGGAAAGCTGCTGTATGGAGTCCTACACGACGAGTTGCAGAAGCTGCTGAGGGAGAAGGTGAATCGAGTCAATTTGCAGAAGTGAAAGCCATCCAGCTGGCTTTAGATATTGCTGAACGAGAAAAGTGGCCAGTTCTCTACCTATACACTGATTCATGGATGGTAGCAAATGCCCTTTGGGGGTGGTTACAGCAATGGAAACAGAACAACTGGCAGTGCAGGGGCAAACCCATTTGGGCTGCTGCGTTGTGGCAAGATATTGCTGCCCGGGTAGAGAACCTGGTTGTAAAGGTACGCCATGTAGATGCTCATGTGCCCAAGAATCAGGCTACTGAAGAACATCAAAACAACCAGCAGGTGGATCAGGCTGCCAAGATTGAAGTGGCTCAGGTGGACCTGGACTGGCAACATAAGGGTGAATTATTTATAGCCCGATGGGCCCATGGCACCTCAGGCCATCAAGGCAGAGATGCAACATACAGATGGGCTCGTGATCGAGGGGTGGACCTGACCACGGACACTATAGCACAGGTTATTCATGATTGTGAAACGTGCTGCAATCAAGCAAGCCAAACGGTCAAAGCCTCTTTGGTACGGGGGACGATGGCTGAAATACAAATATGGAGAGGCCTGGCAGATTGATTACATCACACTCCCTCAAACCCGCAACGGCAAGCGCCATGTACTTACAATGGTGGAAGCAACCACCAGATGGCTGGAAACATATCCTGTGCCCCATGCCACTGCATGAAACGCTATCCTGGGCCTTGAAAAGCAAGTCCTATGGCGACATGGCACCCCAGAAAGAACTGAGTCAGACAATGGGACTCATTTCCGAAACAACCTTATAGATACTTGGGCCAAAGAACATGGTATTGAGTGGGTGTATCACATCCCCTATCACGCACCAGCCTCCGGTAAAGTTGAGCGATACAATGGACTGTTAAAGACTACACTGAAAGCAATGGGTGCTGGGACATTCAGAAATTGGGACACACATTTGGCAAAGGCCACCTGGTTAGTCAATACTAGGGGATCTGCCAACCGAGCTGGACCTGCCCAATCAAACCTGCTACGTACAGTAGAAGGGGATAAAGTTCCTGTAGTGCATGTAAGAAATATGCTAGGTAAAACAGTCTGGGCTACTCCTGCCTCAGGAAAAGGCAAACCCATTCGTGGGATTGCTTTTGCTCAGGGACCTGGATGCACTTGGTGGGTAATGCAAAAGAATGGGGAGGTCCGGTGTGTACCTCAGGGGGATTTAATACTGGGTGAGAATAGCCCATGAGTTGAGTTGTATTATATTAATTATTATACAATACTGTATGTCATCACTGCCATGATTGCTATATACCATAGATGAAAATGGTCATTAGTTAGAATGTATTGGAAAGCCTGTAACCTGAGCATGACATAAATGGTATGGAATAAGGGATGGATGTATGTCCTGGTTTCAGTTAGGACAGTTATTTTTCCTCCTAGTAGCTGGTAGGGTGCTATGTTTTGGATTAGGATGAGAAGAGTGCTGATAACATGCTGATGTTTTAATTGCTGCAGAGCACTGCTTATACTAAGCCAAGGACTTTTCAGCTTCTCACTCTGTCCTGCCAGCGGGCAGGCTGGGGGTGCAGCAAGAGCTGGGAGGGGACAGACCCAGGACAGCTGACCCAAACTGGCCAAAGGAGTATTCCATACCATCTGACGGCATGCTGAACAATGCATAGGGGTGGCTAGCCGGGGTTGGGGGGGGACAGCTGCTCGGGGATAGGCTTGGCATCGGGCAGCGGGTGGTGAGCAATTGCATTGTGCATCACTTGTCTGTATGCATTATTATTAGAAGTACTATTATCATTATTGTTGTTGTTGTTGTTAGTATTATTTTCCTGTCTTAATAAACCGTCTCTATCTCAACTCTCAGGCTTCACTCACCCATTTCTCTCCCCCTTCCCAGAGAGGAAGGGAAGAGGGTGAGCGAACGGCTGTGTGGTGTTTAGCTGCCCGTCAGGTTAAACCACAACATATCCCCACTCCCTTAGCATGCTTGTTCAACCAACTGGCAACCCACTTAATGGCAAATCAAGGTGAAAAAAATTACAGAAAAAAGACCCATCAAAACACCAACCCAACCGTCCCTGTCACATCTGGGGCCAAGTGCTACCGGCCCTCTTGGGGCAGATGGCCCATGGTGACATCACTGAGCAATGGGCTGTGACCTCGCAGCCCTCGCTGCTTATCTTGGGGCGCCAGCAGAGGCCCCGTCAGCCTAGCTCGTGGCTGGACTCCCGCTGAGCGTGTGTGCGAGGCTTGGAGCACCGAGCGAGGATTTGGAGGAGCCGTGCTGTGGGGCCGCCGGCAGCTGTTCTCAGTGCCCGTCCCCACAGGCATTGCCCGTGTTTCCCCGGCCCTGCCTGGCTCAGGCAGCCGGGGCTCCGCGGGGCGCTCGCAGCAGCGCAGGTGAGCTGTGCGGGGACACGTGCCCTGGGGCAGTGCGTGGGGGGCACGGGACGGCCCAGCCGCGGGGTCGGGGGGTTCCTGCTGAGGTGCCAGGGGGGCATTGCCCCTGCTCGCCCTGGCACAGTGAGTGACCTTGGCCTCTCTCCCTTGTGCAGATTCAGACATCCTTTGGCAGCTGCAGCGCCGCGGCAGGGGAGCAGCTTCTTCACCTCAGCTCTCCCCAGCCCACTGGAGAGCCCGGTGGCCATGGACGTGCCATCGGACTGGACCTGCCCAGCCTGTGGGGAGAGTCGCGACGATGCCGCCTATGTGACCCCCTGTCTCCACCAGCTGTGCTACGGCTGTGCCCTGCGGTGGGCAAAGAACAATCCACGGTGCCCCTTCTGCAGGGAGGCAATCAGAACCATCAAGTACTCGGTGAGGTCGGCCGACGATTTCCTGGAGTGCACTGTCCCACAGCCTGCACAGCACGTCGCTGAGGACCAGCTGGACGAGGAGGAGGCAGTGGAGCCGGTGCCCAGGGCTCCTGAGCTCAGCTTCCCACCCGAGCTCTGGGCAGCCTTCTTCAGGGAGCACCCAGAAAACGTCGAGCCCCTGCTTGCGTGGCTGCAGCGGGAGCTGGAGACCATCTCCGGCTCCGACTGGTGGGAGGTGGCTGCAGGCCTGAGCACGGTCATCGGCTACCTGTGCGTCTACGGGCTCGACGAGGAGGGCTTGGTGCGGGCGCTGCAGCCTTGCCTCAAAAACCGGACCCTGCCTTTCGTGGTGCGGCTCATCACTGCTGCTGTGGAGCTGTGCAGCACAGAGATCCACCGGCTGCATGACCACCAGGACGCCCGTGCTGCAGGGGGCCAGGAGGACAGCCCCGCAGCTGCCCACAGCCACGCCGCCTCTCCAGGGGGGACTCGTGCCCCTGCCACCACCACAGAAGAGGAGCAGGCACCTAAGGAGACAGGGCAGGCAGCAGCAGGTCCCTCTGCCCAGAGCAGGGACTGCTTGCCTGGGGGGCACCGGCGTGCCCCAAAGAGGAGGGCCAGCAGCAGCCTCCAGGACTCTCCCCAGCCCCGCAAGAGGCCGTCCCGACGGCGGCACTAGGCGGGCACCCCATGGCTGGCAGCGTAACATCTGAAAATAAACACATATTACTGAAAGAGTCTCTCTATTATTGACAGTGCAGACATTGCTGCTGTCCGTACCCATGCTGGTTTCACAGAATCCCAGAACTGTAGGGGTTGGAAGGGACCTCGAGAGGTCATCGGGTCCAACGCCCCTGCCAAAGCAGGTTCCCTAGAGCACATTTCCCACGTAGGCGTCCAGACAGGTCTTGAATATCTCCAGAGAAGGAGACTCCACAAGCTCCCTGGGCAGCCTGTTCCAGTGCTCTGTCTCCCTCACCGTGAAGTTCTTTCCCATGTTGCTGCAGAACTTGCTGTGCTCCATTTTGTGGGCATTGCCCCTTGTCCTGTCCCCACAAACCACTGAAAAGAGGGTGGCCAAATCCCTGTGTCACCCACACTTCAGATACTTACAATATTGATAAGATCCCCCTCAGTCTTCTTTTCTCAAGGCTGAACAGGCCCAGGTCTCTCAGCCTTTTCTCATACGGGAGATGTTCCAGGCCCCGTATCATCTTCTTGCCCCTCCGCCGGACTCTCTCCAGGAGATCCTTGTCATTTTTGTACTGGGGAGCCCACAACTGGACACAGTACTCCAGCTGAGGCCTGACCAGGGCAGAGTAGAGGGGGAGGATCACCTCTCTTGACCTGCTGCCCACGCTCCTTTTGATGCACGCCAGGATCCCCTTGGCCTTCCTGGCCACCAGGTGCTGCAGCCCATGGAGAGGAGCCCCCGCAGGAGCAGGGGGCCTTGGGGGAGCTGCTGCCCGTGGGGGACCCGTGCTGGAGCATTTTGCTCCTGGGGGATGGATGGAGCCCATGGTACAGAGCCGTGTGGGAGCAGTTCCTGAAGAGCTGCTGCCTGTGGGCAGCCCCCGCAGGCTCAGGTCGGGAAGGACGGCATCCCATGGGAGGGACCCCACGGGGAGCAGGGGCAAAGAGCAATAGTGAAGGAGCAGCAGAGAGAAAGCCAAAGCATCAGAGACTGACCATAGCCCCCAGTCCCTATTCTCCTGAGCTGCTCAGGGTAAGGAGTTGGAAGAGGGTGATGGGTGAGGTGATGGGGAGGGGGGAACAGACACCACCACATTTCTATCAGTGATTTTGATGAGGGGATCTACTGCACTCTCAGTAAATTTGCAGATGACACCAACTGGGCAAGAGTGTCAATCGCTTGAGGCAGGAAAGCTCTGCAGAGGCACCTGGACAGGCATGCAACAAAGCTTAGAGCTGGATTCTGCTCTTGGGTCATAACAACCCCATGCAGCAGTGAAGGCTTGGGAAAGAGTGGCTAGAAAGCTGCCCAGCAGAAAAGGACCTGGGGGTACTGGTTGATGACAGACAGTTGAACGTGAGCCAGCAGTGAGCCCAGGTAGCCAAGATGGGGAAGGGCATCCTGGCCTGCATCAGAACTAGTGTGGCCAGCAGGACCAGGGAAATGACTGTCCCCTTGTGCGCAGCACTGGTGAGACGACACCTCAAATATTGTGGGCAGTTTGGGACCTTTCACTACAAGAAGGATATAGAGTTGCTAGAGTATATGCAGAAAAGAGCAACAAAGCTGGTGAAGGTACTAGAAAATAGGACTTAAGAAGAGTGACTGATGGTCTGGGGTTGTATTATCTGTGGAAGAGAAGGCTGAGGGGAGATCTCACTCCTAACAACTCCCTGCAGCAAAGCAAGCTGCAGCCAGGATGGTGTTGGTCTCTTTTCTCAGATGAGAAATGACAGGATGCAAGGAAATGACCTCAAGTTGCACCAGGGGAGGTTTAGGCTGAGTATCATGAATTTATTCACAGAAAGAGCGGTTAGGCTTTGGAACAGGCTGCCCAGGGAAGTGGTAGAGTTGCTGTCCCTGGAGGTATTCAAGAGACATATGGACATGGTGCTTAGGGACATGGTTTAGTGGTGGGTCAGCAGTGTTACGTGGGTGGTTAGACTGCATGATCTTCAGGGTCTTTACCAACCTAAAGGATTCTGTGATTCTCTTCCCCAGGCTACAGTCCCAGCTCTCTCAGGCTCTGCTCCTGTGCCAAGCACTCCACGCCCTTTATTATGTTAGTGGCTCTCACCTGGACGCTTTCCAGTAGCTCTGGGGAGCTCAGAACTGTGCTCAGCACTCTAGGTGAGGACTCTGAGCAGAGGGGAAGGATCACCTCCCTTGACCTGCTGGCAATGTTCTTCCTATTTTTCAGGTTATAGATTTATATAGTATTTTCAAACTAAACACAAGCACTTTTTAAATTCTCCATTTTAATATGAGCAAACATTTTTTTAAGCTTATTTTCCTTCCACTTTTTATTCTTATTGCTGTGTCTTTTTTGAAAAATCCTGCTATTCCTTCCTACCCTCAAATGCCACAGGAAGGATATTGATACAATAAAGAAGTTTAGTTTAAAACCTCAGATGAAGTGGGAAGTCATGCTGACACAGTTGGAAAAATACAGCTTTTAGACTGAGACAGTGGAAGAACCACATTTAAATACTGAAAAGAGGTAGTTCTCTTATTTGTCAGCTAGCAGCACTCAACACATGTAAGAATTTATATACTTCGGTGAAGTAGTCAGTTGTATAAGTACATACGTACACACACACACAGAGCCATTCTGCTTCAATTCACTCTTTTTCTACCATCAGCTATATTCCAGCACAAATGTCTGGTAATTGAACCACTAATCACCAATAAGCATCCTG
Organism: Oxyura jamaicensis; assembly: GCF_011077185.1. Taxonomy (NCBI): domain Eukaryota; kingdom Metazoa; phylum Chordata; class Aves; order Anseriformes; family Anatidae; genus Oxyura; species Oxyura jamaicensis. Next base: position 64,376,591 of record NC_048926.1, read on the forward strand.
CTGTACCTTCAAATTTTAGACAGGATTATAACACAAGTAATGAAGGAATTCACACCACAACAATCTCTTACTATAATCAGTTGAGAAAACATTTGTGTGAAAATATGACTTCACAAAAGCAGTGTGAATTAAAGGTGGCAAACCAGCACTGCTGTCAGATAAAACAGTGGCACACTCCTTCCCCACCACTCCTCTTTCTCAGACCAGTATCCACACACCCCTTAGTATCATGAACTGGTCCAGGTTGAGTTGATTACCACATGAAATCCAGACAGGATCAGCCCCCTACCGCTGTTGAGGCAACAGCTGAAGTTACTCTCCTGGATAGTTTCTGTTAAGAGGAAGCAGCAGAAACAAGCAGTTGGAAATGCAAGAAGCTTTCCGATCAGGAAGACCACCAACTTGTAACTGCAGGATTAGAACTGGCATAACAGGAGACTTTGTTCACACCAGCATTTCTGGATCTGCGTGACTCCAGGTTGGTTGAGAATCAACACATTTTTCAAAGTGTTGCTTATGAGCCCTCCTTTTCTATTTTCCTAGGAGAATTTATCGACAGGAAAAAAGCATGTCTGATTGATAGCAGCAAGCCAGTTATTTTAGGAAGAAGAGTTTGTTACCCTATTTCCTGTTACCTCTCACCCCCAAGACTGCATGCATCCAGCATATTAAGTGAAATGGAAAAGGCAGTGGAAGGGGGTGAGTGGAGAGAGCAGGAGTAGACAAGGACATCATACTTCTTGTTCAGAAGCAAAGTATTAGGAGCTAATTTCAGAAGTAGGTTATTGCCATTCAAGACAGATTCTGAAGGGGAAAAGAAGAATTAGCTCTATAATAAAAATAGCAGGCTATTACACTTTCTAGCTAATCTTTCCCCTCAGAAAAGCAGTCTTTAACTAGTGTATTTGCTAAAGGATTATTTCCCAAGAAACAGATTTCTTCAGATGACCTCTGGCAGTTATGCTTCTTACATACATTCTTTCAATTTGAGAAATCAGGTGATGTGGTCTTTGCATGTGTTTTTTGTTTTGTTAGTCTCTGTATCAATATTTGCATGAAAAATGAAATTTGGATGTCTTGCTTTACTTCTCAAAAGCGTTAAGTACTCTTCTTGAATAGAGGCAACTGCTCTGCCCAGCTTCAAGGAAGAAGCACTGAGATCCAACATACTTCGTATCAGCCATGGCAGTTATCAGCACACATGAAGCACTCCAACCAATCTATAGCTGTAAGACTTATACACACGAATACCTGCTTTATAAACCAATAATGGTCTCTGACAAAAAGATCACTGTCAAGATGCTTAGCGTCAAAAGAACATAAAAATATCTCTGCCTGTTGCAAAAGACAACTACTTACGTTTAACATTCTACAGGCAACTACCAAGTTTCTATCAGCACTTAAGCAGGGAGCTCAATCTCAGCATTATACAGCTCCTGTTTCTTTACCTTTCACCACCAGTATTTGTCAAGCGTCATCTATCTGAGAAAGTGCAAGTTTGCAATTCTTCACAAGCAGCTCACTTCAGCTGAGTAAGTTATTTTTACTGATCACACTTCTGAACATCATAGATCTCTAACATTCTGACATCGTGTGAGTGCTCAAATTAGTTTATTATCTTGGCAAGTTTATTCAGATGATCATATAGATTTAGAAGTAAACTGAAGCAGAAACTGTTTTCCAGAACAAAGAATAAAATTTATTACAAGAAAAAGGTTTAGCACAAGTTGTAGATGGATATCCTAACAGAACCGACTGTTCTGCTATGCTTAAATCATTGCCCATGACTCTTACTGTTACAAGAAGAGGACCAAAAATAATCTTAATGAGAACAGAAACAATATTAACAAAACCGCCATCAGTAGCTTCAAGTGCTTTTGTGTCTTTTGTTCCCACAGAAAAGACGTAGAGCTCAATAATCAGTTTCTAAAAGGCAGCCAGGCATCTGCACATATCTGCTCTGCTCAGACGATCACATGACAATGGCCTGACAGACACGGCTAGCTGAAAACTTGCTGTTCAGCTGAGCTTCGAGTATTATCTTGTCTGGTCCACAGAACTGGCATGTTCTTTTCTGTACAAGCTTCCAGGAGAAAAAGCAAAGGCAGCTAAGACAGATCTATAATGGCCTGAAGGAAAACAACATCCCCTCCAAAACACAAAACCTCCAAAAACAACAAAAAAATCCCCACCAAAATGCATTACATTTCCATGAGGACACAGTAGCTAGCTACTTGTACAAGCAGATACACTCCCAAACACCTTTCAGAACTGAAAAAAAAAAACTAATACTCAGAGTGGAAAAAATGTAACTTTCCATTTTTCTGAAGATGGTGACAGAGCAAGGGTACAACTTAACAGCCTTATTCATCATCTGTGAACACCAAGGGAAGAAAGCATACACAACTATGTCCTACAAAGGCAGTCCATGACATGCTTCTGCAGTTGGATATGGAACTGGCAGCCAACATTTTGGCAGAACAATTCAAGATTTAATTCATTACTCTTATCCTATTTGTTATTTGTAGAACCTTATGGATGGCCAGGTTTTAAAGACACAACTCAAACACCTTCGAGATATTCCTGACACTGAATTATTTGAAGCACCGACCATTATGGTCCCCACATGTAAGAACACTATGGGCTAAGATAAAGTAATTCATTTTTGGCCAAATAAATCATCACAATGACTTTTATTTTGAAGGTGAAAGTGCTTAAATGGGCTTAGTAGGACTGTTTGTTTACAGAACCAAGAACCACAATACCAGCAAAGGCAGCAGCAAAGTCTACTCATCTTGAACAGCAAACAGAAACCTCAGTTTCTTCTACCTTTACAGACCACTTTTAACAGTTATGACAAAGCACTTAGATGCCAGCAGAAATGAGATAAGGAAAACCTAAAACATTTTATTTCAGGTACTTTCTAATAGCTGCCCCAGAAACACAGCAGCAAAAAGGCTTTAAGTACTGTCAAAAAAGCCTAAAAAAAAAAAAAGATTCTGAGCTACATTAACAAAATTCAGGAAGTCAGAGTTTCTCCCTCACCTTTTTTTTTTTTTTTTTAAAGTTGCATTATTAGATAGATAATGAAATAAATTTCAAGCCTACAAGAGCTAGAGAGGTGTATCACCACATTTTTACAAGTATGACTGCAAAACTATAGTTTATACCTACAAAGAGTCAGAATCCCTCCTTCCATGAGCCAGCCATAGGATTTCCTTCACCTGGATTTTGTAGCATCTAATAGCGACAGGAAGCCGTGGAACTCCATTCTTGTCCCTACAGGCCAGCTAGAGATAGTTTTCTCCGTAATTTCAATATGTTGAAGAAAAAAAAAAAACATTCGTATTTTAACTAGGTCTTGCCTTCATAGAAAGTAATGCAATCAAGCTGCAGGCAAGAAAATAGATCTCTCACACAGCCTTCACACACTGCTTCTATCCATGGCATTGTTTCTATTCAAGGATTGGATTAACATCACTGTCTAGCAAAACAGTCCTAAGAAAGAGAACCAGAAAGAGAGAAGTTATTCACTAGGATACAACTGTTTCATGCAAACTTCCTGCTTAGAACAAGATACTGTGAAAGATGTCATATTCTATCTTAAGCTCCAGAAATTGCTCTTTTTCCTGCTTAAGAGTCCATCCTAGCCTCAGTCTGTACATTAATGACCGTTTACAGACCACTTTTTGTTGTGTTAGACATGCAGCATGTTAGATGCTTTCAGTTCAGTGCCATATGCATTTCAAAGAATGCCTCCCACAGCAAACTCAAACTCATTAAATCAGTTCCGTTTGTTTTCTCACAGAATTCACTTCAGTTGAAACAATCTGGCTGCTAACATTTGTTGCTTCTGTTTGGTTCCCATCAATATTTACTCCAGCCACCTTCTTCCTTTATATTACCCAGCCAGAAGAGAATTTGGCTTTCCTAAAATATCCATTCGAGATTGCTCTATGGTTACAAAAAGCTGACTTTAAATACTGTATATATTACTAGTACTAGAAAGCTTCATTTTTAAAGCACTGCCAGTCTAAGTCATAAAATCAGGTAATATAAATACAAAAAAATAGGAAAAATGCCTCTCATTTTTACTATTTCTCTTAAAACAGTTTCAGAGAGTTAATAAACTAGGTAATATATTCTGACGGTATCATAAGCAAATGTAAATTCAAATATATACAAATATAAGTTTGGTAAGTTCAGAACAAACGTAACAGACATGAATATAAATCTGTCTATAAAAAATAGCCCATAACTAAATGCTATAGAGTTAATTTAGAAATACTTAGTTAATTTAGAATCTAAAACCCAGAAGTAGCTTGGCCAGAAGGGCCAGGGAGGTGATCGTCCCCTTGTACTCAGCTCTGGTGAGGCCTCACCTCGAGTATTGTGTTCAGTTCTGGGCCCCTCACTACAAGAAGGACATCGAGGCCCTGGAACATGTCCAAAGAAGGGCAACAAAACTGATGAGGGGTCTGGAGCACAAGTCTTATGAGGAGCAGCTGAGAGAACTGGGGTTGTTTAGTCTGGAGAAGAGGCAGCTCAGGGGAGACCTCATTGCTCTCTGCAACTACCTGCAAGGAAGGTATGGGGAGCAGGAGTCAGCTTTTTCTTGCAGATAACTGGTGACAAGACTAGAAGAAATTGCCTCAAGTTGTGCCAGAGGAGGCTCATGTAAGAAATTAGGAGAAATTTCTTCTCAGAAAGAGTAGTCAGGCATTAGAACAGGCTGCCCAGGGAACTGGTTGAGTCACCATCCCTGGAGGTATTCAAAAGACACATAGATGTGGTGCTGAGGGACAAAGTATTGTGGTAGACTTGGACTGGATCTTAGAAGTCTTTTCCAACCTAAATGATCCTATTTTTGAATGACCCTATCAGGGAATGAATGATGATGAATTTAGAATTGTATTCAAAGCAGAGAGCCAACTGACTCACTCAATAAGTAGTTGTAGGAACATTGTTACTATTAAGAAGAAACATTTGAAACCATTTCTTGATGTACATAAACCTATTATACCTCCTTTCCTGAACACTGAATATACCTGTAATTGTGACAGAAACCATATCCCATGTTAAGATAGTAGACAAACAACATTAAGTAGTGACTGATTAATAAGGGATTGTAAGTATTGACTACTGACTGGTTACTTATCAAAACTTTCATATCTCTCTCTTCAAACATGCAATATTGTCATGTATCAAATGCTTGTGAATTGATAGGACTTTTCCTATACACTGGTTTGTTACCTTCTCATTTTAATAAAAAGAGTCTTGTGGAAAAGGAAATATCCTCTGGCTTGTCATACAATCTCAATACCTGTCTTCATAACTGGAAAACCACACAAATACCTTATGTATAGGTATGGAGCAGAAAACAAGGATGTAACTTAAATTGTGCTGGTGTTTTTTTTGTTGTTGGTGGTGTTTTTTTTCTGGTTAATTACACAGAGCCACTTTATTGTTATCACCAGAACATGTTACTAACCAGCTAACACTGCCACACTGTGCTGCCTGGGTACACACCACTGATAAACTGGTCCTTGCATAGACTTAACCAATGCTATAGAGTCACACAAGAAAAAACCTGTATATCATTGTTAAAAAAAATACACTAAATTTTTCTATTAAATAAGTTTCTCAAGGTGCCACTAATTCAATATGCAAAAGTAATTCTTAATTTACCTTACAAAAATATATATTGTCAAGAGTGTAACAGAAGTGTTTACATCTGAGACAACACATGCAGATTTAATTAAAAAATCCCAATTTTGTCACTTCAATTTAATCAAAACTTATCTAACCTGAAGAATAAGTCACATCACTTTGTTTTTACTAATAAGAAAGATAAAAATCTTCTACTTTGAGTTCAAAATGAAAGGCTACATTCCAAACTATTTTTACTGTAATACACAATCAGTAGCAAGATGTATTAACAATGACAAAACAACTTTGGGCAGAGACAAATCTCATCTGCTTTTCCTTTTTAGCATATTATTTCTCCTGCTAATTTTCAAGTTCAGAAATTGAACTCTGTATTTCAGAAGACCATATGACTTTAAATAAATACATGATTGTTGAACCTAGCAAAGAATGTTGAAGGCGGCAAGGTACACTTCTAATACGTAAATGCATTAGTTCATTACCTAATGAAATTTCCAGGAAGTGTACCTTCAACAGACTAAGAAACAGTTAAGACTGGCTACAATGCTCAATTGCATAAAATTAAAATTTAACTTTCCATTGCAAGGGTGCTGCTTCGTATTCCTTTACAGCCAAGCCAAGAAAATGACCTTCTACAGCACGAAGAGGTTTTAAGCCTCCTCCGCAGAAAAGCATACTCCTTTAAGTCCAAGAGCAAACAAGATTATACAGACACACCAGAAAAAACAAGTAATTACCAGCAAAGAGGTCTTCTCTATCATCATCTAGCATGATTTCTGTCGGCTTTGGACCATTGGAGTTTGTGCTGAGATCTTCTGCAGGAAGACTTGCTGGCTCTGGAGATGAAGGACTTGACTGTTAAAAAAAAAGAAATAATTAGCACAGAGCTAGTTGCCACGTGTCAGCATAAGAATTATTGCAACAAGCATTCTTTCATTGCGAAGAAACAGGGAAAGATGTACAGAAAGGAAACGCTGTCAGCTATTTCCATTTCCTACTCCTGTGTGATAACAATGAACAAAGGATATGAGCTAGTCAACAACTTTCTTCATTTCTTTGTTAGAGAAGAAAATAAAGTTACTCATTTCCTCAAGTTTAATTAGCATGAAACAAAAGCTGCTACAGAAGTATCTAGAACCACTTTATTAGTATTTCTGAATGTAATTTGACTAAGCTTCTTTTCAAAAGGCTTGTATTTAGATTTAGATTTGTACATAGAAAAAAAAAACAAATCTTCAGGTTCTCTATCCCATTTTTTTTCTCAGAGATTTAGATTAATGCCACTAAAACAACTCAGCTCTGCTTGCAGCCAGAAGAAGCTTTGACTTCTTTGCAACAGTTTGAATTCAGGGATTATTCCTACGCAGCGTCACACTGTACTGACATGGAAGCCAGGCTTGCCAATGATGCAGGTTTTTTAATTCACTGAAGACTAGAATTTGCCCTGTCAAGAGAGAAATACTTGGAAGACACTCAGGGAAATAGATGAATCAAAATTGAGGTTGAGGTTCTAAGTATACAGCTTACTCAGAAAACAAATACACATGTAACTGAAGACCAGTGCTTCAGTTACCAAATCCTGTTGAGTATGCATCAACCAGGGTTATTGCAACAGTACTAGAATATCTGCAAGACTCACTTCCCACAGTTTCATCCAAGATAGCTAGCTAAGGGCTTTTCAACAACAGCACATCTATTCATGAATGCATGCCCTTTTCAAGGGTATCTGTAAATTATGTCATTTTGCATTTCCTAATTTTTGCTGGGAGTTGTCATAATTTAGGTTCAGAACCAAAATTCAAAACAGATATGAAATGTTTCAGGCTACACTTCAAACATACATCACGGGCTAAAAAACACTAAAAAAGCCTGAAAAATACTGAAAAACCATGAAAGTAATCTGTCCAGATTATATACTGCACATTCATAAGCGTAGCAAAGATACTGGTCCTCAGGGAGAAGCCTTCCTGACCACTGGCTCTCAAAGAACAGTGTATGTTCCAATACAGCATATATACACAACTGCAGCTTTACTTGAAGCAGCACAGAGCAACATCCTGGCCCCCACATCAACTCAAATCACAGTCACCTGAAATTCTGGTCAGAGGAAGTAAGCAAGGAGCAGTATCCTGACGAACAAATTCAGAGACAGTACAAAATTGATTTTCATGGGACAAACCGAATCAAGACTCTCTTGACCTCAAGTTTTTTTTCTTCTCAAGATGCAAGGTGAAAGAAGATACAAGGATGCCAGAAAGTCTGTGTTACTTTAAACATAAACCTTATGTTCCATTCAATTGACAGAAAGGTTATATACCCTCTCCCACCAGCTGCCACTCTCTGGTAATCCCACATATAGTACAGGAAAAACAAACAACCAAACAAAAAAAAAAAGTCATGAGCAACAAAAGTCATGAGCCTCCCAAACTGCTTACTGTGCTTTGCCCTAGAGCTTACTAAGAAAGTCAAAGCAGAAACGCTGGAGAAATATATGAAGGTAGTAGAGTTTATAAGCTTAGAAGCAAATGGCCCACTAGCCACATGTACACTTCTCACCTCATACTACACCAATGCACAAATTTTCCCACAGCAAACCCAGTGCTGTGAGGTAACAAAGTTGTATTTGTTCCTTCTCTGAGGAAGGATCCTAAATTGTATCACAAGACATGTAACTAATTTAAAGGAAATGAACTAGGAAATTTAAGAAAAATCACCACTTGACATGCTTCATTATTCTACTAACGATAACACAGATAGCATGCATCACATGGGAAGGTCAACACTTTAGCGAATTTAGAACTTGCAAGTAGCACATTCCAGAAGAAACAGCCTCTCTCTCTGTGTAGGGCTGCACAGAGCTACAAGTTCAAGGTTGTGTACCTCAGCTACAACAGCAGAAGCTTTATTTCCCTGTGAGGCTTCAGCAATCTATAGTTTTATAAGCAAGGGTTCTGCACAGAAACATCACAGATTACTCCTTCCAAGTAAGTTTCTCCACTGCTCAACTCATAGGAAAACCCCACTCATATATTTATGGTTTAGCATGTAGTGGGTACCCCGCGCTAACAGGGATGCAGAATGACATGTAGTTCATGCTTGTCAGTTCACCTCCAGGAGAAACAGCTGTAACATGGCCAAGCACAGGGAATAAAAGCCTTCCTGACACTTGCTGTACACAGCAGATGGCTTCCAGCTTTATCCCTTAATTGTGCACTTAATGAATGAATGGTGAAAAAAAACAATGTGAAAAACACTCACATCTTCAAGATATTCTCCCAGCCTATCTCCTCAGTTTTATCTGAGTCAGCTGTTTTGCTCACTGATGATTACTGTTGACTACACTTGGCTTCTAATTATACAAAAAAAAAACACCCTACCAGACAGAAAAAAAAAATCACCTTGAATTCTTAAACCTGATCCGCACACTGCATAATACAAAAAAGAACATATATATGTGCCTAAATCAACAACTTCACCAGAGGACTTAATCTAAGCCAATAGCAAACCATTCCCACCTTGAAAACAGAAAAGAGTCTTCATAGGAGTAGACAAACACATGGAAAGATACCACCGAGCCCTGGTAGGATTATGGATCTGTTTTCATTACTGAGCTGGGAAAGATGCTGTTCGTGGCACTATTCAAGAAAGACACACTACGTACTGGCTTCACAGGCATAGTTCATATATCAGTTACAGCGTGCTTCCTCTGTATTTTGTTTACCCCATTTCCACAAAGCACAAGTGGAGAATACTTGCAAAAGAGGCCTTGAACAAACCCCAAAGGCACGTCAGAAAGCTCAAGAAACAAAGCTTATTCACACTGTTGTTATAAATTGTTAAAAAAGCATAAGGTCTAGAAGCAACTCTCACAGGAAATTTTCCAGTGAAACACAGGTTCTTCCTATGCATTATTTGTTATATAAATATGAAATAAAATTCCTATTTGTTGTGTACTTCAAGTCCTGCTTTTTAAGAATAATAGGTACTAACGTTTAGCTTCATGGATGATTTATTTTTAAAGGAAAATTTCTTTCATTTAATATAGCCTTTCACTGAATACAGAATTTCCCAACCTATAAATCTTTAAATGGCTCTATGGAATTTTTAAATAGCTGTCATTCTCAGATGAGATAAGTTAAGGATGGAGTTAAATATCTTGACAAACAGCTAGGACTGTCTTTATATGAAGAAAAAGAAAATTAAAAATGAAAATAACTTAAATCACACTGTATATGTATATACAAGCTTCTTAAAGATGATTAATGGTCTGAACAGCTACGGTAGTTCTGCACACAGCACCAACCTGTTTAAGAGTTTCGTAACAGTTTAGTTTGCTGTCTTCAAAAGCCATCTTCAAAACGGACAGCTGTTCTCAGTGAACTTCATGAAGGTACAGAAAGCCACTGCCCTGTATGTGTCAGAAATTACAGTCAATAGTTCCTAATCATCTGATTATTTTACTCAATAAATGGGTAACAGACTGCTATTCAGCCTCTCAAAAAAATAAAGTACCCATGCACCCACACAAGTATTAGTAATATGAAGCTATTCCAGTTGCACTCTCCTACAGGTGCAAGCTAAAAGCCCCAATTTTGTTCTTTTATGCCTATGGAGTACAGCTAAAATGTCTATAAAAATTAACCTATTAAATACATAACAGAGAAAATCTGAGTAAAAGAAAAGGAATGGAAGACAGAAACTAGCACAAACTCAATGCCCAGGCAACACACACAGACAGCATAACTGCTTAGAAATGTTACACTTTCTTGATGCCAGTGATTCACAAACCTGTCCATTTCCTGAAACATACATGCCTGTAAAGCTTCTGCGCTGAAACCCAAGGGAAGCACCCAACAACCAAGACACCCAACGGGCAGGACATTCAGGATCCTGCTCTACTTGTTGTCTAGAAAGAAAACCCTGATGAGAGGACTACGGGCCCATTCCAACCTAAACCAGCAATCACAAGCTCAATATCTTTCCTTCAATTCTGCATTATATTGCGGTAGCAATAAATTAGTACTTTTATAGCCTTGACTTACAAAGGCATAAAAACATGTTCTCGCGTTTTCTCTTGGCTGATGTTACAGCCCTAAATATTCGGGCAGCATCCCTTAACAACAGGGTCTCCCCCAAACCAGCTCAGCTACCTGTTTGAGCCCTACGAAGCCTCCTTTGGTGGGATCTCAGTAGGCTGACACAGTAAGACCACCATACTACTCCAGTTGCTTCAGGCTGGTTTTCACTGAAACACTTACAGAAGCTCACAAAGCACTGTATGGGCAGAGAGAATAAAGACTCAAGTAGGAGCACAATGCCCTAAAATTAGAGGACACAATTGTCCTACAACAAACTGCTGTGTGCTTCCATTACAGCCTGGACTTAACACCAAGGAACAAGACACACATTTCTAGTAGAACTACATCCATTCATTTTGAGCACAGACTTAGTCTTCTGTAAAGTTATAGTATAGCGTTCAAGGACTTAATATTTTATTCTCAGATATTCTACTGAGATCATTACTGCTTCCACCGTAATTGCCAGTGTTAGATTCAATATATATCTAGGAAGACATCTGGATTCCTGGGTCTACTTGATGTTTTACCTTCTGTACAGAAAACCAAGCACATATTGCAGGTCTTTGACATAAACTGTTAAACTGGCAATGAGATTGCATACACACCCTGCCCTAAATGACAGTCCTTGATAGATTACAACATCTGCTTACTCATTGTTTTCAAGTGCCTTCATGTATTCTTCCATTACAAAAAAAATAATAATATTAATACCAATTGTAATGAGTAGCTAGCAGCTTAGCTGTATGTTCACAGAGCACTTGCTTTACAGAAGATGGAGCTGGGTGATATAGAAATGAGTGAGAAGTGTTTAGGAGAAAATGGAGTACGAAGTGGCACAACAGTGGCAACACAAACAAGGAAGTAGATGGCAAAGAAAATTTTCAAGTAGCAGTGGAATAGAACAGAGCAGGGCAAGGAGAAGAAGGACAAGGTAATGATGGAAAAATACCGAATGTACTATTTTTCAGAAAATCTAAGGTATGCTTTGTCACGTATGTTGCCAAAGGTGACTTTCACGTGGTCATTTGCTGTCTCTCCTAATAGCAGCAGAGGACACAGTCAGCAAACTAGCAATTTATTAATAAAAACTTGTAGCAGGAGTTGATTTTTCTCATAACGCAGAGTTAACTTCCAGGACTTCTTACACATATCATAGATACCTTTTTTAAAAAAACAAACCAAACATCCAAAAATTTAACAACTAGGTAAGTCCATGAAGACTGTTAACATTATAAAGCAACGGGGGGCTCAGGAAGCCCTTGAACAAAAACCTAGTAGCTGGAAGAGCACTGCAGGTGAGTGCCAGAACATACACATAATCGTCAGCAATACTCTTTGCACACCATCTACCACTGACTACTGTCAGAAATAGTCTTGGCGTAGACAGACCATTTGTCTGATTCAGTCTGGCTGTTTCCACTGATGAAAGCAACGATGGCAGCTAACGGGAGACCACTCTGTGATCATGAATTCCATGAGAGGTCGTCCATGAGACATTACAATATCGTTGGCACAATAAAAACCCAACAATAATTCTACTACTCAAAGGCACTACAGATATCTGACAAGGAAACAAGCTCCCTACCAGCTCAGACATGCCGCTGCTCAGACAGCTGCCCAGAGTTTTCAAGCTCTATTTTCACAAAAAGGGAAGTGCCCTCATTTAACTCCAACACAGCAACTTTTCAAGTCCTAGAACACCTTCCTGCTACGCCCCAGAAACTCCAGATGTTACAGCTCAGAGTGTGACACTTTAATGTTTTTCACCCTAGAATTAAGAGGGTTCAATGCAAAACACTAACTTTCAGTACGTGCACTTGGAAAGTTAAAGCTCCAGCTCCTTTCTCTTCACATCCAGAGAAACCACTTTGAAATAAACAAGTCTCCATTTAATTATACAAGTAAGCCTTCCTTATAAACTGCATTTAGAACGCACATAAAATTTGTATCTTGTCAGAACAAAATTAGATGAATAAGTGCGTGTCTTCTAAGAAAAGATTTTGTTAACACAGAAGCTGTTTGCAAGACCTATTAGCAGTTTCACAGCTTTTCCACTGCACATCCAAATCACAGGTAAGAAAGAAACAAGACGCCTTTTGTGAGCTGCAAAGAGAATGAAAGCAAGAAAAAATGCTTACTATGGCTAAGAACAGGAATTAATCATACAGAAATCCTATGCGCAGCTCCAAGACAACCAGTTAGGAACCTTTTCAAAATACCATCACCTTCATTTAAACCAGCTTTGGACCTCACCATCCCCTGCTTCACTTCCCCCTCACTCAGGTAATCCACAAGCAAGTATGCAATCAACTGCAAAGAGCTGTTGTTACTTTAAAGAACTTCCACAGCCATTTAGAAACATGAATATTTATGGAATTAAAATAACCCTCAAGACAGAAGGTTAATTAAGCCCACACCTAGGATAACCACCCTTCTTTGGGCAAAGGTGTCTTATACACTTAATTTATATGATCTAGCTTCATGGTACTGAGCAGTTCAAACTCAGTTTTCACGATCCAAGTTTTCCTTCCAGATTTGCTGGAAGTCACAAGAGCAAGGTTCTTCCCTAAATGCTGTAGCTGATTAGATGACAAAAAAAGCTTTACTTACAAAGCTTTTCAAAGCTTCTCTTTAAGCAAAGAGGCTTCCCCTTTCCACTTAGCTACTTTATTCCAAATAAACTGCATACAAAACTGAAGCAGCACAGTGGAACTGTCAACCAAGCCACTCAATGCAAAATGTGTTTCTCTGCCAGCTTTTCAAGTCAGAGGACTTTTCAGTAACTATGTTTAATCATTAAGAGGAGGACTTTTCACTGTAACTGGGATTTAGGCATTAATTCTACCATGGTCTAGAATTAAAGCCACAGGAGATAAAGGACGATACTTGTGTTTTACTGCAGTCTTGGTGTACAGATCAAGACCCCGACAACACACAGATGTACAGCAGTCTGTCAATACAATTCTTGTCAACTGCAGGTTCACACCATTTGCTATCCTTCACAGCACGCTTCCACTGATGTTTTTTTTTCTACCATTGCACAGATTACGCATCTACAAAAAGAAAAAGACGTAAGTGACTCGAGAGAGAAGACAAGTGTTTTTTTAAATACATGTAAGAGCCTCTTTGTGCGCTGTCCTTTCTCGCTAAGGACAGGCGACAGCCAGAACACAAAGAAGAAAGGAATGGTCCTATTACTGCAAAGGTCAGGGGCAGGAAACTTCGGGAGAAGAGGAACAGGAACAATTTTCTCTTCAAACGGCAAACTGCGCACGGGAAGAGCCGGGTCCTTCCAGAAGATACCAGCAGAACAGGCAGGAGGAGCGCGACCGGGGCTTGCCAGGCGAAGCCCCCGCTCCCATGAGGCGTTTTCCACCGCGGCGAAGGCGGCACTCGCACCGCCAGCTGCGGGACCGCGGCCCGTCGCTTTTTTGGCGTATTTT
>NC_048926.1:64395778-64428518 GCF_011077185.1 Oxyura jamaicensis
CGCAGCGAGACCGCCCTCCGCCGGCCGCCGCCGCGCAGCGGGCACGCGCACCGCCGGGCGGGAGGGCGCGCCTCAGGCAGCGCGGCTCCGCGCGTCGTGTCTGCGGGGCGGAGCAGCACCAGCCGCTGCTGGGAGGTGTAGGAGCTTGCTCGTCGTTTACCAGATGCGGTGGCATTTTTAGGTCTCACGGGAATGGGCTGTTTTCCGGTGTATCCATGTTACCCTCTTCGCCACAAACCAAGAAGAGCAGTAACACTTCGGTTCTTCAGAGCACATAGGATATTAAACACGCTGTGCACGCTTTTACGGTGTGCCTAAGTTCATAGGATCACAGAATCATTACGGTTGGAAGACACCTCCAGGATCATCGGGTCCAACCACCCCCCTACCACCAATGGCACCCACTAAACCATCTCCCCGAGCACCACGTCCAACCTGCCCTTCAACACCCCCAGCGACGGGGACTCCACTCCCCTGGGCAACCCGTCCCACTGCCCCACTGCTCTTTCCCACAACAAAAGTCTCCTCCTTTCCAACCTGAGCCTCCCCTGGTGCAACTTGAGGCCATTCCCTCTAGTGCTATCACTAGTTACCTGTGAGAAGAGGCCGACCCCCAGCTCCCCACACCTTCCTTTCAGGCAGCTGTAGGGAGCAGTGAGGTCTGCCCTGAGCCTCCGCTTCTTCAGACTGAACCACCCCATTTCCCTCAGCTGCTCCTCACAGGACTTGTGCTCCAGGCCCTCCTCTGGACACACTCCAGGGCCTCCATGTCCTTGTGCTGAGGGGCCCAAAACAGTCCATTGCTCTTCACTATGTCTAAATAACATTCGTACATCTTTTTAAGACTTAAAAATTCAAAGAGAGAAACTGGAAAACCTATTCAAAGTGTGCAAGTGTTTTCTGTCCAGAAATCTAGCTCTTTGGCATCTACATTTTGTGTGTGTGTGTGTGAATGGCACCAACATAGGGTAGCACAGCCTCACTGCCTTTCCAATGTCTTGTGGTATTCCTGTTCTGCTATTCTCCTTCTGGAAAATTCTCAAATAACTGGCACACACATGTTTTAAGGAGAAGTTATGATTCAATCACCTCCCTAGTAATTCCATACCTCTGACATTATACCATTAAGATTTCTCACCATAATTTTGTTTTCTGTGATTTGGAAGATCATATGATATGTACTATGTGTTTTAAATTTCTGGCAAATATACTAACCTAGCATCGTGCTTATGGTTTTCCACTAGACTGACTAGTTTTCTGACTTCATCAGGATTCACACCCATGCCTTTAACGCTCATGTGGCTAGACTACAAATCAGCTCTCCTACCTTGAAGTAGTCATCTATCACACCAATTGAGTATGCTAGAGAAGCAGAATAAAATAAAGAGCAGACAAGACGTCAGTTTTGGTATTATTTTTCACTCATTAACAAGGGTATGTGAGGAGCTTAAACTCTCTCAATTCAAAGTAACATTATTGTTTGTTGTTTATTTACTCTTCCATTGCTTCTGAGGCTTGTGGGCACAGAAATCCATTACAGATATTTTTTATGAGAGAAGGGCCAAAGGAGTAATACAAAGGTACTATAATACAAAGGAGTCATACAAAGGTTACTGGATTTTAAAGTAACTGAAAACTCAGTTTGGAAAACTGTGGATTAGTAAATCTGGGTGAAAAAAATAATCCAAAACAAAGAAAAACACCTGAGGAAATAAAATGGGAAATAAAATGGGAAACCTCTATTGCTTTGAGAAAACTTATGATGATTTCAAAAAGCCAGTCATATATGAAATAGCGATGTGCCACTGCAGAGAAAAGATAAATTTAAAGGCAAGCCTCATCCCTGTCAACACAGGTGCTCATACATGTAGCGTTAACAGCTCAACTCTACCGCCTGCTGCAAAGTGAGAATCCAAAGGAGAGGCGAGAAAGATACCCATGTATGCTAAGGAGAACTGCAGTCACCCGTTCCTTTGCAGACAGTAAATCCATCCCTACACCACTGCATAAGAGGGGTGTTAAGGCTGTGAAGTCAAGAACCTGATCAGTAGAAATGATGATACAAAGTTTAACTGTGGAACTTGATTCAGCCCTTTGTGTGACCACTTTAATTGCATGGCTACATGCAAGCATTTCCGTAGGAGCCTTCTTCCCAGGGACCATTGACTGCACGGCTACTGACGTTGTTTTTCTTCGTGATACCACAGTTAGCTACATACTTCATTTATTACACGCAGTTCCTACCCTGCTTTGCAGACAAAACAATTCATCTCCTCGGAGGCTCCTTGCTACACAATCTGAGTTTCACAGGCACTGACGAATGTTTTCTTCAGAGTATTCCTGTGGGAGTATGTTGCCCATTTTACAGGCAGTGTGCAGAGGATAAAAAATAAAAAACAAAAGTGCTTGCTAATCCACAGCTTGAGGTAGCTAAGTTTTATGTTTTTCTAGAATACCTAACATTTCAATGGTTTCTTTACCTAGGCAGCCAGCCTTGGCATTGCAGTACTAGCTGTACCCACACCCCTGTGTGTTTCCTCTACTCCTCCATTCTGTTCCTTCCTTTCCTGTTTCCCATATTTTCTAGATTAAATTTGAGAGAAGCTGAGAACCCTCCAAAACAGGTGATTTCTGCTTTTGGCCTACCAGCCAGCAGTCCTTCCAAGCCCCTAACATCTGCAGCATGGACACTTCAATGCACCTCTCCTGACTCTGCCTACAACACCTACAGGATCTGCAAGCCTCTGCAGCCCAGCCACTCAGGGGGATAAAAAAATCAGAAATGGCTTCTGCATAAACACTACTGGGAGTGGCTGTACAATAAAATAAGTTAATTTTTATCGTGCAGAAATATATTTCACAGAAGATTGTAATCTTGTTCATCTTATATAGCTTTTAAAATACAATACAGCAGTGCCAGAGCTTAATTTTCCTTTCCCTCATTCAGCCTGCAGTGGTGCTGAAGGACTGAAATAGCTCTAAGTTATTTGGGTATGGGTAAAATAACAATATTATTATTTTGCCTGGATATACTTCTATACATCTGTCCCAAACCAACTGAATTACGTAATAAAAATGAAGTTGACAAATTTCTAAGCAATTTGAATCAAGGTTTTGCAGTCAAATGTGACAGATTTCATGTACCTTCTTATGTGTGAGACACTTCATTGACTTTGCCTCAGCACTGTACCAACAGAGCAGCCACTGCAGCCCCATGTCTTTTTAATGATTGAAGTATCAATTAAACTGCAAGAGATTGAAGACTAAGAAAAAGTAGTTTTGGAGGAGACAGTGGCAGTTGGTTACACAAGCCTGAAGGCAGCATCTGTAGTTTCAGTCTTCAGGGAGACCCAGAAAGTCATCTGGTCCTTTTAGCTGGTAAAATGTTTGTCAAACCTTTTCTTAAACATCTCCAATGGTGAAGACCCAAAAGCCCCATCAGGCAAGCCAGATTAGTGCTTTGCTATCTAGCACCAGAAAAATATTTTAGGTATCTCATTCCTAACCAGCTCATGCCCATGGCTCTCCTGCTAGTGATGCACCATGGTGTGAGGTATGGCTTGGTAATCATGTGGCACTGCTGGGCTGCCTTCCGTTCTGATCTTACTTAGAGACACTTGGCCTCATATTGTATCCTTGAAGTGGTTTGCTCAGACTCACATCCCCTGCTGAATTTTGCCTTTCTTTATACTGGCATTAACTCCAGTCTGTTTTTACCATTTGGATTATTTTACTGTGCTTCAGCTGTTTGTTATCACTTGCAAATATAATATGCATTGTCCCCATTCCAGCACAGAAGAGATATTAAATCATAGCAGGCCTGCGATATACCACTGTCATTTTTCATTCAATGCATCCTTCTGTAACAGTGGTAATCATGGAAAAACAGTCTCTGAGTTCGTTTTCTTACCAGTTCCATGCCTACTCTATATTAGGTTGCCTATACTGTTCCATTAGCTTCCTTATGAAAATGTCATAAAGGATGAATGTTCAAGAAATACTTAAAGACTATTTCCTCACTAAGTAATATCATAAGAAAATGGCTAAGTGCAGTAAGGGAACAATAACCACCAGAGTGCTTAGAATTAGAGTAGATTAATTTTAGAGATTTGATTTTTTTTTTCCATTTAGAAAATATTAAACTAGGTATAATGTGCTATTGCATAGTGCCTACACTTGCATGTAGCAGTAAAGCACTGCAGTGAATCATCCTTCCCAAGAGAAATTACAAAACACAAATATTTACAAAATCTTTTTATTTGACACATGTACCCACTCATCCAGTCAGCCAAATTAACATTAGACTTGATGACTTCTTCTGTAAAACATATGCCATCTTTCCATCTTGAGTATTTAACTGAATAATAATATAATAAATAAATACATACATACATGTTCTGGCATCTTTGTTTTATTCTTTGCTAGTGTGTGGTCAGTGTTTCTCATTTACCAGAAACAAATATGTGAAAAAGACAGGTTCAGTAATAACAAGTTAGATATTTACGTTGATACTGGGGTATTGACAAGTACTACCCTCAATCAATTAATGTAATCGGAATTTCTGCTCTCTAGTTCATCTAATGTTGCAGTAGATTAAATAAGTTCTAGAAGTGTTCGCAGGCAATTTTCTCTTTGCCTAATGGTAAAATGATGTAGAAGAATACTTTTTTTTTTTTTTTTTTTTTTAATCTTCAAAAATGCTTATGGCAGCTGAGAACTGAGTGAGAAACACTGGTTACTGTGATACATGTTCATCATTTATCTGCTGTCATGATTATCCTCCACTGCTTATGCTTTACAAGAGACAGAAAGCCTTCCAGTAAAGATTTGTTTTTATTCTGGCACTAACAGCCTCTATGTATGAGAACCTTATGGGCAATCATGACAAAAGCCTGAAGGTAGAGAAAATGGCAGCGTGGAAGAAAAGGAGTGACATACAAGAACAACAGGTCACCTCCCAGCTGAGCACCATAAACATAAACCCTGGCAGCACTGTACTGCTCTGCCAAGTCATGAGCCTTTGCAAAGGAAGCTTGTTTTCCTCTTGCTTGGCATAAAACACAGGCTGCAGTGCACACAAACAGCAGCCAGCTCCCATGCTGTGGGATCACAGTGCTGGTGGCCTTGCTGTATCCTCAGGTGGCAGAGAGTTTTCAGTTGTTACCATAGGAAAAAACAAACAAACAAACAAACAGGTTTTACTTGCTACAAGATTTCTCTGAAAGAAGGTCTACGCTGTTAAAGCATTAAGCTAAGCTGCCTGCTAATTCATCCATTTACAAAATATGCATAAAAAACAAGGGCACAATTGCAATCAGTTCTTTGGACTGGATAAGGAACGCTGCTATAGACAATGTATTTTGTTGTGTGTTCTCAGGAGTGAAAAGCCTTTGAAGGCATTGCTAGGGCAGTTGCTAAGAGGGTCCTTAAAGGGCTTTGCCGGGGACTAGGTTTACAGGTCCCAGCAGTTGCTCAGAAAGAGGTGTTGCATCTGCTCTTACATAGATATTCACTGTGTTAAAATAGTTTCCCCTCTCAGCTTGCAGTGTGTGGGTGACCTGTGATATTTCACTTTGATTTAAAAGTAGAAACTAAGAAAAGAGAAGTCTGCCCTCTGACATTACTGCTGGAATTTTGAGAATGCACATATCCAACTCATTGTTCCTAAAACCTGCATTTCAGTTGTTCACCAGCGTTTTCCTATATACGTAGGGTACAGTTTAGCCATCTTAATTTCAGCTGGCTAAATTGCAGGAATCTTGGGGAATCAAAGGGAAATATGATTCCTTTGCAATCCTACCTGTCTGAAACTGCTGGGCAGGGATGAATTACATGATGAGTGCCTATTTCCATTGCCTAGAGGATGATTATACAAATGCTTAGATAGATGCCTAACTTCAGGACAACTGCAGTTAGGTGAGAAAATCTCATTCAGCAAAATATATGCATATATCCTCAATTATAAACCCTCTAAGTTATTGAGCCTTAATCTTAAGTGTGCCTTGTTGGTTCACTGTGGTATTTATCATCATAAAAATTATAAACTGACTGTAGAATTAACCTGACTCAAAATACTATTAATAATCCTCAGTCCAAAATTAGCCTGAGAAAAAATGAATTCCCTCAACTCCAGACATGCTGGCTCATATAGTACTGCTGTTTAAAAACAAAAAACAAAAACAAAATAATAAACACACAAACACATGCAAAACAGAAACAAAAACAAACAAACAAACAAAAAACACAAATAACAACAACAACAATAAAGAAATAAACAAAAAAATCCAGGTCCCTGTAATTAGAGTAAATAATTTAAAATAAATAATTAAAAACAAACAAACAAACAAACAAACAAACACAACACTCGACCTTTAAGATATCCTTGACAATGTTTGCTTTTACATGGATTAAGAGAGCTAGGCACAGAAATGGTTATTCCAAATGTCTAGTCATATTTTCAGAGCATAATCTCCAATCCACTGATTTTTTTTTTTTTTCCCACGTTGTGAAAATACAAAATAAGAGCAAGTGAAAGTAATTTTTCATTGAAAATTGCACACTGAGTATTTGCTTTATTTGCACACCAGTATTTGCTTTATTTCAAAGTTCTTCAGCCCAAATGCAGCTGTAATTTGCATCATTTACAATTTTGCTGTAAACTGACTCGGGGCATCTGTCTACATTATAGCCAGACCAGGCAAAAGATAAGTAGGAAAAATGAAAAACTTCTAACATAATTGATTTCCACCAAATAGCACTGTCTCTGGCTGTTATAACAATTAGTTTATCAATTTAATGTTGATTACAACTTTCCCCCAAAGTAACAGGGAAGCTTGTGAATGACCAGTGCAAAAGAAAAACCTGGCGCTGTAACCACAGGAGCATTAATACTTGTATTTGATTTTAAGTTACTTTCAGACACATTATGCCCAAATCTATTTTACAACATAGTCCTTTTTCTGACAAATTTTATTTTCTTTTCTGGCTAGATTTATCCTATGGAGGAGTAAGTTTGGGCTTGGAAAAGCTTTTTTCTTCAAGTCTATGTTTCGTAAGATAACAAGTGCTAAACAGAGAGAAAAAGGATGCATCTCTCAAGGGCACTGAAAAAGCAACTAATATACTGCCTAAATAAATAAATAATCACATTTGCAAATTTCTTGTTAAGAAAACACCTTCTAAAGCTCAGAGAAGTCTGTAGAGGAGCATGCAGTCTTAAGATAGCGAGGAATCCACTGATAAAGAAATGGGAGCTTTGGAGACAAACTGTTAAGAATCACTTGACGTCTTAGGAAGCATTTTAAAGTACTTGACCTGCATAAGCTAGAAATTTATCTACAGAACAGTGCATGCAGTTTTCTGGTCCTCTGTTTATCTAGCTTATATGTTGTGTTTTAGAGTGTAATTTGTTTCCTTTGATTAACCAGCTGTTATGTATGCCAAAAAACGGAGCTCCAAGCACCTCATTTCAATGTTATAGATTATAAAGTATGATTCTGCCATCAGGTTAACTAGTAAAATTACTTAACCTGTTCAGGACAAATTTAATAAGAAGCTAAAATGGTATTAATAAAATTCTGTATGAACAAGTCAAAGTGGCATAATTCTGCAACATGGTATAATTCGGTAAAATTTCTTAGTGCGTAACAAAAAGTTTATTTTTCCCAGAGATCACTAAGTTCTCTTTCTGCGTCTGCTACCATACTGACACATTAATATAATGATAGTGGAGTGATATTCAGTTCCTCCTTCTTGTTTGCAGTTCTACCGATTAAAATAGAAGAAGGAAGAGTAACCTCCAACTTCCTGCCTGAAGATAAGAAAGTAGGCCATTAATAGCTGACAAGCTGACTTATCCAGAACAACAACCACAACAATTCTGTGGAATTATTTCAAGATATTTGTGCTCTTTGAACTATTTTGAATCATTTCCTCCAACAAACATGCCCACCTTTCTCTTCATAAATCAGTCCAGTGTCTCCAAAATGTGTGTTACACTGAAGCATTCGTTTCCACAAGGAGCTCAGATCTGTGGAAGAGGTCACTGCCAGCAGTGGCCAGATGAATGGCCAGAGCAGTAGGATGCAGCCGCAGGCAACTGAAGGCACAGGCAGGTAGCAGGACCTGCTCTGTGCAGAACAGGTTGCTAAGCTTTGCCCAAGCATTCAACCTGCTTCCCTCTGTGCTAGAAGAGGAGATGATTGTGCTCTGTTTTTCGTTGCCCTGTCTTCTATTGCCAAGTCTATTCCTTCACTCCTTCTCCAACAGATCAGCCAAAAAGAGCAATCAGAAGTGGTGACTTTGCCAGCCCCAGCAGAACGCAGCTGAGTTCGGTTCAGTCTGAACTGGTGAGGCTGATTTCATCCCAGGTGGTCTGGAAAGAGCCCCCTCATTCCTGGTGACAGAAATGCAGGACTAAAAATACTACAAGGACTCTGCATGACAAATAAGTAATGAAGAGAGCATGTGAGAAGTGGTGAAGAAAACATGATGATTTTGGTTCAGAAATAGTTCATAATTAATATTGACATATAGAGAATATCTTATTATACCCAATGACTGAGCAATTATTTAGCTGCAGTACTCAGTAGCACATGTATAAAAGTTGTGAATACAAACCCATGATTCACACAGACATGTAGTTAGATGGGCAGCTACAAATTCTTACCTCCCAGCCCCAGGATCGTTCAGGACTGAAAGCAACCACTGCTGTGCTATCAATTGGCACCTGCTGAGAAGGTGCCTGCCTCTGTCAAGGAAAAATCCACCTGGGGCTCTTAGCACGGTACAAGCCCCTACCAGAGTCATCAGCTGCCTTGTCCATGCTGTCTGGAGCAGAGGAAGCCTGGTGCCTCCCCGGATGGCAGTACTGGAGCCTTGAAATAGGAGGGGATGGAGCACAGTCCATGCAGCCATGGGGCAGGGTCTGCCCTGGAGGGGAGGCTGGTGGTGCCTGCAGGTGTGGGTGGCCAGGAGCACTCCCTGGGCACTCTGCTCACATCCTGGCCACTACAGCTGTCCCCTGGAGACCTGGAGCTGCAGCTGGTGGCTACTATTTGCTCATTTTGTGACCCTGAAACCTGCCCCAGTGTTTGCTGTTGCGGAGCCACTGCATGTGACTGATGAACTTCCATAGACTCCTAGTCCAGGGAGGACTGAAAAACTGTACTAGCACACCATCTGCTTGCTCTCCTGTACTTGTGGATACAGCTGGAGCACTCAGGAGGTGCCTTGAAAGCTGGCAGTGAGAACATGGCCAGGAAGGTAAAGGTACAGTCATTTAATTCATTTTATCACATTCCTTGAGACAATGTGGGATTTAGGGTAGAATTATGAGTATATGGTATATCTTCATCTTTCAGTATGATCTAAGCAATTTATCCATACTGAAACAAGATCACAGTTAGTGTAACACCTTTGAATACTGCATGGAATACACTTCTTTAATTATTTTTATTATTTTTTTTTTCCAGAGGCTTATACATTTTGACCTAAGCCTTTTAACGCTTAGAGGAAATGAGTATCTTCTCTGAGGTTCTGATGGATGAAAAACTTAAACACTGACATAATACTACTTGTTAGATCCAAGCATTAAAATATCCAAATGAAATAAAATTGAAAACATTAGTGGATTTGTAATTATGACTTCAGTATGACAGGAATGCATTGTGGGTTTTCTGGTTTGGAGAGAATATGTTATTTAGAAGCCATTTCTCTTAAGAAATCATGAACACAAACCATCAGCCCTAGGAAATTCCCATACTGTTATTTAACTAGAAGTATTAAAAAATGAAGCAAATGCTATTTTGGACCAGTGAGCTTTTTGTTCTCTTGTAACAGTTCCAAGCTATTGCCAACAACGTATTTCTCTCTGCTAAGTCTGTATGTTGACATGGAACCTATTATTTTAGATGAGCATGTTACTTCTGGAAAAAATCATCGGTCTCAGTCAAAGGATTTTGTATTTTTTCTTCCCCAAAGAAAAACAATGCCTTAGATTTCATTTTCACTTATGTCAATGCTGGCATAAGCAGCATGATACTCTATGAATTCAGTAAATTAAGAGACTTCCTTTTCTAACATAGGTGTTTAAACCACAGTTGGAAACAGATTATACCCAGAATAATTCAGGGTTGCCACTCATGTCCTTATATTCCATAGACATATTCTCAGACTTTGTTTTACAATTTATGTTCTGAAATATTTCTTGTCTTCTGAGATTACACAGTATTTTCTGTTATATGTGGAGCTACATAAACTCCCTCTGGTGGCTAACTTCAAATCTAGACTATCCAGTGATCGTCACTTTTCTAGGCTTATTAAGTGGCTGTACTGGCAAAGAACTAGACTTTGTGTGTCAAAACTTATTGTGCAAATAATATCACCGGAGCCTGTCTTCTTGCTTCATTATAAAACAGATACCACATTCAGTCACAAAAGCATTGGCAATGTACACCAGAAAATCATCATAAAACCTTTGTGCACCGGTTAGCCAAATAAATAATGCTCTACCCATTGCTCATCCAAGAAGATAAGGAATACACTAAAGAATAAAAAATAAGAAATGGCTTGCAATATGAAAAATTATAATCTACTAGATCAAAGCCATTGCACACCACTGGCTGGCAACCCTAAATGTTTTGCTGCGTTTAGGAAACAAACAAACAAATTTCACGCCATAGCTTTGAATAATTATTGTAATATGCATTATAAAAGAGACATCTGCTTTTCTGAGAAGCTATCTGAAACTGACAGGAAGTGGCTACACCTTGCAATCTCATCCATTTACCATGACAGGCAGTCAAAAAGCCATATGAAGCAGGAATAGCTAATGCTTCACATCCAAAATGAAGAGATCCTGTAAAACGATACCACAGGTATTTATTGTGATTCATCCCTTCAATCCATGATTTGGTTGGTGAAACAGAACCACACTTACTAAACCTGTAGGTGGTCTACAAAATTTGTAGTTAAGTGGGAGGAGTTAAAAGACGATTTCAAATAAAATTTCTAAATTTCTAAAATTGAAAATTAACAAATTTGAGAATCGCCTATTGCAATTTCAAAAAATTGAAGAAGTCATTGAGAGCAGCCCTGTGGAAAATGGCTTGGGGTTTCTGGTGAACAAAATGCCCAACATGAGCCAGCATTGTGTGCTTGCAGCCCAGAAAGCCAACTGCATCCTGGGCTGCATCAGTAGAGGCCAGTAGGTTGAAGGAGGGGATTGTGCCCCTCTGCTCTGCCCTTGTGAGGCCCCAGCTGGAGTGCTGCATCCAGGTCTGGGGCCCCCAGCACAAGAAGGATGTGCGGCTGTTAAAGCAAGTCCAGAGAAGGGCTACAGAGATGATCAGAGGGCAGTAGCACCTCTGGAGCACCTCTCCTGTGAAGAAAGGCTGAGAGATCTGGGAATGTTCAGCCTGGAGAAGAGAAGGCTCTGGGGACACATCCTTGTGTCCTTTCAATACTTGGAGGGGGCTTATAAGAAGGATGGAGAGCAACTTTTGCATAGTAGAAGGGGAAATGGTCTTAAACTAAAAGAGGGTAGATTAAGACTAGACAGTAGGAGGAAATTTTTCACTCTGAGGGTGGTGAGACTCTGGCACAGGCTGCCCAGAGAAGCTGTGGATGCCCCATCCCTGGAGGTGTTCAAGGCCAGGCTGGATGGGGCTTTGGGCAATCTGATCTAGTGGGTGGCATCACTGCCCATGGCAGTGGGGTCAGAGTTAAATTATCTATGGCAGGCAGAGGTGTTGGAACTAGATGATCTTTAAGGTTCCTTCCAACTCAAGACATTCTATTGTTAAAAAAAAAAAAAAAAAAAAAAGTAAATTTGCTTCAGGGAGAAAATATTAATGGCACAATTTCTTTTATTTTTTATTTTTTTACCTAGCTCAGTGGGGTCAGGCCTTAAATCAAGAATAGTGTGTGCAGTAGGAAGGATGCAGACAAACTGAAAGGACTTTAAAGGAGAGCAACAAGAAGGATAAGAAGTTACATAACATAATCTGTAAGGAAAAAGAAAAAAAAAATAACACAGCGAAAACAATGGGGGACATGTTGCTAGTCTAATAACTAAGAAGTAAAGAAGCATTTCCCTTACATGCGACCAAGTAAAAGCTCAGTTTGCACATGAAAATATTTTGGGTAGATAATGAGAAGACTTTCTAATATTTGTGGAGTTGGTCACAACTGGATTATTTCTTTCATGAGACCCTTTACACTGCACTCTGAGCAGTGTATTTCAAAAGTGGTCTAGGTATATGTGATCTTAGTTGGAACTGGCAGAAGATTGGGTCACATTTGTCTAGGTCACAGGATGAGACCTGTTACCTCCAGATCTACATAACTCCTTGTCGTGGTTTCTACTGTTTTTATTAAAGTGTTATTCTAAAATAACCCTGTCCTAACTGAAAACAAGACACTCCTGTAGATCCCTTTTTAGACACCTTTTGCTCAGTTTTAGACTGTAGCCATAAACGCGAGAAAAAACACTGGTTTCTCTTTTTGCATTGGAGATACATGGATTTTTTGAAAGTGGTTATTGAGAGCCACAGAATTCAACTCATTTTTTCTTGCCTCACAGATTTCTTGAAAAAGGTGATTAGTGCATAAAGCTTGTAAAACTTATTTGTTATTTTTGGCATCTGCTACCATTGAATGGTACCAGGGAGTCTGGATCTGTTGTTTATCCTCCTTCATCACACTTCACATATTTTTTCCAGCTTTATTTATATCTGAAAAGGAAACCATGGGGGAATTTTTAAAAGGGAAGCATCCAATACAAACAAGTGCTCAGATTCACGTGAAGCAAGATAGTAATCCTAAAACATAAACCAAAATCATTTAGATCATTCTGTCACAATATAAATCCTTTATATAGTATTTTCTTAAGAATTCTTTGAAAAAAATGATCTTATGTCTCACATTTTTTCAACCTGATTTGTTATTTTTGTCAGTTATGTATCTGTCTGTGATAACGTTCTGCCTTATCATGGGATCATAGGAGATGGAGCTGGAAAGGACCTCAGGAAATTTCTAGTTATCCTATTGCCTTATGCATATCTGTCTCCTATCTGACAAAAAGCACAGATCCATTTTTAGAACATAAAATCCTTTTCTTCTGATTTCTTGTTCTGATTTTTGAAAAAAAAAAAAAAAAGATGAAAATTTCAAGGTAGAGAGAAAAATATTGCATGCTTAAGCAGAGCCTGGTACAATATAATGAACCTTCCTGCCTGTCTTCCAACACATTGCTCTGTTAACTATGTTTTGGCTTGTTTTGTTTTGTTTTTATTTTCATTTTCCTCCTCATGCTATTTTACAGATTTTTTTCTTCTTCTTTGCTAGATTTTTTTTTTCTACTTTCATAGATACTGCTGCAAAGACAACTTAATGAAATGACTTGCTAAAGAGCAAGAAGAGCCACCAGCAACAAAGTATCTTTCCACTGAAGCAAATAGAAATGCAAGAAGCACAGAAATGACATTGGTAATTGTTGATAATTATCTCAAGACTTTCACACGCCATTTTTCCCTACTCTTATTGCGTTTATGTGGTGGTCTGGACGCACCACAGAATAACACAATGATTACTTCATATTGCATCCAAGCAGCTCTTTTCTGCTCTTGTTCTTTGGCAGCTGCTTGTTTCCTCTGGGCATCATATCCCCTTCTGCTCTCTTTCAGCATGAGCATGATTCCAGAAGCACGACTGAAAGCCAGACCAAAAGTGACAAGTGACAGGTGATGTGTCCTACCTGGGTACTTTTTCTGGGAATCTGATCTGTTGGAAAAAAAAAAGAAAAGAAAAACTTCCAGTGAAAAATCTGGCCTAAGAATCTGGCCAGAACACCTTCCTGGAAGGTGTTCTCACACCCAAGGTAAGTCTGAAGGCAGACAATAATTATGTAAAACAGAAAGGTTTGTAAAATTAATGAAAACTGCCTGCAAAACAGTCTTATTTTTCTAAATTCCGTGATCATAGAGACCACGCTACCCTTGTGCTACCAAAATTGATAGCTATGTGGTGAAAGTTGGATTTCAATAATGTAAGAGCTTGTAGTTTTTTTTTTGTTGTTTGTTTGTTTGCTTAAATCAATTTTCAATTTTCTTTTTGAGATTTTTCACCTCCTCCTCTCTCTTTCAGAAGCTATTGCTGTATCTGAGCAGTTCTGCAACTAGTGCCATTGTCAGGTTAGGGATCATCTGGAAGAACTGGTGACAACCTCTGGTCCAAACAGCCTGCCATTCCCTTCAGTGCTGCTCTGCAAAGAAAGCCCCAAGGTTAGCAACTGGATTTTGAAAATCTAGTGTATAAATAATGATCTAAAATGAAAAAGAAGAAGAAAATGAGCATGTTCAGAGGACGAATTTCAAACTCTGCATTATTTATAACTCATTAGGCTTGGATGTTTAATGTTACCATCTATTTACAAGAAGAAGAATTAAAGTAATTGAGAAGCATTCTGTATTTCTGAAAGTCTAATAGCAAAGATCCTTTTCACTTGAAAACAAGGAAGAAGAGAGAACTTAGAGCATATATAGTAACTTCCTACATGCTGTTTGCTTGTACAAATAGAAGATGTTGATCCAGTTTGAACAGTGGTCATTTCAGTGGGAATCCTGGAAAGCCCCAAAGAATATTGGGATTTACCCAGGCAACCTTTCTTTTCAGTAGGCAAGAACAGTGACAGGGATTCTTACAAGCACTTACAAACAAGAACTTACATTTAGAAGCAAAAAAGCTCGGAAGTACTTTCAGAAGACAAATTGAAAGTAACAAAAGTATGTCCCTGAAGTAAAAATTCACGGTAGTTCTGACAATGTGCAGGGGCTCGCAGAATTCCTAGGAGATCATTCTGTTTTGGAGCTGTTAGCTAGCTTTGATGCTAGGAAAGATTCTCACCAGTCTTGTGCTCTCTCCACAACATCCATCCCCAAAGGTCTGTTAATGGATGTGCTAAAACACAGATGATGACGAGGAAGACAGGAGTCTAAGGCTCCACTAAAGAAAGTAATGAGCTAGTCCATCAGAGAGCAGCTGGAAATATAATTTTTAGGGAGTTTTTCTGTAAGATAGATGCAATGTGGGTTGATATAGAGTGCAGTCAGGGCATTTACACCAGCTCTGCCTATGAATCAAGATTTAGTTCCTTGATGTTATAATCAAAGTTCAGGGAGGAAAATGATCGTAGTGCCCTCTCATTGGACACCATGGGAAAGTAGATAAACTTGATATATTTTATGTTATACAAATACGTTATGTTATATCACAAAGAGTTCATTAATTGGTGCCCTAAAGGCTATGAAGAAAAACATTACCTCAATATTCCCAGAGCAGCAGTTGAGGTAACAATTGCACAAAAATAAAATAAAATAAAATAAAAATCAGTGAAGTCCAAAACTAACGTAAGGTTTAGCTTTCATGGGCTGATTTTCCCTAACCACGTTCTCACATCAGGTTGTGTTTATTTCTCCAGCTCTTTCAACACAACCTTTGTTTGCATGGCTTTCAGTGTTATGAAACAGAGAAGGGATCCAGGAGGGACTTATACATGATGCTCTGCTGCATCCACCATGTGATATCTGGTAGAACCCTTTCTTAAACTGGCTGGATCCCAGCTCACTAGGGAATTCAGAAGAGTCTTGGTGACTCTAATAGTACTGAAAGTTTTCTCCGTTCATTCTTGCAAGGGCATTGTAAAGTGAAGGAATCTTCTTGTTATTGTTTAATGACATCCTTAGCGCCAAGGAGTAAAGAATCTCAAGGCTGAAGGAGTATACAACTTCTTTCTTACCTTATTTACCTTTGACTTATGTAATTCTAACCCTGATCCTTAGTACTCTCTGTAAACCTCTATCTCTCTGTGAAAGAATCCTAAATCCTAAATCCTTTGGTAGTCATTGATTTCTGACAGCAATACAGATCTAAATGTATTGCTTCTCTTTCATTTATGAGGAAAAATACTTGGACTGAGCTTTGTGCCATCAAATTTTGTGACCTCAGATCAAGAGAACAGGAAAGCAAATGGAAACCATAGTAATGCACTGTGAAACACAAAGAGAGAAGCGTATGTTAATAAATGGGGAAGAGCTGTTCAGGCAAAATAAAATAATGCAGTGCTCTCTTGGGAGAATAATAGTAAGCGCTCTCTGAATATTAACTAGATATTAACTAGTAGAGCTAAAGCAAAAGGTTTATGTACATGTGGAACAACAGCATATTTGGTACAGGAGTATTGCAGGGCCTGCTGACTGAATACACCTATGGTGCTTTCTGAACCCGAGTTGCGTGACTTTCTGCAGGTAACCTCGTTAAGTAAATAAATCTATGTTTACTCAAGCAGCATATATATTTCATAGGAACAGATCTCTGAACTACCCTGTCTGTGGATTAGAAAAAAGCAGCACGTACATGGTTGTTTATGGCACTTGGCACAAATACAGCACATTTGTCATGTCAGTAGATGGTCACTTGCCAAAAGATGTCCACAGCCTGTTATCTGCATATGTGTCAATAATATATTTATCCTGGTTGTCTACAGGTAAATGAAGTCTGTCAAGTTTCCAGGGAGTATCCACTGGAAATTCTTCCACTGTTTGTATACTATGAAAAGACTGAAAGAGACTGATGCAGTGAAAGGAGGTAAATGTCTCTTTTGAAACTGAGTCATTCAAACCCAGTGACATCAACAAAACACACTAATTATTTAAATAAAAAGACTTACAGATAAGAGGAGAGCTCAGGCACTGGGGAGCAGCCAAAACATGGAGGTCCCTAACAAGATTAATATTTTCATGCATGTTCCATCTTACTGTGCACATACATATTACACTTGGTGATACCGTTTGCCATGAAGGTACCTCAAGAAAAACAAAACAAACAGAACAAAAAACAACAAAAACAAAACAAACATCATCAATAACAACAATGAAAACAGCATTATTTTTCTGTCTGCGCAAGCTCTTAGGTGTCTGTATACACCATGCAAGGAAGTGCTATTTCCAGTCACTGTCGTCCTGATCTCCACTCCTGCCCTGGGCAAGCAAGGCAAGGTCAACAAAGAAGGGCCCCTGTGCTATCTGGAGAAAACCGAGATACTGGACTGTGTTCTGGACAGATTTCACAGTGAGCAGTTGAGACAGGTCAGTGTAAACACCTGCACTGTATCTGAGCTGCTAACTTCTGAAGAGGAATTTCTCCTAATTGGTCTGTGTAAAGAAAACTAATGTAAGGGGGGGAAAAAGCATATATTGGTCAGAGAGTGGATAAGAACCTCAGTCTGACCCAGATGTGTCTTGTCTGTGACAAAGAAAAGTGAAATAAATTGCAAGGTCATTGCACCCTGCTTGTATCAGACTGTCTTTCATATTCAATAAATGATGTGTGATTAGAGTAAGAAGCTAGCTTTTAGGGAGTGTATTTTGGCAAGGCCTCTCCTCAATGCTGGTACCATGGCTTTGTGCCATGGTATCCTCCTACCTGTCAAAATACTTCAGTCTGAATGCACTGACTGCTACTGACTGTGGAGTAAACTTGGTGTTACACAGCTGCATCTGGAGTGTGTCTTATTGTGCAAAGTCTCTGGTCAGAGAGGCCATGCCCCCTGACATCCACAAGGACCATCCTGGTGTCAGTGGGAGCTCCTTCTCCATACCAGAGAGATATGTTTTTTGAAGCTAACTGGCTATTTTGGCTAGGTCTGTTTGTGCAGGATACAGAAAAATGATTGTCTCCTACATCTATTTTTCTGTTTTTCCTTTTCCAAACTGACTCTGTCAAAATGTGGATTTTTTATTTTTATTTTTTTTATTTTTATTTTTTTTCCCTTGCATTCCCCCAAAAGCTCAACATTTGAATTTGTTTCTTTTATGGGTAGCATAAATGGAAGACAGATTTTGTGTTTACTTCCATTTACTGAACCTCTCTTGTTAAAAATGACTGATGCTTGTTTATCCCCTCTTTTGTACTTTGAACAGGTATCAAATCCCATGCCTTGAAAAAGGAATATAGAAGGGGATCATGGATTCATCATCATTCCTCTTGCACTTTGATGTGCATGTGTGTGCCTGCACTGAAAACTGAGACTGCAGAAACATTTGTCTGCTTGCAGTGAGCTGTAATTAGACTTCTCCTGATGAGCTGGAGGGTGACTATTTACACTGAAACATCACAGAGGTAAACTAATTTTTTTTTTTTTTTTTTTTTTAGGCTTTTCAAAAGTACCATTTGCACATTCTGGCATCCACCAAACAGTAATAACACAACCAAATAGCTTCTTAATATTTGGTAATGCAATAGCACGCATGAGCCCACATCATCAACTGGGAGCCTGCTGTGTTAGGTGCTGTACAAACGCAGTATGTTTTGGCCCTGTCCAAAAGGTCTTACAGTTTAAGTGACCATGACTGAGCCAGAGAGAGTTTTTTTGTTTGTTTGTTTGTTTTTTTTTGAGCCAGTTTAACTTCCCACGTAACTGCACACCTCCTGGGATTTGCTGCACAGCTCTGCTCCAGAACACAGGTACTATTTGAAGCAGCAAGTGTCATTTCTCCTTTACAATAGATGCTTTTATTGCTCCACTGCCAGTGCAGATGGGTTCCCAAAAGCAGACTTGTCTGTCATATGGGGATTGCTCCAGTGTAAGCACCAGCTGCAGGCAGGCAGCCAGCAGAGAAACCCTGGTGTCAGCCTCTGGCTGGCTGCTCAGGCACATCAGGACAGCCCCTGTTTGCAGCCATGCCTTTTGGCTACTGTCTTGATCCCTGAGGGCTGCAAACAGCTGAACTGCCTTCAAGAAGTACCAGGAAAGAAGACTTCTAGGTACCTGGTCCAAAGCAGAAAGGCATAGAGGCCACTTTAATAGTACCACCAGCTCCTTTGAACCAGTGGGTATGTTCTTAAGCCACAGTCATGGGTTTGGACATCACTGTATATGTCTTGAAATAACGTAGGTAACCTTCTAAGCCTATGCTGTATATAGCAGATGCATGTATGTATTCCCCTGTCTGCAAACATCTGGGGGCAAGTGTTCTTCTGTGGCAAATAAACTTAGCAGCCTTTCATTGGAGTGGTATTTTCCTCTGTACCAATTTCAGATTTTTACCTTTTAGGCTGAAATATGCTTTTGTCTTATGAATAGTCATTTTTTTCTTGGAACTTTGAACAAAATCAATATGTGCATTTTTAAGAATACAATCAAATTATATTTCAGCCACTATTGTAGAGAAAACACTTGGCTAGTCTTTCTTACCAGCTTTAACGCTAATGCCTAAGAAGTCTGGCATAAAAATACAGTTAAAGCTTGAGTACTCTCTTTCAATGGGCAGGTAAAATCCTATTTTGATTAGTAGAGCCTTCATACTTGAAAATGAATGGGTACATCTGTTGTACAACTGTACCATTTCATTAGTCTTTCCCATTTTTTCAATTACTTACAGTTTCTTGTCTTAAACTACTTGTCTAAGGGTGGTAGATACCTTCATGTGCTGTATGTTCTCATCCAGTGCCAAAAGTGCTCTGACTCTTATCTATACTGAGGACCCAAAATACTATTGAAGAAGAATTTGCTGTAACCCAAACAGAACACACATGCTTGTTGCAGAACCTACAGTCAAAGGGATTGCTGCATTATAATGCAGCATTATAATGCAGCATTATAATGCAGCAATCCCTCTGACTGTAAAAACCTACAGTCAGAGGGATTGCATCATTATAATGACCCCTGCATCCTTAAAATTAATGAAAGGATCATCAAAACTAGTCTGCTGTCAACTTTAGGATTTGTAAAATGAGCTTGAAAACCAGCAAAGAAACTTTCATAGGTGCTGTGACTCGTACTGGCGGAGAAGCATTTACCATGCTACACGTGCATCCAGTCTGCTCTGGTGCAGAGTAGGGTATCTGACTGGATAGACACACACATTTCAAAATGTTCTCAGGGAGGCCAGTTTTCATACAGAAATCTAGAAATACCCCTGTGAGCCCTTTTGAATTTTTTGCAGTACTGGAGGAGAGCGTGGGACATACATGTATGGCACAGAGAAAGGAGGGACAGCAGGAAAGAGCCGCTGAGGAGCAGGGGGATACAGCAGAAGTCAAGCACCTTGTTCCCTGGGAGCTACAAAATGAAATGTGCTGTTGAAGTTTAGAGTGGAAGTTCCCTGTCCTTTTTGGCTAATGATGTGGGAGCTGCGAGCAGCTGCAGCAGAGCCAGCGGCAGAGAAGCGTGGTGGCAGCCGGCACAGGGCCAGGAGCCAGCCCAGCTGCAAAGAACACCTACAGGGGCTACCAGAGACCTCTCCTGGTGCTGCAGTGTAAATGCCTCACAGGTGCCTAAGAGCAGTGACCTGCTTGTTTCATGGGTTTCCCACAAATGTCTAATGTTAACTTTCTTATTTATTTATCTTTTAATTATTTAACTTATTTATTTATTTATTTATGGAATAGCTTTACTGAAGCTTAGCTACAGCTTCCACACAAATAGGTCTGCATGCATTAGATATAAGGCTTGCCCATATATTGTACCAGATCATCTGACTTGTTCATATACTGATGAGCCCAGGAGGTCAAGCAACCAAAGATAAGCATTCTATGT
This sequence comes from Oxyura jamaicensis, assembly GCF_011077185.1. Taxonomy (NCBI): domain Eukaryota; kingdom Metazoa; phylum Chordata; class Aves; order Anseriformes; family Anatidae; genus Oxyura; species Oxyura jamaicensis. The sequence continues at coordinate 64,416,375 of NC_048926.1, forward strand.
CATGGAGTTGGTAGCACAGCTTAGACCTTTCCGTGACTGTGTTCTGCTTTTATTATTATAACTTTGCTTCTTCAGTCCCAGAGAAATCTTGGTATGTTCAGGAAGGAATACTAAATAGCCTCTACCAAGCAGAAAAGGAATCAATGTGCTCCACAGTTAATTAAAGCTTTTTTTCATTTTTTTTATTTTATTTTTTTATTTTTTTTTCAGTGTAGTTTATTGTTTCTCAAATTGTCCTTATGTTATCAGCATAAGAATGAACTCTGGAAATGGTTTATATGTGATGAGGGTCCTGCTTTTGGGTAGGACATGAAGTATGACATGAAGGTGACTAAGAGGCATATAATCTGTGCATTATTTTTCATAGATGATTTAATTTCTCTTATTCCTGTGAGCACAACTGCTAGTTCGGAAGGGCGGTAGAAAGTTCCTTAAATATTGAATATCTGTTACATAAATACCAACAAAGAAGTATGAAAATGCAGTGCTGGAACCACAAGAACTAGCTTTGTCTTAGTGCAGCTTGTGTACACATTGAGACATTAAATTTTTGTATTGCTCCTAGACAGGACTGTGCTGAGTGATCAGATTTAGATTGCTTTAGACCTAAACATGTGGCACTTTTCTGGGCATTTATATAGTTGATTTTGGAATATTTGTTACCCTTAAATCTTTGAAATACCAAATGATCTGAAAGGAAAGGATAAGCTTTTAAGACCAGATGTTAAAATCATGAAAGTAATCTGCATGACTACATACCTGCAAACCTAATTTAACTATTTAGTTATATAAGCAAGTTAAATCAAGTATTAATGTTTAGTTTAATGTTTAATGTTTAAAACACCAGAATGAACAGTCTATCTTGCAATTTATAATCTAACCTTTGAAAGTCCTAAGGTCCTTCCTACTGCTAAATTTCCTAGATATTAACCTAAATTTGCCTCCAATTTTTTGGATGTTATTTAGATAATGATCAAATTTTCAAAGAGATTTTGTCATGCTAAGGCTTATCTACACAACATAACTGAACTATGACTGTAGCATGGTAATTTATCCATGCCAACCTCATAGCGCAAGCACTGACAGCAATAACAGCCATTGCAGCAGCACAGTCTTAGTGTGTGCTATCAGTAAAGAAACTCTCCAGGGACACTTAATTAAATTAGAAGCTCTATACTAGGATGTGATACAATTGCACTTTCTTAGGCAGACATATCTTTACTTTCTCATCAAAATCACCAGGAAGGTTGGGAGCACAAATCTTTATTGACTGCCGGTAAAATTTGTTATACTAACTCACTGAGGCACTTCATAAGTCTTCCTCTAACTTATCTTCACGGGACATACATGTAATAAATATGGTTCTTCTATCTGTCCATCTATCAATCAATCAACAGTTGGGGCTGTTTGAGCTAATGGCAAACTAATGATATACTAATAGTTCTCACCAGGAGAGCAAAGCATGCTTCAGCTTTGTGAAAAATAGTATTTGCTCTCCTGCTCTAAACCTGATATATAGGTAAAACATACTAAGTAATGCCAATTACCTAATGCCAAGTAATGCTCTAAGAAAATATCGTTCGCTACCTCTGTATGAATGGGGGCGTGGTATCAAGCCTCATCCTCCATCAGCTTTTTTGTTATATTTCTATCTCCTGTTGCACAAGGCAGCAAGTAAGTGTGTGACACACTGAGAGTGGCCCAGCAGCTAATGTGAATCTTCGGTGTCACACGTCCCAGTCCACTGCCATTAGCTTTTAATTTATGAAGAGACTGGAGCTGTATGGTTGACTCTGTCACATTAACTTTGGAACAACTTCTCTGATGCAGTCCAGTTTAACTTTTACCTACAAATATCAACGGCCCTGACTTTTGTTCTGCACGTTTATTAGGTAACAGTAATCTGTTAATTTCTCTTCATTCTGGAGACTTAGAACAGCTCTCAAAGCTGACATAGACACATAGTTTTTTAAAACAGTCAGTTATTGCTGATTTAAGGTCAGGAGATGTTGACTGACATTTCTGTAGGAATCCTCCACTATCAGTTGCAGAAGCTCTTCAAACGAAAAAAATAATATTTCAGTTCTTAAAAAATATATCTAGGTATAATGCATGGATTGCAGACATGCAGGGTAATCCTTAGAGGAGCTAGTGAGTAACATTTTAAACTACACACCTGAAAGAAATAGGATTTAACATTCCATTTCAGAGCTAGGTGGTTTAAGAGCTGATGGTTTTGTCTAGAACATGCAGAAAAATCAATCTGATTTAACATCTAAAGTGCATTGGCTAAACCACATTAAATGTCTGTGTAGCCAACTCTCATTTATAATGTATTCATTTACTTTGGAAGTAAATTTAGTTAAATCAGATTAGGGCTACTTTAATTTTGAATGAGAATGTGAATGTAACACAGTTAAAGTAATCACAAATTTAAATTCACACCTTTTGTTAACCTGAATTTGTTTTCTTGAGTGTTCCTGGACATAAAAGCTCTAAATCTCACTGAAGTCAATAAGCGTTTCTTCAGACGTGCGCACTTACATATCCAGATAAAACAGAGCAAGTGAGACAGCCTGAAGGCAAGCATGTCCTGACAGCCAGGACTGCTCTGGGTGCCAGGTGATGTACAGTCTCCTGTCTAGTAGAAGCCCTGGTGGAAGTCCTACCTCCCAGTGCCTGAACACTGCAAACATGTAAAACCGCCTACTGTCAACATTTCATGATGTCTGCGGTAGCCAAATTTTTGATAGGGAAATAATGTTATCAAGGCTGACTGCCGTGGGCTGCTACCGGTTGACAGGCACCACCACCTATAGCAGCCGAGAGGCACTTAATGAACAGTGGGTGTTGATTATACATGCCACGTTCCCTGCTCTCCCTGCGAACTGCAGACGTTAATGACCTGGTGTGCCGTATACCTGATGGCCACCCGCTGCTGGGTGTGCATGTGCTGCAGATATCTTGCTGCCTCTTTGCAGAGCTGTGCACAGAAGAGGCTGAGAGAGCACTTATGTGAGCTATTGAAAAAACAGTGGGAGATGCGAAGGAGGAAGGCAGGGATAACACAGCCTCTAACAAGGCCATCTTTGCTCTTGCAGTGAAGATTAAAACTTACACGAGGATAATCAGTGTGCCAGGTGGACTGCGGGATTTCTGCCCAGAATTTCTCTTCAAGAGCAGCACAGTGGGATGGCTACGTGACTGAAAAGTACAAGGGCATGACTGTGGATCTAATCACTCAGTAATAGCTGTATGCAGATGAGATGTCTGTGTTGGAAGGTGAGAGGAAATCTGGGCATCAAAGCTCAGTTGATTGCAGTTTGCCTTTGTGCAGGTAGAGCTAAATCTCTTTGAGACTGTACATCTCAGAATTTTAAAGCAGAACAGGATGGCTTGCAGCGAATATAAATGTCTGTGGTACAAAAAATCACCAGGTTGCAAATATTGCTATCACAGGTTTCTGGAATGAAGAAGTTAAAGGATAGGATCAGGTAGGATAGGATAGGGTAGGATAGGGTAGGATAGGATAGGATAGGATAGGATAGGATAGGATAGGATAGGATAGGATAGGATAGGATAGGATGTGATTCCATTCTGCATAGTCTTACTTTAGAATGTGAAAATATATATATAAAAAAAAGTTGCATGGAATTAGTCGCAAAGACTATTTCTCTTTTCCAAATGATAAATTAGATTTATTAGAAGACATTTAAAAGGAAACAAAACAAAACAAACAAACAAACAACAAAAACAAAACAAAACAAAAAAACACCAAAACCCACTGTATTAGTTGAATTTTGCATATCTTAAAACAGATTGTGAACTTTCACACTTTGAACACATATAAGCCACTTGACAATTTCAACCTAATGTGAAACTGTGCACCTACACTTAAACAAAAATTTATAGCAAGTTCATATATAAGTAAAGAATTACACCCTAAATATACGTTTTGAAATTTCAATGTACAATGGCTTTGTCTTAGAAGAGCAACATTGTTACTTTTGATTAAAAAACAAAAGCAACAATAAAGTGTTTGGTATTCATGGTCCTGTGGCTGACTTGTCATATGCACATCTGGCTTGCTCATAGAGAGGTTATTAGTGAGAGACAGGAACAGAAAGAAAACGAAGTTGGCAGAAAATAGAGTGCATATGCATAACAATGCATGACATATTACATTTTCACATTTGTTGTCACAATTTTCATTCCAATTTCCACTAAGGTATCATTTTAGTTTTGCTTGGATTTCTAACAGATTTCCATCCAATAACAATTTTTTTCTCATTATCACATAGCAGGTTCAATTTATGGACGGCTGGCTGCTTGCTGCTGCTGTTGAATGTAGAAAATCAGCGGTCCTGTTTTACAGTTCCAGCACTGTCAGAAGCTCCTAATGAATCACCAGGAGGTCTGTGTGCACAGCAGTACGAATGCTGGGCAACACTGAGCCCACGGCAGCCTTTCGTGGGTGAGCCTCCCACTGCCTTCTGTGAGAGCTGGCTTGCAGACCTGATCCTCCTGAATCGTACTTCAGCCATGGAAGTGAAAAGCATTGTCAGAGACGTTTCCTCTGATCTGACTAAATGTTGTTTACCCCAGCTTCTTCTTTCAACCAGTCTGTCAAACAAAAATGCTCAGCAATCTTTTAATTCAGAACCTGCATCTCAAGGTAAAGGAACCTTCCTGTGCTTGGGGGCAAATCATAATGAAAATTCTGGGTTTAACAACATCATTTAAATGGTAAAATACTTATTTTATCCTTCTCAAATGCATTTAAACTATGGGCCCTCTATTATGATTATTTATGGTTATCATTTTGGCTGCTCCGAGCAGCAGTGTCTGGGCTTAGTTGTCTTCTCTGCTCAGGATGAAAAATGAAGTTTGAAAGAATGTTCATTACCTTCACGGCATGTGTTGACTGCACTGATTCTTCATCTGCCAAACTGCATATGCTGGCTTCTGTCTCATCTGGAGACCTCTGGAACTAAGAGCAATTGATCAAATTAATTCTAATATAATCCCACACAGACCTTGCTACCACTGCAGCTTGTTAACCTTATATGCAAACAGTTTATTTAAACTATCTGGATGACATCATGAAAACTACCTTCAATACATCAAGCAAGAATGAAATGAAAGACCATTTCAACATTTTTTCAAAGATATGATTTGGGTTTTGCTACTTCTTTCTAAAAGATAAAATTTGGAACCTCCAACTGAAATAATTTCAATTCAGTTGGCCATACCTCTCAAATTACTGAGATTTTTCCCACTCTTAAAAAGAAAAAGAAAAAAAAAATCAACCAAAACCAAATAACCTTAAAGTCATGAAGTTCACCACAGTAGCTTTATTTATTGCATGAAATAACAATGGAAGGATCCTAATAGCAATCTTCTGAAATCCCCATGACCCTTTCCTTCTTGCTGATAATTCTTGTTCCAGCATCTTGTGGAGCTTTATGTCAAAATCAACTCACTGACAGAATTCTACCACTTCTCATGTCTCCAGTCCACCTACTGCCACCTTAGAGCAGTTACAGTGTTTGGCTATGTGAAATGATAAACCATTTCTAACAAATTTGTTTGCCATTGGTTGCACCATCCTGTGTGCTTCCTACTGCCACATTGGCCACCCATGGTCAGGCGCTATTGATGCCACTAGTAAGTGGTGCCCTGTGTAGTGACCTTGCCTAAAGCGTGCAAGAGAAAAAATGTCTTTGATCACACTGTAACAGCGTAATATATCATTTGGTATAAAAGTAACTATTCATAAACCAAAAAAAATTGCTCAAAGTACCCAAAACATCAGAAAGTGATTCTCATATCAAAATAAGACTGAGGACACAAGAGTGCATATGACTGGCCATGATTTATAGGTGCAGATTGTTCCCCACTGCTTTGGGGTCCCAGCCATAACTAGACACAACACTGTGAATTAAAGATAGCACAGCAGTCTCAGCTTCAAGATTTCCTATAATTTATCACCTTAGCCCAAGCACTTAGCCATGATGATGTCATATTTACATTAAACTACTTTGTACAATATCTCAAAAGAGCAAAAGGCAATAATAAAGGTTTAAAAAGATATTATCAGGACCATAAAAATAAATAAATAAATAAATGGTATCTCCCAGCCCAGTCATTTTCCCTTACCACTAGTGCTTAACTGCTTAGTAGCTAAGAGCTGTTAGACCTTCTGATACGGACTACCTCAGGGAAAATATTTAATACTTATTAAACATGGCTTCTGAATGGGAAGGATGAAGGCTCTCATGAGAGCACTCCTAAAAGGACAATACATTGTCATCATGTCTTGTGATTATTATGCTACTTAATAAGCAAAAGTGTCCTTTTCAGCTTTCATGGTTCTCATAGGCTTTCATGACAGCTTCATAAATTCTCTTGGCTCTAGACTAGTAGGCAGTTTTCCCAAAACGCCGCAGTTGTAATAGAAAGGATATAACACTCATTAAAGTATATTTCTTCTAGAGTTGCTCTGTGCTATGTACTATATTCTGTGTTCTGGTTAGGGCTAATTGGCAACATTTCAGTAAAAATGTTTTCCGAAAACATACTGAGATGTGAACTTTTTACAAAAACATCATTTTCTTGGATCTAGGATAAATTTTACAGTCAAAATGAGAGACATAATTCTGAAATTATGCTGTTTTTCTGGGACGTAGGAGCCCTAAGTTCAAGGACCTACTTTACATCATTTTTCTTGAAGTAATGTAGGAGACCAGTTCTACAATTTGGACAACAAAAGAAGATAATATTATTCTGGTTAAAAAAAAAAATACCTGATTTGTTTAAAAAAAAAAAAGAAAAAAGAAAAAAGAAAAAAAGAAAAAGAAAAATGGCATGTTTCTGAAGGCATTCATCCAAATAGCTGCAAAGAAAGAACAGATATCTAGCAATAATGGTATACACAATGCTGTAGGATTTTGGAGGATATCAGCATGTGAAATATATGATGTATGGTACTTGTTTTTAGCTTATATTAAGCAAATACCAACTGAGACAATATATGGCTACTTTTCATGCATCAAAATTTCCATATCTGGTTTGTGTGCTGCAGAATTATTATTATTATTTTTTTGGTTGTATCAGCTTATATAATGAAATGTTATTACATTTTCCCACAGACCTTCCTCCAAAAACAGACTAGGCCAGTTATCCTTTAGTCTGTCAAACATAGACAAATTCACTAACATAATTAAGTGAAAAATGAATCATATTGGCAGGGCTAGTAGGTTGCCTTCTCCTAAGCTGTCCACCAACTATCATCTGTTAACTAAAGAGGGAAGTGTAAGAAGCTCTCCTCACAAAGGATAATTGGGTGAGAGGGCTAGAAAAGAAGTAATGCTAAACCATGATTCCAAAATATGAGAGGGGACAGTTAGACAGTTGGCAAAATGGTATGTAGAAACCACATCTCCAAAGTCCAAACCAGGGTCCCTGCAGCCACAGGGATAAAGGAGGCTGGCATGAAAAGCACAGAGCATAAAACAACTAACCAATCTGTGGGAGAAACGAATCCAAGTCCTTTCAGTCTTACAAAGTCAACAGGTCACTCTATCCATTTTTCAGCTGAGCACATGCACAGGTTGGCAAAGTTCCCCCTCGCCCAATCTTTCTTGATTTCTTTCCACACAGCCCGTAATTCTATATTAGTCTTTCATAAACAGTTCATGGTAGGAACAGGCACATTCTGTTTATAGATAGTGATGTTTTAATGCTGTGTGTGTGTATAAATTCCTCTCACTTTTATAAATTAAATACTAATTTTGAAAGTAAAACTAATTCCAACAGAAGTTATTATTGTAATAAAAAGTAACAGAAGATTGTACTTATGGACACATCAGTTTCAAGCTCTTCATGGATTAATCAAGAAAAATGCCTACAAGAACCGAAAGAAACAAAGAAATAAGATTTATTTATTTTTTTCCTTTGGAAAACAGGAGCAGTATAGGCTGCTATTTCTAAAAGTGCCACTGGTTTATGCATCATTGCAGTTAATAACTTATTCTAGGTATTAAATCTGTCACATTCCTTTGACTTAGAATAGAATTGAAGAATTTACAGTCAGAGACCCAAATCTGACCTAGCAATTTGAAAACATAACAGAGATATAAATCCAATTATTCTCTGTCCAAACACTGACACACATACCTTGTATCAGAGAGACATCTGAACAAGTCATATTTAATATCAGACTGAAGTGATTACAAAAATGAGAGCATGAGGATTATTAAACACTCATTTGCTGAAGAGATTTCACTCCTGAAGAGATCATCAGCCAGCTTTACTTGATAATGTTAAAAGTCTTTTCAAAGTAGAATAAATTTTTTCATCTCATTTCCCACATTCCATGACCTCACATTTTTAAAAACACCTGTTTTTTTTTCACATTCATTTTAAAAAATCCTCATCTTCCCAGATATCTTTGTGGCAGAAGCAATATTAGCAAAGTATTATTAAGATTCAAAGGATTATTTCAAATATGGGGAAGGTATTTTATTTTTTATTTTTCTAAGGTAACAAGTAGAACAGTCTAATTAAAACAGGTGGAAGCACAACTCTAGAAGTCTCCTTCTGTGCTTTTTTTTTTTTGTCTGAAAGAATTATGGAACACCTTTTCTCCTTCTGGGCTTTCCACAATTTTTCCAGTTGCAAGAAAGTCTTCAATATCACGAAAGAGAGTCATCGTCTTCTCTTGGAAATGATGCCAACAAAGGATGGAAGACTTTCCTGCATTGCAGTACCAAGAGGTGGTGAGAAGAGGTGGGTGTGAAGTGGCGGGGAGGCAGGGAATAACCCTCCGTGCACACTCAAGCTCACTGGGTGCTTAAGAGAACAATGGACCAAGGAGTGTGACGGAGGAGTAGGTGTGTGGGTCAGGATGCCTGGTAGAGGCTTCTGAAGGTATGAGGTCATTTTCCAACCTTTTTTTGAGGTAAGAGTTTCTGTTCAGGAAGGTGGGAATGCTCCCATAACAAAAAAACAGGGGCTCAGGCCTTGCCTCCTGCCCACGTGGCGGAGATGGGGCTGTGGTGGTCACAGGGAGCATCTCCTCCCACCGCATACTTGCTCCCCACATACTTGCTCCCAGGTCCTTGGTGTTATCTGGTCCTGCAGGCCATCCACGCCATCCATCAGCCCTTATCTCCCCGTGGGCCCAGCACCGCCTCATGCCCCAGGCAGTGCCGCGTGCGGGGCAGTGGGGGAAGGTGGTCAGGGCTGTCCCTCACCCGGCTACAGGATGAGCCCTCCGGGAAGGGACAGGGCCCGCAGGCTTTGACATGTTTCAATCACTTTTAGTTTCCATTTCTGTGAAGCTCAGATGGGCATATCTAATCTCTCAGGACGTCTGCACATTTTCTTGCAGCAGCCGGATGCTTGCGGGGTCCTGTGTCAGAGTGGGGACGCTAAAAGCATGAGGGAGGACAGCATCCACTGTGTCCTCACGGGCTGATAGTACAGTATCTGCAGAACAGCTTCGCTGCAGCACTGGGGATGGAGCAGTTTGCTCTTCAGTCATTCGTATCATACCACTCATCAGAGCCACGGAGCAAAATGTTCCTGATATGCCCAGAGAGGGAGAAAAACCTATAAAGATACTGGGACTTTCAGGTTTCAGGCTCAAGTAGCCCTCTGTTCAAGTCAGTAGCTACCTGAGTGCAGTTTAAATCCTTACGGGGACAGCTTTTAGATGACGTAAAAGCAGGAAAAACATTTTGTGTCAAAACATTCAGTTTGATTTCCAGGAACACTGAAGAGGGAAGGAAAGCCAAAACAGCAGCCAGTGTTTTGGAAAGAAGTCAAGTTTCTGATTTCAAACATGGGGAGCCAAATCGTAATTTACCTTATCACCTAATCGAGTCTGGTGATTGCTAAAAGAATCTGACATTCCACTAGAACCAGGAATATTTGCTTCTTTTATTTCTTTGAGAATCCCTGTGTTTTCCCCAAAGAATCCATACCCCTCAGTTAATCTTCTAAAATCCTTGTTCATAACAGTCCTTTGAAAAACAGAATTTCTATCCCCTGATTTCATTTGATGACCCACTTGTCTAATAAAGACAGAAAAGTTCAGTTAGCAAATCAGTACCCCAAGCTACATCTTTGTTACATTTGAGAAACGGAGTTTATTTTCTGAGTGCTATTGAGTGAATTTAATTTTTTAAAATAAGCAAAAAAGCACACTGTGAGCTAAGGATAAAAGTGCAGCTTTTAATTATCAACTTACTTTTCAAGCAAGAGAGCACACAATGATTCTGTCAGAGGACAATATTATATAGTAATACTGAGTGATTTAGGTGACATAATACCCCAGAAATATGGACATTAAAAATAATAAAAAATACTACAGAATAAAAACAAAATTATTTTTCTGAGGAGAAGACAGAATATGTATGAAAGCAGAATAATACTAATATAGTATTACAAGTGATAATTTAAAAATTATTTGATTCCAAGATATTGCTGTATACTTTACAGAAAAAAAAAAAAATATCTTGGGTAGACAATATGTGGGCCAGTGCTTCTCTTGAGCAATTTAATGCAATTGAAAAGGCAAATGTAGAGTATGTGCAGACTGGTGGCACTCAGAGGGCTGCTGGGATTTGCATGATATAGGATGAGGCTGATTTAAGATGGAAGCACAGAAATCACAGACACAGGATAACCACTGTGAGATGACAACCTTTGTATGATGACACAACTGACTTACAGCAAATTTCCTTTTTTAAAATTATTATTTTTTTCCAATTTGCACACTGTAGAAGTCTTGAGGAAAATTCTTGGCCAAGAAAAGAGGAATTTTGACACTCTCTGCTCTTTCTTTTTTTGATATAATCCTTACAGAAACCTTTTACACCAGTCCCAGCAAGGATCATGTGAATAGCCTCCATCTTCATAAGAGCAATGTGTTTCCCCAAATTGGCAGTGCTGATGAGAAACAATAACAATAAATTCATTTACACAAAAAAATAGAAGCAAGAGGCAGGAAGAAGAGGGAACATCTCTGTCAGTCTGGTGTGATAAAGCCAGAGCCAGGAGAGCTGCGTTTAATCTTTTTGATTCACTTCCAGAGCTGGGCTTGAGAGAGAAACAGATTTAGATGATGAATATTTTCAAAGTACATTAAGAAAAGGCTGATGACAATGTGATATAGTTTTATTTGTGAGTTTACTGATAACATACTCTTAATGGAAAAAAGTAGAAATGACTCCATTGTGTGCAGCTTAACTCAAACTCTGTATGCTAGGATTTTTTGCCTTTATTGTTCGGGCTGCTGGGGTGCATCATTTCAGCGGTGGGTTGTTTTCTGCCCATGGGTACAACAGTGAACAACAACAGATTGGAGGGATCTCTTTGGGCTTCACCTTTCTTTCAAAATACATATTAGAAGTGTTGCTAGGATTGGCTGGCGGTGTGTGTACGCGGCCTGTGATCAGACGCTGCTATTTCCACATGCTGACACAGATATAAGAATTGCTTGTGGGGTGGTGAGCCTGCTCCATATGTGCCCTTCAGTCCATAAATAGCATAGAGATAGGTGTTATAGGAACAAACATTGAAAGACAGCCAGATGGCAAGGAGGTCTCGGTCCAGACCCTTCCAGCATTTAGGATAATGGACTGAGGATGAGGATATAACGTGTCAGAGGGCAAGTTATCATCTCCATCATCGCCTGTCAATGCTGTATGCTGAAGACAGCAGTGCTTAACAAAACGTGTGTCTGAATGTGTGTCTGTTATTAAGCAATGGCTTCTTATGTAACAGAATTTGCCGTGATTTGCCACAAAACAGATAGGAATGAGCAGATTCAGCTAGATGTTCAAACAGCAATTTGCCTTCTGACCATTACAGCCTGGCCAGGTCTTCACAATAAGCCTGTGCAAAACTAAACTTAATTCGAAGTGTTAATGGTTTGCAGGATCAGACCTTGGTTACAACACAGGTCAGACAGAAGTTATATCAGAAGCAAGTAGAAAACAGGAAATGGTGAGACAGAGGTTTTACAAAAGTTCTTCCCTTCCCTTCCCTTCCCTTCCCTTCCCTTCCCTTCCCTTCCCTTCCCTTCCCTTCCCTTCCCTTCCCTTCCCTTCCCTTCCCTTCCCTTCCCTTCCCTTC
>NC_048926.1:64428618-64430298 GCF_011077185.1 Oxyura jamaicensis
CCTTCCCTTCCCTTCCCTTCCCTTCCCTTCCCTTCCCTTCCCTGTGTGGGTTTGAGCTGAGCACCCAGCTCACACCGGCAGAGCTGTGCCGTGTGGTGGGAATCACACCCAGCACTGGGTCACCCTTTGGTGCCTGCACTCCTCGGCTCCTGCTCTTGGAAAAAAGCAGAGGAGAGGGAAGAGCCCTTTGTTAGTCCTGGAAAATGCAGGACACGGAGATCACCAATGGTCCAGGGCTTAATGCTGTGACAATAGGGAGCACTGGCACTGTTGGGTAGCAATGGACCTGTGGCTTCAGGAGTCCTTCATCAGGAGCGGGTCGGGCTGGTGCCAGAGCTGCCCCAGGAAGCAGTCATTGACCACCAGGAACAAGGATGGGATGTGGCTGTAAGTGTAAGGTAAGGGAATAGTCCTGGTGGAACCCATGGTGAGCTTTCCCACCAGGAAAAATGGCAGCATGAGATCCTCCAGAAAGAGATCGGGGATGAAAAGGGAAGATGGTCAAAACTGGCCTCTTGTCCTAGAGAGGGAGCAGTGAAAGGGTGACAGGATGAGGAAGGTCATCTGCGTGGGAGAAGCAGCCCTATCTGGCAGATGGACCCCACCTGGGGCTATGAGCATGAACTTTTGGGAAGGGAGCCTGCCACAAGTGATAAGAATTCTAAACGAAGGGAGCATAGTCAGGAAGTCTTGTGTATCCTCCAAATCTAGATTTCCTATAGAAACCCCATGTGTGAAAGGGCAAAACAGTAGATGAAAAGGAAGCAGAGAAAGAAAGATGATGAGAAAAATGAAGACTAATATAAGAGCAAGTGTCTTTCAGGTAAAAGCGTCAATGAAGAGGTTAAATATAATTCACTGAAGAATTAGAGTATGACCAGAGAGAAATAACCAAAATGTTTTTATACTAATGCAAGACGCTCAGGCAGCATGCTGGAAGAATGGCCATTACCAATGCAAGAGATGAAACCAAATATTACAGAAATAGAAATGGACTGGACTAGAAATCATGTCTACAGTACTTAAGGGGGTACTCTGCTTGGGGAAGAATGAAATAAATACAAATAAAGGCTGCGGGAGGCAGTAGCCTATAAAGATATAGAAGTGTTACTTTTGGATTTATGCCCTTCATAGCACTATTTCTTATATTTTTAGGGCTATTTACTCTAGCAAAATGAAAGCTGATGATAGAAAAGGCTATTCTATAAATACAACTAGGTATGAGTACCTGTGAGGAGGAAGAGCTATTTAAGGATGATGTTGATAAAAGGAAAAATAAATATGACATGACAATAAATAAACCAAGGATGAAATTCAGAGGAGCATTTCTGTCAATGCAGGGTTGTTACAGAGCAGTTGCCCAGGCATGCACTGGGGTGGACAAGAAGCAGCTGCTTGACCAACCAAGTGAATGCCTGAATCGCTTCTAACATTGTTCAGTGCACAACTTGTCACCTGGTCATCCAATATTTTCCTTCCTTCCTTCCTTCCTTCCTTCCTTCCTTCCTTCCTTCCTTCCTTCCTTCCTTCCTTCCTTCCTTCCTTCCTTCCTTCCTTCCTTCCTTCCTTCCTTCCTTCCTTCCTTCCTTCCTTCCTTCCTTCCTTCCTTCCTTCCTTCCTTCCTTCCTTCCTTCCTTCCTTCCTTCCTTCCTTCCTTCCTTCCTTCCTTCCTTCCTTCCT
>NC_048926.1:64430698-64596907 GCF_011077185.1 Oxyura jamaicensis
CCCTCCCTCCCTCCCTCCCTCCCTCCCTCCCTCCCTCCCTCCCTATTTCAGGAACTAGCAGTGAAAATATTACAACAGTCTAGAAAGTGGCAGAAACATCAAATACCTTGTGCATCTACATCACCTGGCTTAAGAGAAAATCACAGAAAAGGCAAACTATAATAAGATGCTTCTCTACTAGCGAAAAAAAATCACCTACTAAAGTGAGGGTTGGATAGGGACCAAGCCAATACCATAGGCAGGTAACAATAGAGGAAAAACATGCTGTGAAGTATTTCATTTTTGTGATTCTTTAACAATTTACAGAAGAAATGTCACATAATAGAAGTTTGGCTTTCTTTTGGGAGTCATAAATAAAATAGTGCTGTAATCAAAGGACAGAAGAAAAAAGACTTTGCAGATATTTAATTCTTATTTATGCTCACTTCTGTAAGTTATGACTCAAATGTAAATGTGGAAGGTTTCAGCATACAATAATTCAAACTCCCGTTTATTCTCCTGCTGAACCCTGCCTGCTAAGCATTTCCAAAGCCTGAACTTGCTGCTGTAATTTACTGCTTTCCACCCAATGATTGGAGAAAGGTTTGAAAAGGTCTTCAGAAAAAAAGAAGTGGCAAGCTATCTCTAGGATTTGTTACCAGAGCCTGTTCATCTGTGATCAATAGCATGCAGCAGTCTGGGTCTCTTCCACGGTCTCCTGAGAACCTGTAGCTCTGCTGGGAGAACTGCAAGGACAAGGATTTCAAGCAGGAACACAGAGAGTGCACTTTCCTTATGCCAGGTGCAGAGATCTTCAAAATATCTGGAAAAATTAGGACAAAATATTATTTCTAGATGGATTGCTAGCACATAAGATATTAACTAGTAAATTCTATCCAATATGATTTAACCTTAATAAATCTGCCCACTTTACCAATACCCCTTGTCAGAAACGGGCTCAAGAGCAATATATATACCAAGGGAATGACAAGGGTTGCAGGGATAAACTGTGGAAAACCCACTGGATTACCCCTGATTTATCTCTAAATTCAGTTTGAATCCTGTAGGTTGCATAGATCAGTGAACTGTAAATCATCTCCAGGGTATTCCATCATCCTTTCTGCATGCTGCAGAGGAAGGGAGGGCTAGGGGGAGAATTGCCATTCTTAGGTGTTCTGCCAGACTCCTACTTTGCTTCCCTTTCCTCAAACCACAGCACCGTCACCTTGGTCTTAAGAAAATAGACTCAGAAAATAGAGTGGACTCCAAGAGCCAAACATTTGCTAGATGGACTTTTATTTCAGCCTGTTGCCAGCCCAGCAGGTCCTTTACAGCTGATCGATGAGTTGTTCCTGCTGACTTTAGATCTGCAGATATTTACCCTTTTTTTTCTCCCTGAATCCAGCTCTGTGCCTGGTCCTGCCCCTTAACACCAGTGTTGTGGCAGGGGAGCTGTGTGGGACAGGAGTCTGGGATGTGCATTGATTTACTTCCATTCTCTTTGTATGCCACAGAACAATGCTCTTTGTTTTAAAGGGACAACTATTCCAGCTCTCATTACCTCTTATTCAACACCTGGCACTTGTGGCAAGACACGGGAGGAATTTCCTCATAAATCATAACAAATAGGTAACTTCACCTAAGAGGCTTCTCTTTTATGACACATACTGCCATGTTTGGATGTTTCCTACCATATAGAGGTCACCTCCTGGAGAATGATGTCACTTGTGATAGACCTGGTAACTCACTTCAGCCCCACTGAGCACACCTTTTTGCAGGGTTACTTCAAAACCCTCCTCCTAGTGTTACATGCCCCAGCTGGCCAGTGGCTTTGCAGTGCCCCAGGGTGTGTGAAACAGCTGTCACAGGAAGAAAAAAAGGCTTTGGAGAAGTTAGCATTGTTGGGTGCCTGGCAGTCAGCTGGGACCAACGTGGCCTTGGGGAGCCTGTGATTAAGAAAGGTGAAAGAGCAGCCCAAAAGGAGCCTCGTTTTAAAATGTGTAATAGCTGGTGTCTGCTGGGTCCAGCAACAAAGCTGCATGTAGGTTACTGCTGCCAGGGACTGTGGCCAGTGCAACTCAGACACGCCAATATGGACTGTGCTGTGTGATCACTACACGTGTCCTTTTCTCTCAGTCCTTCCTACACCCTCCTTACTCCAGTTTATGCACCCAGTTCTTGCATCCCTAGCGGTTAACTCCACCAAGGGACTGCCCTGTGACACATTCTCTTCTGAGGCTGCATTTTATGTAATGCCTCCCGGCTCTTCCAGGCTGTGAATGCTGCAGCCAGGTTTAGAAAACAAGTTATCTTAATATAATCTAGATTATGCAATGAAACTGTTACCCTATCTTAAAAGCTGGTAATTCTGCATAATGGGACATGGCAGAGGTAAGACAAAGCATGATTGCCTACCTTGCTTTTCATGTCTGAAAGGAAAACATCAAGGAGACTTTGGTATGCAGGATGGTATGCCTTTACTCCTTATGGAAATATCTGTATTATTATTATTATTTATGTAGAGCAACATTTGCTCTCCACAGAGCCACGGCATTGCTGTGAACTGTTGCACCTCCATAGAGGATGAAATAATCTCTTTTCAATAGCCACTGAATGGCTCCTTTGCCAGTGATTAGTAACTCAGAAATGCTGTAGCAACAGCAATCACTACAGCTTTGAGAAGAGTCCTTCAGCTCACCCTTGTGGAAGGATTTCTTTCAGATTTTCCAAGGGATCCAGCATAAAGAGCATAATCACAGGCAGCTGAAGTTAACATTGCGGGGAAATGTATGCTGCTTAGGTAAAATATTTGTGATGAATATTTGAAAGAGCAATCTTCACATATGAATCCATCACAATGTGAAATGAACTTCTTACATTATTATTACTATTTATTATTAATAATAATGAAGAAATTATAGCACTGCATGTAGCTTTTATTTTTTTTTAAATTAACACTACTTTGATCTTCATGAAGCCCTAATGTATTGCAACTCTATGGTAGTGCAAAATAGTTGAGTTCAAATAAAAGGAATGATGACTTTATAAATGTGATTTTTTTTTTTTTTTTTTTTTTTTTTTTTAGCCAAAGTGAAACACCAATTAGCATCCAGGAAGTGATCGTCTTAACTTTTCCAAAATTTGTTGTGGGATTCTGTGCTGTTAGCCTTGGCCTGTGCTCGTCAAGGAAGACTATACTCATTAGACAAATAATAGGTAGACAGACATCAGAAGCTCTGTATTTTAGTTCAAGTGTTCCTCTGTGGTTCATGTAGCTTGAACTATTGGGGTTTCCCGTAGCAGCAAAATTTTATTCAGAACAGGGAGCAGAAGTGCAAAACTCTTAATGAGCTATCAGAAAGCCTCCTTACCTATGCATTTCTGCTTCCAGCTTGACATTTGGAGAAACCAATTTCTCTGAATGTTTCAAAAATATGATTTCTTGGAACAGTGACAGCTCATGGCAGCAGGTCTAGCAGGTGTTGGCATTTGATAAACCGTTCCCCAGTTTCACCCATTTAAGTCTCTGCTCTCCATACACACAACTGCACTGAAGGTTATGCGCACGAACAGGCACTACCAGAACGTGTGTGTATGTGGACGACACCTCGCTGCAGTGCACAAAGTGGACTGGTTTAGCAAACATGAATCTGAAGAGGCAACTAGAAAGGCAGCTGGCTCAGTTATGACAATTCATTTTGCCTTTTCTTTTCCACTTGGAAGCTAAGGCCATTCTCAAATGGTGGTTGCCACTTCTAGCAGGATGTGTGGACTGAATAAGAAGCAGCTGGTAGGATCTGATTATTGCATGTCCTTCGTATATCTTCAGTATACCGAATACATCATCACTGAAGCAATGCAGGACATACGGTATTACATGGGGAAGTGTGTTTTCTTTTCCAGTGAGAAGCCTTTTGATATTTTGATGGAGCATGCAGACAGCATTTCAATCATCAAATTCTGGTTGTCATAGCCATCAGTAATCCAAGGATCATGATAATAACATTCTGAAAAATGTCGGTCCTATGGAGTAATATGTAATAATTAGGAGGGATACTACAGAAATCTGTGGTGTCAATCTGAAATGTAATTCCTGTGCTATCTCTGCAGCATTTACCTGGGTCTTTTGAAAGCTCAGGATAAATAAGATGGTTCTACATTTCCATTTTTTTAATTCAAAATTCCTTGTCTTTTTCTGGCCTCCCATGAAGTACCTTCAATAAGCTTTTTTCTATCCCACTGCTCAAGCAGAGAGGGCAGTAATACATAGCAAAAATACCAGTGAGAAAACAACTTCAGAGCTCAGTCAAAAGGAAGAGAAATCAGTATTGCAGACCTTCACATACAGTGTATACATTGTAAAGTTTGTTACCATGGATATGAATGAAGGCAAAATTGCTCCTAATAGTTTTAATTTTGCTGTCAGTGTCACATGGGAGCGTTTTTGGAACTCACGCATCCACGTTCACTGTAACTGTGGCTTTGCTGAGGGGAGAACACAAGTGAGGAAGACGAGAGACTTCAGCTATTTCATAGATTTTGACATCACAGTGCTGGTCACCTCTGTTTCCACATGCGTCTTTACAGGAGATAAAAACATTACTCACCTGAAGGGAAATATATCTGGATTGTGCTTTTTGTTCAACTGCAGTGAGATTCTTCAAGGCAAAGATAGCCAAAGAAGAACATGGTGAAAAGGAGATTGCTGCAAAACCTGCTGTGCCTAGGCACAAGTTCTACTAGCTCTGCTCTTTCCACAACTTACCAGCAGTCACGCATGAGCCCTGATAATAGGCTGAATCCATGCTAACATTTTAAAAGGAGTCAGCCAAGACCAAGTTGCATAGAACAGCCCACAAATGTTCAGATAAAGTCTCTTTAAGCCCAGAACCAACTGGCTGCACATGAGCTGCCTGTTGGGAGCAGGCCCAGGGATGCTCTGTATGCTTTGCAGGGTGCTGGCTGGCAGGCCTACATGCTGTCAGGCAATTTTAGTAGGTTACTGTGACAGGTAGTCATGCTTCAGTGCTGGAGGATGTGTCCCACATGCTTGAATACAGTGCTATGTAAACGACAAGGCTTGATAAGGAAGCAGGTTGTCATAAGGCTTATATTTATTCCTGTACATCTAATGCAGGAAATAGGAATCTGTTTTGTTCCATTCACTAGATGTAAATTTTGCAGATTACTTGGAGGGAGGCAGTGAGTTAGCAAGTGTATTTTAGCTACTTGCAGTCAAGTGAAACCACAAGGAACTCCAGGGGTCAGCTGTAGTACATTACTTGGTAGAGCTAGAGAGCTATGGTTCCTAAAAGCACCAATTGCAACACAGGTGTCAATGGTAAAGAACAAATAATTAAAAGACAATAAAATGTGAATTCCTTTTTAAGTCCAAGCACAGAGTTTGTCTTTTTCTATGTGACTCTTCACAACAGGTATTTTTTCTGTTGTAACTTTAGGAAGGGAACAAACTCTTAAGACATAGTTTCTGGATACAGTTCTGACCAGCTTAGCAAATTTCAGCTGATGAGGCCAAATATATATAATAAATGCATACAAATCAAGTCAGATAAATGAAGCTGTGATATCAAACATTGTACTTACAGATTTCTACATTTAAAGGTTACTTTTCATAACAGACCATGATTTACTGTTAGACTCGTGCATTGGTTTCTACAAGCATCGGAGAATTTCTATTCGCAAATATCCTACTCTTTGTCTCCTATGTACAAATGAAACAATACATCCTTATGTAAACCCCAAAACAAATAAAGTAACAACACATGAAGTATTTGTACTTGTTAGTAAACTAAAGGAAAAAAAATCTGACAGTACAGCAGGGAGATATTTGCAAATGATAATATATTAATGCAAGCCTCATTAATGTCATCCTCTTTCTCAAACTCGGAGACACAAGCTCTTTTAATTTTATTCCCAGGCATAAAATGACCCTATTCTCCTTTGAAGAACCCAGTTTATTTATTGTCTTTTAATATTGTGTATGTATCACACAGTCACAGAAGGGCTGAGGCTGGCTGGGAGCTCTGGAGACACCAGGTCCAGCCCTGCTCCAGCACAGCCACCCCGAGAAGGATGCCCAGGACCACATCCAGGTGGCTTTTGGAGATCTCCAAAGTGGGAGACTTCACAGACTCTCTGGGCAGCCTGTGCCAATGCTCAGGCACCTGCACAGCACAGAAGTGCTTCCTGATGTTCAGAGTGAGCCTCCTGTGTTTCAGTTTGTTATCACTGCCTCTTGTGCTTGCACTGGGCACCACCGAAAAGAGTCTGGGTTCTTCCTCTTTGCACCCTTCCTTTAGGTAGTCATATCAAATAAGATCTCTCTCTGAGCCTTCTCTTCTCCAGGCTGAACAGCCCTTGCTTTCTCGACCTCTCCCCATATGAGAGATGTTCCAGTCCCTGATGCATCCCTCAGCCACGTCTCTCCAAGTTACCATCTCAAGGCTTCCATGCTGGTCATATCTGGGGCAAGTAGTTCATGAGGGGTAAATTACATAGATGTAAAGGGGTTCATATTGAAAAGGTGTTGGATATGTTGAAACACAAATCTAGACTACCTTTGCCCTCCAGCAAGCTTAGTGCATGTTGCCATTATGCCTCTCCTCCCAGCTATGGAAGTTACCATGGTCAAACATGGTTAAGCAATCAGCTTATTTCCCCCAAAATGATGAGTTTTTGGTAAAACTGAGACCTCTCCTGTTAAAATTAAGGACAAAAAAATAGTGGGATAATATAACGGTAGGATTTATAAATGACAGTTTTATTTTGGGGAGATAAAAATCAGCAGACAACAGGGTGGACAATGATGCAAGGATGATGTTACCTTTGTGTACATTGCGAGCTCTGGTAAGTGCACCAGGGAATGAAGGATGGAGTCCTGTTTATTTACATTTGTTTTCTGTTTGAGAGACAGCCTGAGAAGTAAAATAAAATGAGAGCCTACTCAAATACCTGCTATGTTTCCCCTTAAATTGAATTTCTCATTTTATCAGGAAGCAATACTTGCACTGATGTTAGACAGGCAGCTAAAAGGTCAGCAAGTTCCCTTGGTTGCCTTTTGTCAAGGGTTTTTGACTTCTCTGTGAATAAAGATCTCCCAGGAGGAAGGCAGACCTGAATTTCCTGTCATCTTGAAGACAGCAATGAATTTGAAAATGTTACAAAAAGCATAAGGGACTTGAAGCACACCTTCAAATGCACTGCTGATGCCAATAGCTTCCCATGTAAACATGCACACAGAGTTGTTTTGGATTTGTTCTGTCAACTTTTTGTTGTGAAACAAATTGTTATACAGCTGCCCACCTTGAATACTGAATGAATCTGATGGTTTTCCATTACTGCACTACACCTAATCGGGACTACGATCTGCTCAGGTTAGCTATGGTGCTGGCATGCTCCCAGCCGTGATGTGCTGAACCCCTTTACATTTTCTGTTACCCTGTCCTGTGTCTGGCCTGGCTGCCTTGTCCTGTCCTGCTCGCTCACAGTCCTTTGACATGAGTGCCAACAGTTAAGACAGGTATCCAGGCAAAAAGAAAAAGCTCTCTCACTCACAAGTAGCATTAATCATTCTAGGAAGCACATAAGTTTTCCTTCAGTAGGGGCAGAGTTATTGCTTTTTCTTAACATCTGTGGGGAGGTGTTCCTGGTTCTTGCAACATTAATGGGGGACATTTTGTCAGAATGTACTTCAGTTGTTAAGGCCCCTATCATTATTTTTTCTTCACTTAGCTGAGCTAGTGAAACATGGAAATATCTGTGAGCAATATATTTGTAATTGTATATATACTCTGTATGGGAAAGAAAGACTTAACAGGGTGAATTAATCCGTGTTTTTAAGTCCACACACCCAGCTTGTTTTTCTGTATTATATCAGGTAGCAGATAGCTTGGAAAATAATTTATTTGGTTGAGAAGTTCTGTGTGATAACCAATTTGCAAAGAAGAAAGCCCATTGTAATCTGACAGAGCCTACTATGATCTCAGGATGCTGAGGAAATTGCCATGTAACGCCTCCTGGTTAAATTTTCGCTCCGTACTCATCTAGTTATTTACATAAACATTTTCAATGAAAACAAATTAGTGCTTTAGCATAATTACTATCCTCCTGAGTAACAGATGTATCCATTATGAGTGTCTATAAAACAAAATGAGCAGAAATGATAGGATTGTGAGCTGGTCTAAGATATTGTGTTATTTGCTTATTTGAGATTTCCCCCACTACCACTCTGGAAATTATGTTTCAAAATAGGTTATTGAAATAAACTCCACAGAAAGAATAGCTTCCTTCTTGTTGCATAGTTTGGAATACTTACAGAGGAAAGAACAGGGTAATTTAGATAGCAATTACGTCAGTTAAAGTCAGCTGAGAATCTAAATAATCTAAAAAAATGTATTATAAAAATTCTTCAATATAGTGAAGAAATTGGTTTCTTCAGAGTTGTAATTCATTTAGAGCTCCTTCTGAAGCTGCTTGTAGCAATTCCAGGCAAGCAAGTGTATGACACAGACATAATGAGACCAAGTCAGAATGGGGATAGCCATGGGATATGGCGGTTTTACACTTATGTTCTATTTTGTTATCAAGTGGGTGCACGGAAACACGCATATTGAAGCAAGTACATTTCACATCATTGCTAACAGATTTGCAATAACTTGGAGTTCAAAGGTGCACAAAGTAATCTCAGAATTCCGTGGATTTGAATTATTTTAACAAGGCTCAAGTGTGGGTCTTCCAAAATACATACGAAACTCTGTCTTCAGCCCTGCAGACCGCATATGTTAGGATCACTGATCACTGAAATGACACTACTGCTGGCAACTGTATTCTGTAGGCAATTACCATCATGTGTTTACTGGTCTCCAGCTGAGAACTTCTCAGACCTGGAACTTGCTTTGCAGTCAGCTGCCATTCTGAATGTATGAAAGGCTTTATACATAAAGGAATACAGAAACAAAGATTCAAACAAAATAATATGAGATTTGCTGGCTTTCTGATTCTTTTCTAAAATAATATGTTATTTCTAAGGACATTCACTTAATGTTTTTGATTTGGGCTCTCTGATAGTTTACATATCACTGCAATTCAGAAAATTAACTCCTGCTCTTATATTTTTGGTTACATATAAAATGCAAAGCTTTTAACACAAGTTACTTGGACTCCCAGAAGGGTGAAAATAAACAGAAGTATGTAAAAGCCATGAAAGTAATTTGGTTTAATTAAATAAGGCTTAACATTTTTATTTCCCTGATGGATGCATTACCTGAATCAATAGGAAATGTGTACGGACTAAGGGCAGAAGAGTAGAAATCCAATCACAAACTCTTTCCTTTCACTATTGTACTGAATAACTGCAAAATGGATCATCTGGTAACACATTCAGTTAGAAATCCCAAATATATATTTCATGTGGACCTACAAGGAGAGCAAATCCTAAACAGCCATTGACTTGCAATGACCAGCTACTGAAGATTACTACTGCCAGTGCATATCAGATAAAGGCCCATGTTTAGTTTGTGGTAGATATGTTTGTTCTGTCTTATAATACTGAGTAAGTGTTCAACATACAATAAATTTAGATTAGGCTTTAGGAAGAAATTCTTCACTCAGAGGGTGGTGAGGCACTACAACAGGTTGCCCAGAGAAGCTGTGGATGCCCCATCCCTGGAGGTGCTCAAGGCCAGGCTGGATGGGGCTTTGGGCAGCCTGGTCTGGTGGGAGGTGTCCCTGCCCATGGCAGGGGAATGTAACTGGATGGTCTTTAAGGTCCCTTCCCATAAACCATTCTATGGAAAACAAACCTCAGATGAAGGTCTTTCTTACTATCAGTTGTGTCCAGAAGGAATTTGATTTTGAAACTGACTTTACCAAAGCATGTACAAAAAGCTATGAGACTGTGCCAAGGCCATCGGAGTCCATGCTGATGCTTAATAGCCTCAGATGCCTTTTCTTCAGGTTAGCAAAAGTCAATGATGTTTCAGAAGGAGCTGATGATATATCATCTTCCTTTAAGTGATCTTAATAATGTGTTTATCATAAATGCCACAAAATAAAAGATATGTTAATCCATAAGATAATTTCTAGATTAGCTGACTCTTAAAAAAGTTGCTTTACAAACACAGTGATCATTCATCCATGTTTATATTGTGTGATTTTTTTTAAAGCTCCTTCTTCACTTATCTACCAGGATTTGCTACACTTTAAAAGCTTTTATTCTCCCGAGGAACTGCTGAACCTTTTTAATGGTAGATACTCCACCAGTATCCCCTTCTATGCTTCTATGCTTCTGTAAAAGAAATTTACAGAATTACCTTGCACCAAAATTAACTGAGTCACTGTGGAGTTACAAAAATGCTTAATATCTGTCTGCAGGCAGCTAGAAATGTATTATTTTTGGGTTAATATTAATTAGATTGTTTTGGCATAAAAAGACACTGAAATAGAGCAGAATGAGGGGGAAAGCAGGCAGCAGGAAACTTCATTGTGTGTTATATTTTTTTCAATCACAGCAGAGAGCACAATCTCTTACCAGGTATTATTTTTTAAACCTACAAAGCAGTCTGTAGCAGTAAATGGATGAGAGTCCGTGCCTTGAAGAAGACAAATAGAGTTTAGTGTTGCCATACAGATCTCTTTTTATTTTTCCTTGAGTTGTAACTAATGTTTGGATACATCTTGATAACATCTCTCCCATGTAAGTCCCAGATTGCACAAGATCAGGATATTTTTCAGAGCCACATTTTTGCCTTACAGCAAAATGTTGATACAATCAAGACTGGCTAGATTACAGGCAATCACAATTTTTTAAAGTCTTGTTTCGTATTAACACAATAAATCTATCACCTGAGCAAATAAAATTATACACTGGATAAGATCTTGTATTTTATTTGTTTACAAAACTGCCAGGATGATTTTCAGGACCTTATTTCACCGTGTCCATGTAGACACAACTGATATAAGTGCTGGATAAGATTACAGTTTTGTTCTGCCTCCTCCAAAATGTATGATATTGTTCCTTTGTTGGGAGAAGTTGCCGTGGCTTAGTTTTCCTCTGAACATTTCCAGGTAGGTGGAAAATTCTTTTAGGTACCTAGAAACAGCTGTAAAACTGTCTTAATTTTGTGCCCTGCACTAGACAAAGGAGGTAAAACGAGCCCTTGGAAGCAAGGACTGTCATGTAAACTAAGAAGAAGGAACAAGATTCTCTCATTTCTGCCCATGTGTGTGTTCACAGTGATTCAAAGTGAACTAAGAAGAAGGAACAAGATTCTCTCATTTCTGCCCATGTGTGTGTCCACAGTGATTCAAAGTGGATGGATCATTGACCACTGCTCATCAGAAAACCTTCTGGGGAGACAAGGCTGTCATACCGCACCTGGCACAGGGGACTGGGAGGCTTCTTTAGACTAAACTCTCTGGAAATTAGGGGAAAAATTAGAATCATAGAGGGTTTGGGTTGGAAGTGATCTTGAAGATCATCTAGTGCCCAGAGTAAAACGTTTTTTCCTTGTATCTGATCTAAATCTACTTTCTTTTAGTTTAACCTCACTGTTCTCCACATGCCTTAGTACAGTTTCCAGGAGGACCTGCTGCTGGTCTCAAAACTGGCAGTATTTCATTCTGTTGGACCCTGTCTTTGGATCCTACAAACGCCTACCCAGACCTACTGTGTCTGTGTAGGAAAGAGAAGGATGGGTGGTGAGTGCAGTTCAGGCTGCAAAGCTGGGAGTGTCTTGAAAAGGTGTTGATTGTCACAGGGCTCACTTCTGATCTTGGCCTTTGTAGTTTGCATCAGTGAATGAATGCTCAGTTCCCTTAACCATAAGGAATACAGGTTTTTGTATTTGTCTGTCAACTGCTCCTGGCAGCTCCATCTTTTTACCTGAGCCATTTGGATTAGGAAAGTCATCTGTCTTCCTTGCAATCTGTGAGAATACATGGCTTGATCACAACCCACACTGTCTCAATTTGATGCATGTGCCTAAGCAAGGACCACTGTGAGTATGGGCACTAAATATTGCACTAGAGATATGGAAACAATGGTAATCTTTATTTGCTCCCTCTTGGTCATTACAGTTCTTCGTCAGCCAAAAAAAGACATCATTTTGTTGGTGGTGGCCATCTACCACAACCTGAAACACAACAGAGTGTCAAGCCCATGTGCCTCACTGCTCCAGCTGTGCTAAGACCACTCAGCCAAGCCTCACTGTAGCATCCCCAGGAGCCCTGAATGATAACAGAGCAGAGTTGTTAGTTACACCCTTGATCTGGCTCCACAAAACCATTCGTGAGCATCAATATACCTTACGAAGGGACCTCAGTTACTGCCTCAGCAACTTCTATGGGGCACTGAAATGTGTATTTATTGGTCTGAAAGGAAAAACAGAAGTCCACTTGTACCACACTCAAAGGTGACCCTTAGTGGAATAGTCGTTGTTTGCTATATTTTGCAACAAATGGAGGATTGGATCGCCCCACTCAAGGGGAAATAGCAGGACCCATTTTCATTGTTTTGCTGCTCATGAGAGCAAGAAAGCTCTGTACTGCAAGGAAAGCCCACATCACTGTTTTGTAGAGAACCTGAAAAGTTTTACACCTGATGTTTTCTGAGTGCTGCTTTCTGTAATTGTTTCCCTCAACACTAGTTAGTCAAGTCTTACTCCTTCATGAGTTTCTCCCAGGGCCCTCCACCTTCTGCCTGCCAGTATGACTGGCTGCATATGGCAGGCAATGGGTCCTCAGCAGGTCTTAATGCTCTCCTGATCCTCCTTGCCCAAGCTTCTCACACTGAAAGCAGGCAGCTTGTGTAAACAGAGCATTTAATTGGTACAAATTGTGCAAACAATGAAATCAAATACAAAGAAAGATAAGAACAAGAAATCAAATGCAAACAAGCAACTGTGTAGGCAGTAACAAATTTCCAGTGCTTTTCATTCTTCATATGACCAATCCAGATCTTATAACACATAGAAGCTCAGGCAGGGAGTTGGTTGTAGCATGCCCTGGTAAGTATACATTTGCTAAATAAGTCAACTAATTGGATTTTTTTTTTTTCCTAGAGAAATGAGAGGGATCTGGGGAGAGCTTGAAGTGGGTCACTGATACCTAAAGGGGGCCTACAGGTAGCTGGGTAGGGACTCTTTGTCAGGGAGTGTAGTGTTAAGACATGGCATAATGTTTAAACTAAAAAAAGGGTAGATTTAGATTAGACATTAGGAAGAAATCCTTCACTGAGTGTGGTGAGGCACAGGGACAGGTTGCCCAGAGAAGCTGTAGATGCCCCATCCCTGGAGGAGCTCAAGGCCAGGTTGGATGGGGGTTTGGGCAATCTGGTCTAGAGGCAGGTGTCATTGTACATGGAGCAGTGGGTGGGGTGGTACTAGATGGTTTGTAAAGTCCCTTCCAACAAAACCACCCCCTGATGCATCCTTTGATTCTCTGTACTTCTCCATCTTGACTATGGTTCAGAGCAGGCTATTTTGGTATTTTCCACCAAGCCTGCCATTTTGCACTTCCAAAATGCACTCTTCTGGTAATCCCTGAGCCCAGGCTGCAGGGACAGAAAGATGAGCAGGGAGTGTCTGTTGATACTCACCCATTACACCTGTTACCGATTGACAGTGGAGGACTGATGTAAGAGGAGTCAATCATGAACTACAGCTGAGCTGGGGAAAAAAGCTACTCCACCACCTTTCTCTCCATCTGCTCTGTCTCTAAGAGAGAGGGATTGACTCCTAGTCAGGCTCAGATTCCTGACCATGCTGTTCTTGGACTCCACTGTGATCCATCCTTTCCCCAGGAGCGATTTCAAGGGGCACCTGCTGGAAGGCAGTACCTCCCTTTGTTCATGGGAGCAGTCCAGGTGGAGGAACAGTCACCTCCAGGCCTCCTGTGGCTCCTCAGTCTGAGCAAGACTTATGGCAAGTGCAAGGAGAGAGCATCCTGGCCCCAGCAGGAGATGGTTGCACTCTACCACCTCAGGCCAAGAGCACGTGCAAGATTGCCCTTTGCCAACAAGCTCCCTGGCTGCCTGATGTGTGGCAGAAGAAGCCCCTGGGCAAGGGCTAGGCTGGGAGCTGAGTCTTGCCTCTCCTGTGGTGACCACATGCCCAGAGGGAAAGGAGCCCTGTAGGCTTTCCCAGCTGTGCCCAGTGAGTGGCCACCAAGGGCAGGGACAGCTTGCTGGGCCCCCTGGACACAGGGTCTGTCTCCAGAAGCAGAGATCCAAGAAGCTCCTGGAAGGGACTCACCAGAAGAATCACGTTCAGCTCCTGGCCATGCAGAGGTCTCCCTCCAGAGGAAGGAGGGAGACCTCTTCCTTCCATGTGTTTGAGAGCCTTGTCCAAAGTCTTCTGGAATTGCAGCAGATTTGGGACTGGGACCACTTGCCTGGGGAGCCAGCTCCAGTGCCCGACATGCCTGTCAGGGAGGAACCTTTTCCTGATTTGCTGGCTGAAGCTGGTCAGGAGGCAGCTTCCTGCTATTGCAGTTGGTCCTGTCCTAGCCCTGGGCATCATCAGATAGAAGGGATGGGCAGCTGCCACTCTGGTCCCCCTTGTCAAGAACCTTGAAAGCACAGGGAAGTCACCCCTCAGCCTTCTCTTCTCCAAGCTGAGTAAACTGAGTGACTTCAGCCGCTCCTCCTGCCTCGTGCCTCCTAGGCCTTATCCTGTTTTAGTGGCCCTCCTTTGGAAGTACTCAACAAGCTGGTGCCCTGGCACTCTCCATCTCACTTTTTTCTTTTTTTTTTCTTTTTTTTTTTTTTCCTACCAGAGGTCTGGAAGAGGCAGAGAGCTTGGGGCCTTGCCTTGTTACCAAGTGCCCAGCTCTTCTTGCTTGTGCAAAGCAGCCCAGGCCTTGAAGGCTGCAGGCTTGGAACACCATCAGAAGCTGCTCCATGCCAGCTGCCTCTGTATGCAATAAAGACACAGTACTCTAATTTGTCTGCTCTACATTGCTTCCATATCTCCTTTTTCAGGGAGTGTAAGGATAGGGCAAGGGGTAAAGGCTTGAAAATAAAAGTGGGTAGGTTTAGATTAGATAGAAAGAAGAACTTCTCTACTCTGATGGTGTTTAGGCACTGGAACAGGTTGCTCAGAGAAACTGTGGGTGCCCCATCCCTGGAAGTACTCAAGGACAGCTAGATGGGGTTTTGGGCTACCCGGTCAAGTAGGAGGTGTCCCTACCCATGGCAGGGTTGTTGGAACTGGACGGTCTTGAAGGTCCCTTCCAACCCAAAACATTCTGTGATTCTATGATCAGATATGGAGTACCAGCACTGGTAACACATTGGTGGTTTTGCTATCCTGAAACCTAGGGACTGAATATGAAGCGAAGTGAAGGAGTAATTGAGAAGTTTGCTATCCTGAATAACAATATGGAGTGGATGCTCTAGTGATAGAGCATGCATCAGGTTTGAGTACTGGACTATGGCACTGTTGGCAGTGTGCCTATCTGCATTCATGTCTTATAATTACAAACAGACTGGTTATGGAAGAAAAGAACCTGAAGAATTGGCCAGGTATGAAGCTGCCATCCTGATCCATCTCTTCAACCCAAGAAAGCTCTGGAGATGCTGGGAAAATTCCTGACTAGTATCAAAACATCGCTTTCCTCCTTTGCCAGATATTCAGTTTCCTCTTACTACCCTAGAGCCAGATTCTCCATAAGAAAGGAGGAACAGTGCTAAAAAATAGGAGAATTCCCTGTGCCATGGGAATGAAGAAGAAACACAGGATAACATCAGATTTGCTGGGCTTGCACGAGTATGGAAAAGTTCTGTTCTTTACAGTCCTATCTATTAATGAATTGTTGAAGGAATTGCCTAATCTGATTTTTGGAAGGATGATGCTTCCAAGTTTGACAGGCTCCCTACAGTTTTTTTGGAATATGTAAATGTAGAAAAAGATTTCTCTTCTAACCAGAGTTCAGTCCCCATACTGCCCACTCAGAGCAATGCCATCTTTCTGGAGGGAGAAAGTCACAAGCTGCTCAGTGTCCTTTCTCAACTGCCTTTTCTGTTGAAGTATCTGCTTTGCTGAGTTCTGGTGAATGTTGGCATACTCTAACTTGTGGTCCATGATCATCTGCTGGGCAGGCAGACTGCCAGCCCACATTCTGCACCACAGGTGTTTCCTCCTCTCCTCTTCTTGTCTGGACTATGTGAACTGAACCACATAACACTGTTTCACACTGTTTCTATTGTCTCATCCTCTCTAGATTAAAATTAAAATATCTTCAATCACAGTGAGGTTTATTTGTGTGTCATTACGTAGAGTAGCATAGATTACCGAAATGTAATTGCAGAGTTTTTATAAACTTGATCCAAAGAAAAAGTCATTGTTCCAATTCATGGCAGAAATAAGGTATCTTCCTTGGCTTCAAATGCTGTTGGGGAGCAGAGGTAAACTAAAGAGTGTGTTAATTCACAAAACAACTATAAAAGTGAGCAAATCTGTTATCCAGTTTTGGAGAGAAGAAATTCTGCTTGTGTATCCCTTTGATATCGCCTCAAGGAAGCTACAAAGATTCAGCTGAATACTTGCCTGCTCTGCTTTCCTCTCTAGGAATGGATTGGAGATATTGTACATTTCTCCATACTTCATTTCTAATTTCAGAAAGGACTTTTTAAAAAGTTGAGAAAGGTAAGGATCTGGAAACAGTTTAATCAACTCTCTAAGACTAATAAAAATAGAAATAAAAATAAAAATAAAAATGAGAATTCTGGTTTCCTTGGAAGGAAAAGTGAAGATTAAGCCTCTGGCCTCCTACCCCCAGTTAAGACTTGGCATCCCAACTCTAGATTTAGTTCTTAATACTAGCTACTCATCTCAGTTTACTCAGCTTTATGACTACTATAAATTAGCAATAACAAGATACAAAATACAGATGGAATATCCTGTCTAAACAAAATATATTTATATTTGCACTATGCCACAAAAACTCCTTCTAGTATAAGTGTCTCGTTATTTCCATTCTGCATTGTTTGATTTTCAGTATTAAACTGTTCCTGTGACTCATGAATACCATGTACAAAATATATTCCAGCTAAAATGTTTAGGAATACTTTCATGATATATGTTAGTTTATATAGGTGTATCTTGAACACAAGAATAGTAACTACTTAGTCTCTAGGAATGTAAAGATCCAAGAGAAATTACCCACTGTACCTGTAATTGGAGTTCTCTTAAAGGTCATAACCCTCTATAGATCCACACTTACCCTCCTTCTTCCTCTCGGGATTTGGAATACATTAGGCTTAGGATGGATTGTTTAGTTCTCTTCAGACCATAAAGAAACTGATGAAGAATAAGTCACATGGTACTCCCTGTAAGCCTTGTATATAACTGAGCCTATATAAGTCAGCCTGACAGATGGCCAGAAATAAGCTTTCCAGTAACGTGATTCAAATATTGCACTAAAAGTAGTCATGATCTTTGAGTTATTTCAGTTACATAAAGGTAGTTTAATTTCCTTCCACTGTTACAGCATCTACCAAGCCTCTTCTTTTAAGGATATGAGACTGCAGAACCTTGGCTAATAAACAATATCACTAGCTTTGACTGAAATATCAAACCCTGGGAAGTATATATATTTTTCTGTGATATGATGGGATTGCAAAACCTTACTGCAGAAATGACTGTTCTCAACGCTGATGGTGATATGACAGTTTATTGTCCTCCAAGAGAGTGCTTTTACACTTTCTGTGCAAACAAAAAAATAAAAATAAAAAAAAATCCCACTTTAGACTACCTTTCCAATATTAGTGCATGAATTTAAAGTGCTGGTTTGAAGTTATAGCTGACAGAGCAGATAGCAGCTGCTGTATTTTAACTCTGATTTCATCCTGAATATATAAAAATGCCTACTTTTTCAGGAAAATTCCCCCCTACCCCCTTTGTTAAACTTTCAGTTAGTTATTTCAGCATCACATAGTATTAAAATGCTTCCACAGAAAAGGTCACTCTTTTTCCTTTCAAAACATTTCTTTGTGGTTTCTGTTCCCAGAGGTACACACAGAATCAACAATCGATAAGAGAACATCACATAACACTCTGACTTACCTTTGAGGAATATCATTTAGGTCAACACATTTTATCAGGGAAAGACTTTTACAGCCAATCATTTTCTTTTTAATGACATTTTCTAATCACTAGGTAAATTTTCCTTGAATAGCAATAGTATGGCTCAGTTACTCATTTTGATGCATTTTAACAGCAAAAATCACTTTAAGATGTCATTCTGATAAATCCTCTTTTCCTGGCTACAGCTTGCTTTTTATGAATTGAAATGCTTCCTAGTTATAATTCTGAGCATTTCTGAAATGTATAGAGTCTTGATATCCTAAAGGATGGCTTAGCAAGTTTCCACTGGACCTTGTAACAAGTAGGGCACTAACAGAATCCTAACACTGTTATCCTGAGCTCTCTTAATATCTCTGAAATCTTGAAATTTAGTGGAGAAAGCCAAATCCATACAGTTCTGCTATTTAAGATTAAATACATCTTCTTAAAAACACATTTCAAAGTTGAGAAAGGCTTTCTACTGATGGCAATACATCTTTCAAAGCCTGCACAATATGGTAGAGAAGAGCTCCTTTGAAAGGCATGACCATGGATTACTGTGTGCAAGGCCACTGTCAAAAGGAAATCTGAATGCTATATAAGATAGTTTACCTTATCACTTTCTCAATTTATTGGAAGACACAAAAGAGACAGAACAAATGGTGACTTTGGAATTATGTTAGTTGTGAGGAAATGTATTGAGGTTATTGATTTCTATGTGATAGGAAAAATATTTTAATATTTGTATTCATCTGTCACTGTAGTACTTTGCAATTGCTATAATCCTGCTTTCCAACGTGGTATGACCAATCATTCCTCTCCATGGAGGCATGTGTGAAAAGCATATTACAAAATCAACCAAACAGACAACAACAACAACAAAGCAACATTTTTGCTGAATATCTTTTTTGAAATAACTCCAAGTTTGCATAGTGCATCATGTGTTCAAAAATATGATGATGCCAACTGCGTCATCTAGTTGTATACCTTAAGAACACATACTTTCATCCTTTCCATAGGTTCCTGTTATTATTCAGTGAGGAGAAAGAAAACATGGTCAATATTTTATTTTGTTTTCATTAGTCTGAGACAAGCCCTATGCATAGGATATGTCCTTCACATCTTCCTTTACATTCAAGAAAAAAAAAAAAAAATTAATTGTGTCATGAGCATATTTTTGCAATTTACTAGCTTGTACAATGGATGTAAAGAAACTCTAACATGGAGTGTTACAATTGCTCCAGTAATTCAGTCTCTTACTCAATGTGCAGTTACCTAGTGGAAGAAAAGATTAAGGATACTGGACACAGCAAACAGGAAGCATATCATTCCTTGACACTCTTATGAAGTAGGACAGATAAGCGAGGGGATAGCTGGGGATGAAAATAATGCAGGTTTAGTTCTGCAAGGTCAGCTTGTGCTTCCCTTGTGAGAGAGCTGCAGCGAGAAAAGAGATTGCCCCAGCAGCACAGAGCCCACCTGGAGATCATGTACCCAGGTGTAATTCCAGACCCCACTCCATGCCTCAGGACCATGCTGAGCTTGTGCTGTAAGAATAGACTTGAGGAGCCCAAATATCAATGTATGTACTTTCATTGCTAGTAAAATTTTGCTGCTGGAGAAGTTTACTTTTCAATTTCTTTTATCGTGGAAGCTTGGCTTCCAGGTTGGAAACCTTACTTTTTGGCATTTCTGTGCCATCACATACCAGCCCACTTTACAGGTCTGAAAGAGACCCAGATGTACCTGCTCTGTTCCTTGGCCAGTGGCTGGTGAGCAGACAGGCAAAAGTAGAGGGGATGTCTCAGACTTGCAGAGCAACAAGGTGATAAATAAATTGTGACACTTGATCTACAACATTTTTTGCTATAAAAATTATCTAAATGGCCTGCTGATTGTCTGGGAAAGGAAAGATTACTTATACCACAGTGACTGGGCTTCCTTTTCTTCAGTTCCAGGCTTTACATGCCACAAGTTCAGCACTGAGCAGGCCATACAAGTAGAGCTTAGTGCTACTGTAAGGCTGTGTCTGAGTGAGATTAATAGTGCCCTCCTGGCAGTAACTAACCTGTCAGCTCAGGTTTGGATGCAATAGCTAACATAACACATTTAAGAAAGCTGAGAGAGGCACAGGAAAATTTCTAGACCAGAGAAATGGACTTGATGTCACTGCTAGTGATAACGGGGCCAGCATATATATATATATATATATATGTATATATATTTCTGCCTTTGTGTGGAAATCAGAAGAAAATCATAGGAGTCTTTTGAATACACCATGGCTACATGAAGGCATTTAGCAAGGAGCATCCGTGAAGAAGTTCAGCCATCAGCTGATCTCTTGCAAATATGCTCATTATGAACATTTTCCTTCTGAAGGAATGGATACTAAAGTATGGATAGATATCATAACAGACCTCTCTGATTAGTCAGATGGCTTCTCTGACAAGAGGCTTTCCAGACTGACTGCAATTGAATCTTCTGAACAATACAAATCCAGGAGAGCTAACACTGGGTCATGATACTAACTCCAGGTCTGACTGGTTACCTGTTAGAGGAAGGATTAACCAGTGCCTCTTTGTTTAGTATGCATCATGAACTGCATTGGAAAACCATACAGAGAAGTGAGGATGCCTTGCAGACCAGGTTGCTGGCCCCAAGTTTGAAGGTATCTATGTGGAAGCCCAAAGCATTCTATCTGTTGTGTCTGCAGGCAGCTCAGGGGCACTCCTTAACATGTCTGAAGAACTGAGACTGTGTCAGAAGAAACCTGACTCACCTTTCTGTCAATTCCTGGCTTGAGCTATGCTTCTCTTGTTGGTAACTCTTCTAAAGGTCTGACAGAGAAAGGCAATTATTCAAGGAGATCAAACATGGAAATGACAGTGTTGGGGGAGAAACATTCCACGTTTTCTTCATTACTTCTATAATTTCTTTTATTTGTGGAGATGGCAAATGGTAGGAGGGTCTCCAAGGAAGGTTTGCTATTAATGGCTGCCTGGATAATGTTTGCAGAATACAGCAGGAGAGCATAGTAAAAAGAGAGAAGGTGACCTGAAGGCTTCCTCTCCTCATGTAGGTTCAGCTTAGGAAACAAATATAGAAAATATATTTCATGTGTATGAAAAGGCAAACAGAAAGAGAAAAATTTTGCTCGGAGTGAAAATGTGCTTCCTTGTTATCAGACGATGACAAAGTGCAAAGACAGTATAGAATAACTTTCTCCTTCTCCTTCTCCTTCTCCTTCTCCTTCTTCTTCTTCTATTTTCTTAAAGGTGATATTTACTAAAAAATGGCTCTGGATTTGTACCATGAGCAGAATCATCTTGTGAAGGTGGAAGTAATATGAAACTGGCATTGTAAGATATGCTCTCCTAAGCAATTCAGCTCTCTTTACTGGATAAATCTTATTTTAATGCAAACAAATCCACAGACAATCCTATTGTGTTGTTAGCCTAGAATGATCTAAGAGAAAAATATGTCACATTGAGTACTTGGTGCTATGTTAAAAAGCTATAAAATATTATGCTAAATGTGGTTGAAGAGTAGATTGAAAAATGTCATCTCAGCCACAATTCTTTGTTTGCTCTAGGAACTTTAATGTAGTGTGTTTATTGTGGGCAAAGCACATAAGGATGACACAATGTCAGCATCAAACTTATCTGGAAATATGTATGCTAGCACAAGGGAACGCCTCTCCCCCTCCCCCAGCTACGTGCCTTGCTCCTCAACATGGCCTTTTATACAACGGGCAGAATTGCATTTGGTGTATTGCACCTTGTGGAATTAAAGCAAGTCTAAAGAAAACTGCTCTAGCATCTGTCTTCTTTCAAGCAGATTGTCAACAAGGGGAGGGGGGAAGGAAGGAAGGGGAAACTTTGCGAGGATGTTTTAAAACCCTCCAGATAAACTGTCGCTTTGAGCCTTGACAGCTCAAGAACTTGACACATGTGCCTGCTCCCTAGAGACTGTCCCCTGCATGCTTGGCAAGCTGATCACGGCTGCTGAGCTGTGACGCCACAGCGCTTGCCTGACCTGACATAATGGGCAGCTATTTACTGCAAACAAGGTAGATGGGAGAACATAGACTTAAATGATGCTCTGGTGTAAGAAGGAATCCACTAGGGCCCCCAGCCAGCCAGTCAATCTTCAGTGTTTTTTTTTTTTTTTTTTTTTTTTTTTTTTTCCTTCTTTCTCCCCCTTCTTTTCTGGGATCATTTATTCTTTCCCTAAGGACCAGGTGACTGTGGCACAGCACTAAGCCTTCCCTCCCTAGATCAATAGAGAGGGTTAAAGAAACAATCGCAGGACAATAAACAGAAAGAGAAAATGAACTTTGGATAACCACACCAACAGTTTGCTGTGCTCGTTTTTCATCTATTACTGTGGAAAGTAATAACACAAGCCCCTGGAGGGCCTGCAAGGATGCTGTCAGCTTCACTCTAACATGCAGGCACAATCACACTGGGCTGGTGAAGAGCAGGTGTCAAAGCTAGAGTGAACCATACAAATGTTGTGTCTATTACATGAAACCAACCACATCTGGTGTCAAATATTTCTTGTACACTACATTTTCATTTACCTATGAAACTGTTAGAGGGGATGTGCCCCCTCGTTCTGCCTCCCACTCTGGCAAGCCTAGTAGCAAGTTCAAGAAAAACCTAGCTTTTTATTTTAGCATGCCAGCTGCATAGTACAGGCAGCATTCTTCACTGATGTAAAACACTAGTAGCATTGATCCAATAAGCTGGTTTAAATCAGCTGAAAAATTCGTCCTGCTTGGCAAATGCAAGCGTACACACACACGTTGTGATTACACAAAGTTTAGACCTATGTGTCATTTGCATATATTCAGCAAAAACAGTAGTATAAGACAATTCACTTAAGAGGCTCTACTTCATTCTCTATTTCCTGACCCTTCTCTGTTTTTATTACATTACTAAATTTCACTGTTCAGCCTTGACTTTTTTAGTGTAAGTTTAGTACAAAAGTGTCACGAGATCTGTACAAAAAATAATATTTTCTTTATTTACTAAAGAATGTTCTGATTTTACAATAAATGTTGGCAGCTGTTTGCATTCATTTGAGGCCCATTAAACTCTAACATACTTGCATATACATCCAAGCACCTGCGTTGTCTCTGGGTGAAAAACTAGAAATGAAGTGCTCTGATGGGCTGCATTTATTAAATTTGTCAAAATACAGAATTTTATACTGCAGGTATGCTGATTGCAGACTAATTAATCCAAGATGTTATCAAAAGTAATGCGTACACATAATGGTCTCCACATGCACATGATGTTTTATACATTCTACTTGTTAAAATATTGCTTACTTCCTTGATGCACTCTCCAGACTGAGATTTTGAAGCCTTATTAAAATATTGAGTTACAGTGCAGAATTTAGATGCTAATTGCAAAGTAGAAAAGGACACTAGTTCCTGATAAACTCTATTAGATAAGCCTAATTACAGAGGCATCTCAGTAATGGAGGTGTTTAAAAGGCAAGGTCCCACACCATTTGATGCAAGAAAGTTACGTCTAGGACCACATTCAGCTGTGCTGTGGATTGGAAATTGAAGAAGAATTGCAGTGGTGGCAGAGATAATCCACCTGGCACTAATGATCCGATAGGCACCTAAGGTACAGCTGCTTCAGCCTTCCCTGTCCTGCCATAAGCTCTCCACTTGCTGTGCATCCCTGATTTCACTAGGCATGAGTCAGGATCTTAGTGTATCTTAAGACAAAATTTACCTATCAGAGAGCTGAAAGGAGTAGCACAATCCGCCATGAGTTGACTTGGTATGTGCACTTAGATTTGGTGCATCTCTGTGCATGGAAGAGCCCCATCAGCTACATCAGGTTTCTCTCAAAAATAACTGTAGCTTTTCTGTTTGTGCAAAATGTGACTGGTGGATAAACAGATAAACCTCGCTTTGCCCAAATAACAAGCATACATCGCATATACATATACATAAAGCAGCATTGAAATACAATTGTAGATAGACTTGTAGTTATCTAACATGTTTTCTAACATACACCATCAATCATCTGCATGTTGTTATGACATAGGTATTATAAACATCCAAAGGATACTGTCAAAGAATTTACAGATTGAAAATAAAAGAAGTTTGATCAGCATTCAATATGCTTCTGAAAAACACACATGTTATGACTAAGTATGAAGGGACCAACATTACTATGAGACTGTACTGGAAAAAAATAATAATACAATATCTCAATTCTACAGTGAAGATTCACACACTTTTGTTTTTTATACTGGGTTACACCCATTGCTGTCTTTATTTTTGTCACATTTACTGTGGTACGGCTGAAGCATAGACTGTAGGCCACTTGCATAAAAGTCATGTTTGTCTATGTCTTCTGCAAAACATTCAGTATACTTCAGGAAGAATAATAATTAACAATGCACGGATTTCTTTCAACAGATGGATGGTAAATTGAATGATGAGCTGTATCATGCATTAGTGATCTTTACTAAAGGCATCACTGTTCCCACAGATGATTGATTATGGAATACTTTGGAAAACATTTTACTTGAATGAATTCAGTCTTCATTCCATTTTTTTTTTTTTTCAATTTGCATTAGGATTTCCATTGTTGTTTATCTTAAGGATGTAAGTAATCGCCATGCAGAAAAGAAAAGCATAACTGAAATAAATAAATAAATAAAATCATGAAGTTTAAATTAGGATGTTCACAACCTCAACAAGAAATACCACTACTCACCTTCAATTTTCTTGGTTTTTGTTTGAAAACAAAACTCACTTCACTGTGGAGAGATAGCTGATTCTAGATCTACAACTCCCAGGCTATACTGGATTTTATCTTCCATCACAGAAGAGTATTTCCAAATTCATAATGAAGCACAGAAAGGATGTTAACTACAACTCACACACTATTGCCAAAGTTTCCCACACTGTCATAATTACATTGAGAGAATTAACCAGAAAATTAAAAACATCTGCAAGGGGGGGGTGGGGGGGTGTCTGTACATTTGTTTCACACTGTTTGTACTAACATGAAGTTATTTCAGTTTCAGTAAAGTCTGAAAATAGCTTGCTCTCTCTGTTCATACAAGGGCTGTGTGGAACAAAACTCTCCTGTTAGAAATTAACCAAAATATCCACTGACAGAATATTTCAGTGATGCCATGCTCCTGACACAGACACATGACAGACACATAATCTGGAATATTTATGACGAAATTTTGAAGGATGCTGGCATTAGTAAGGTCAGTGCCAGGGTGATACCAATAATGGGTTTAAAGGGGAAAAAATGAAGTTCTAAACTCCATTTTACCTGTGTATGTCCAAATGATATTTTTTGTATAGGTTGTTAGATTTAGAGACCTGTACTGCTGGACCTCAAAGGGGATGTAACAGAAAGCATTACCTGTTTCATTGCATGTTGCAAGAAATCCTCATTTTCAGATGTGTGTTGATTTTTCTGGCAGCAGAAAATGCTTGGTTCTATTTACACATTTTAAAAGCTGCCTGCTTATTTGCTAATAGGAGTGATGTGCTGATTCCCTGGTAGAATGAGCAGCTTGCAGTAACAGTATGTTTCAGAGAACAGAGCTGTACATTAGCTCCAGAAGAACTGAATTCTAGATTTGATTCCTCTGTGTAGTGGGTATATTGTTCTAAGAAAATCATGTTCTCCACATTGTACTACATCTGAATATGGAAGACAAGTTAAATAATCTTAAGCATTTTGCATAAAATTTGAAAGTCTCGAAGCAGATTCTTTCTTTATCAGGTTAACATTTTAACATTTCATGTCTTGATTCAAGATGATGAGGTTTGGTTTCCTTATAATTTGTGAGTTTCTACAAGGGCAAGAAAATTTCATTCTCACAAATATGACACTTTTCCTTCTGTGAGCCTCTAAGTTCAAGCCTATATCTCAGTATTTTCTTGTATGTAGAGAACACTCAGTGATTTCAGCAGCCACTGGGAGAAATCTCTGATCCTGTGATGTCCACTGACCACTTGGCTATGAGGTTTGGAGGGGTGCCTGATACCCTTTGGGTAGAGTGGAGGATGTGCTGGGGAGCTGAAAGAGTTCAGGTACCCCTTGGCCACATTTTTTAGCCTTACCACATTTCGCCCCCTCCCTCTCTGCCCCCCCTCCCCCAACGATATCTGCCCTTTCAGGAGACCTGATTGTTTCACACATTACACACTAGGCACATCACCAGGCACACAAGTCAGAGATACTTATCAGCTACACCAAAAAGTCCAAAGGAGAAGGTCTGGGAAGCCTGGAATCAGAGGGTAGCTATGGTTTCCTTTTTTTTTACTCTTTCCCTGGGGATTTATGACTATACAGGTAAAATAATTTTGCTGTCTTTAAATACAAAAAGACAGAGTCTCCAGACTCTCACGTGTCCACCAGAAAACCCTTACGTACCTTTGCTCCTGCGCTATTAGACAAGTCCTGGCACTAAACTCCTCACCGCTTAGTGAGGAGAATTACTTCCCACAGCCACCAGCAGCAGGCTTGACACTGGCCAGATCCACTCCTGAAACAGCTCCATCATGAGTGAATACGAGGACCTTCCTCTGGCATCCCACAACCCTGGGGTCATGATGCTTCCCTGAGACCAGATTCAAAACTGTGTCCCATGTCAGAGAGGAGAGGGCAGTCAACCCATGACCAGGTATCATTTCTTGTGAGGCACTGTACCAAGGTGCACTGTGTGTAAAGAACTTAAATCCGGCAAAAGGAAATTTACCCAGCTACAGGTCTGCCTGCAAGAGATGCCTCCTTTTTCCTAGCTCACACAGAAGGACAGATCTGAGGCTCTTCCTTCCACATATTTCCTTCTGGTTAACTTGGACCAAAACATAGCCAGTTTTTGTTTGTTTTTGTGTATGTGTATCTTTTTCTTTGCCTTGTGGGAAGGAAAAGAATGTTTTGTTTTATACTGAGGATTTCTAGAAGGAGCAAGATGTTCTTTTGTGACTTTCATCCTAAATCGCCACCATCATACACAATGTCAGCGGAACAGGAGAAAGTGATTTCAGATCACCTAAACTGTAGGCACAATTCTTTCAAGTTGCTTAAGAAAATAGTTATGGCATAGAGTCACCCATGGAGACATTTCTTTTTGAAAAATGCACATGGTAGTTACTACGTTGTGCCCTGAATCCAGGCATCACACATACTTGTACTCTGCAGAGCTGGGAGGCAGCCATCTGACTATCTAACTGTGGATAGGAACCAAGGTCTCCTTTCCTGCTTCATTCATGCAATCAAGATTCCAGCCTGAGTTTGAAAATATGTTAAATCTAGAGAAACACCAGGGAAATTTTAATTAAGTATGTTCTTTGAGCTGGTGCAAATATCTGAAACATCTGGGGAACTCCAACAGCAGGGGAAAAACATGAACAGAAGAGGGGTGGGAGCATGGGTGTCATAACTAAAAGTGTGTCCTAAGGCAACTGCTCTTGCTCACTCTATAGCAATGTCCAGTTGTGACTGTGGAGTCCCATAAATTCAATCTGCAGGTGCTTAAACCTTCACCTTAAGCTCTCACTGGCTGCATTTTTACTCCTTACACAAAAGCAGAGTTTATGTTAATTCCCAAATATCTCAAAAAAAAAAAAAAAAAAAGGAAAGAAAAAAAAAAAAAAAAGAAAAAAGAAAAGAAAAGTGTAGTGATCAGTAAAGAAAAGAAAAGAAAAGTGTAGTGATCAGTATCCATCATCTTTCCAACTGCCTTGTCACTACATCAATTAATACAATTGAGCAAAAAATGTCACAAGCCCGGTGGAAAAACCTTTACACAGCCTTTCAGGGGGAAGTTTACTTCCAGCTTTTTTCCCTTGCATTAGCTCCTGTCATCCACAAAACAACAGAACCCAGTGGTGTCAATTATATTTGATTGACTGAGTAAAGCACACACACAAATAAGCGAAAACAATGGACACAAAAATCTATATATGACTCCCCTTGTCAGTGAGAATGCCTGTCTTCTCCATTTTCATGCTGCACGGTGTCCTGCTGCTACAGGCTTAAATGTTTCCTTCAGCCCCCAAACTATCACCAATTAAGTTAGCAGGGTCTTCAAAGGTGTCAAATGACTCCCTGGGCAATTGGCTGTAACTGCTGTTCAATAAATGAGGTCTAATTTATCAGTTTAACTTCACTTTTAAAAACCTAATGTCTCCTGGTACTGTGTGCCATTTGCCCAGTGTGTGAAGAGATGCCTGCCACATTGCATTTTGAAAGTTGCGTGAGCTCTTGTTAGCAATCATACATTTCGTCCATCATACCTTTTCTCTCCTTTAGAAATATGCATTTGAATAAAATATACTTGAGTGGTATGGACTTGTGTACACGGTACCTCAGTAAGATATCCCTAGAAAAGCAAATACAATGAATTAAACTCAGCTTGGAGCTGGCTTTGGTGTTGCGAAGGTTTGATTACACCTCAGAACAGAGACCCTTGTTACTTTTTGCAATCCTTTTACTTTGACCCTGAGTGGAAACACAGTAGAAATGAACTTACTGGGGCTTTTTAAAGTGTTGGAGATGCAGCAAATCTGTGGCCAGACTGGATACATGACATGCTCTCTCAGTGGATGAATCCACTCTTCACGAAACTGGGTGTAGGGTAACATTGCAGCCTGCTGTCAGCACTCTAAGAGCATCAGGCAGGCACAGACACAAAAGGTCAGAAAGGCTGGATCCAAATTTAGGAGGTCATGATTTAAATATTCAGGGAATAAAACTATGCTTCAAGAAAAACAGCATGCAATACATTTATAGCTAAAACTTAATTGTTTTATCCCATAGTATACTTAATCTAGTTAGTGTGTGTCCTGGAAAGCAAGTGGATGGAATGGAGAGATGTGGAAAGGTGAGGGTGGAAAAAAAAAATACAGAATTAGTGGATTTAAACTCATGTTGTAGTGTCACAGCACTTTTTTGGCACTGTAAGGTACAATATGCTTTTAATACAGATGAAATTTATGCTAGGAATGAAGCTATTGTTTTCACATAAATTAAGATTAATATACAACAGTAGTAATGGAAATTCTTGGTACAAAATTCACACATGGCAACCTTAGTTGCATATTTGAGTAATGCTGAAGTGCTATTTCAATGTTTTGAATTTTTTAATGTTGATGCCAAGACACTCAGTGAGGCAAAGACTTCCCCATGGAAGCTTCTGTTTCAATGCAATTTTTTTTCCTTTCCTAACCAATACAGGACTTGAAATCTACTGAGTGTCTCTTTCTTGCACTGGAAATACACACACACACATATCACTGGTCATACTGTAGGTAGTGGATTAATGAATTTTTCATGTAACTTTCTTAATTGGCCTGCCTCTGTTTTGATCCAAAGATATCAGCATCACACCTAGTCTTAACTGGAAATCTTCTTCTTAACTGCAGAACCTTAATTTAAAGTTGAGGTTGTTGATATCACTCATGTTTACCTGGTACACAGGAAACATTTTAGACTCCAAAGTTAGAAACACCACAAGAAACACTCTGGTAGATGCCAAGAACACTGAATTTCCACACTCAGAAAGAAGACATCATTGGAAAAGAGCTCTGAAAGACCTCTCCAAATAAAACCTTGAGAAGGAGAGCCAGTGAAAGTGAAAGAATAGGAAGCAAGTTACAAGATTTACAACAATTACAAATCCATGTATAAAGAACTGTCCTCTGTAACATTAGAGAACAAGAACACTTTTCACCTTGAGTACACATAGAAGCAACACAAGTAGAGAGAAATGACTTTGTAACATATTTTTTTTTGTCCCTGAACATCTTTCTCAACACATGCAGACTTTTTTTCTTTAACAGACACAAAAACTTTATGTCCCATACATCCCCTTGAAGTCTCAGCAAGTCTTTGTCAGCGTTTTACAGTATTTCTGGTTTAATATATCATCATTTGTTTGTCTTCTCATGCATGATTGAGGACTATGTTGTGATCGATGATTGCTGCTCTTCCCCTCCCTCTCTCATTTTCAAGTACAAAGCTGGTCACTCAAAGCAGAGATTTTGACCAGTGCCTATGCTATTAATCTAGCACTTTTTATGATTAAGTCCATTTTGTTTCTGTTACTGTAACCTCATGCTTGTTTGGCCATTCCTGTAGGACACTTGGAGCCCCTTCTACTGACAGCTTTTTTTCGCTCTGCACCTGAGACAATTGCCATAAATGCACTTCTGCACTTTTTGTGCAAAGACTGCTGAGTATATCCCTACCCACTCAGGCACTTTGTAACATCATACCAGGTATTTAATCTCATATTCAAAATAACCTGCTGTCACCTCATTTTTATCCTGTTACCTACCAGCTTCACAGTTCTTATATTAATCTCTACCTTAAGTGATAATTTTCCATCTTAAAGTGTATCAATTTTATTATTGGACTCTGAGAAGCTCTGTTTTATCTTCTCCACAAGATCAGTTACTGAGGAAATGTACTGAACATTGTAAGAGTAAGTTGCTTGGATCACTTGTTTTCTGTTAGCTATGAACTGTTTACCAACCTGTAAAATTGAACACAGTATCACAGTTTTCTTATGAGCCTTTCTGCCTGACTTGTGACCTCACATACTGGAGCTTTCACAATTGCCACTCCTTCTATTTTAAACTCTCATTGAACTCAAAGAGTTAAATGCAGATTGGGGTTTTACTTCTATACTGGATAGGATCACCTCACTCAGTGTCACTTTGTATTGTGTGCATACTTCCATTCTAAACTTTGTTCTCAGTCAGGAGGAATAAGAAGGAAACAAAATCCTTCTTTGTTTCACTGCATGGTAGTTTCCTGGGTAGAGTGGAATGCAGCTGCCCCAGGAGGTTATCTCTGCAGAAGGAAATGTGACCCTCAGGTATCTAAAACAGGCAAATGTAGTGCTTTCAGTACGAAGGCAGTGATAGAACAG
Organism: Oxyura jamaicensis; assembly: GCF_011077185.1. Taxonomy (NCBI): domain Eukaryota; kingdom Metazoa; phylum Chordata; class Aves; order Anseriformes; family Anatidae; genus Oxyura; species Oxyura jamaicensis. Next base: position 64,461,703 of record NC_048926.1, read on the forward strand.
ATTCTGGATTTAGTTACAGGCAAGCATGGCAGTTTTAAGCCCTGTGCTATATGAATTTACCCTGTTAAGGATGTGAAAAATGTGACTTCATAATCAGAATAAAAAATCATAATTTTTTATACATCTGTCTTGTTTGGCTTAAAGCTGATAATAAGCACAAACAAGGACTTATCCAAATTACATGACCTTTCTGACAAGCTTCTACAATGTGACATCCACCCCCTTATATGATACCCTGCTTTTCCTCCAGTGTGCTACTGAACTTCTCTTTGATAGTTTTAACAGTCAAGTAACTCTCTTTTTTTCCTATTAGTCCCACTTTCTATTACCAGTTGTGGTTCTGGCAATCCTTATCATATGAGTATTGGTATGACCCCAGTCCTGCTGGCAGTATCATGAAAGCTTTTGGAAATTACCTTTTTTTTTTTTTTTTTTTTTTTTTTTTCATTTTTTCTCCAGTAGATACTTGCATACCGGTCGTGCTGTGGACTATTGCCCTCTGGAGTTCAAAGCTGGGATGAGCGTTTCCTCAACACGAAATGTCTTTTGTGAGCAGGCAGAATAATTCTCACTTTTAGTCTCTTTGTATCCTTCCGGAGAGTTTTCAACAGAGCAGGAATTTTTCTGGCTTTCAGTCAGTCTGCCCTCCTTGGCCTGCTGGTATAGAGAGCACTGAAAGATTTTTTCCTTGAAAATGCACTTTTTGCTTTCGGGCCAAGCCAGCAGTGCCGCTAATCTTGGTTCATTACATTATTAATGCTTATCTTGACTTCAGAACAAAGTTTCAAAGAAGCTTAGAAGTCTTTAGCATTTCTGGGCATCAGCATTTTCTTGTTCCCACACATTACCATTAATTATGGAAATTAATGTTCCAGATCTAACAGCCACCACAGAAGAGAAAAAAAAACAACACGGATGAAAAGCTCAGCTAACATATTTTGCAGCAAGTTTTTTAAAAGTACCACAGGAAATCAAGTTGAAAATAAGTAATGGTCCCTGTGATTCTATTGTCTTCTGTGGGAATTTGGCTGTTGAGAGCCACTTTAAAAAAAAAAAAAAAAAAAAAAAAAAATTCACAAAACTTAATTGGTAAAAGTTCTGGTCTAGATATAAAATAATAAAAAAGAGTGGGATTTCAGTTACATATACATTCCAGTGAAAAGGGGAAGAAACTCATGAAATGGAAGGAAAGGAAAATAAAGATAGCAGAGTTTATCCCACTGCTTACACCCTACCCCTTCGGCTGCTTCAGGGTTTTGCAGGGACTACGGAGGATCAATTTGCCTCATAGGATAATTCCCTTTCTGAACTGCCATCTGCAATGGATATGTCTCTGAAACCAATGGAATATTAAATCCTATACACATTTCTCAATGAAATGTGCATATCTGTGGTGTGTGCATTATGTTAAGCAGCAGTAAAGTAATGAGAGACACACTTTTTTGCCATATTTTCCTTGTGCTGAATTTAGTGTAAATTAAGCTGAGTACAGACACAGACTGATAACTGGAACTTTTATCAATGCAAGCTAGACTTCTGAAAACCCTGAAGCTTTCTGCTTGAAAATACTGATGCATCCTGGTTTAGTATAATTTCCTGTGGCTTATGCAATCATGCCCTCTAGCTATGTGTAATATTTGTCTGTATATAACCCCATTTGTTTGTCTGTCATTATACCATTTGAACTCTTGATTACATGGAGCTGTAGGAGGTGAAATGGTCCAAGAGAGAGAGAAACTCCATAAGGTTTCATGAAAATAATTGCCAAGGACGAGCACAGAGACCTATAGATAATCTGACAGAAGACATGGCTCTGCCAGACACTCTGCTTGGCTATGAAGCAAGTTAACCAGGAAGCACAAACCAACAGGAAACCAGACTTCCAGTTCCAGTGATTACTGAACTACCTATTCTTAAGTAAAGTTTCTGTAGGAAATGTTACCCCTGGCCCATGTTTAGAAACATACTCTGAATATTTGCAACTTAGTTAACCTGATTTAACTGCCCTCCCAGACCGTGAGGTAGCCGCTACCTCCCTTCTTCATTGGATCTAGGTACCAGAACTGATCTTGATTTGTTTTGGTTTTGTAGGGTTGGTGGGCAGTGAAATTAGATGATGCTGTCAGGGGTCTGAAGGAGTGCAGGCATAGGGAAGGCTAAATCTCTCAACATCTTCTTTTGGGGGAACAATGCAGGCAGCAGTCCTGCTGCCATGGGCATCTGCAAGGAGCTCCAATGAGTCGAATGGACCATTCACAACCAGAGAGGTCAGTGCTTAGATGTATCAATGGCATTGGAAAATCATTCCCTTAAAGTCTCTGATAAGGAATATTTCACTTGATGAGAACAACATAGTATAATCCTTGCTCTGCTGTGGCTTCTGAATAAAATGCAGGCAGGCAGTGTTGTTAGTACAGTTCCTAATGAAGATATACAGAGCTCTATTTTTGGAGAGTCTATAACAGGCTTAGTGACAGCCAATGGAGATTTATACTGCAGGATGTCCTCAGATATCTACTGATTTCTCTCCCACAAAGGTATCCCACCATCCCACAGACTTTGTTCTGATGCATCTCAGGAGAGAAGGTTGCTTATTAACTGGTCTAGTGTGAAGTATTAACTGATGGCCTTGCATTACATTTTGTCATGCATTAAGCTTAATATAGTCACTTAAAAAATCAAATCCATGCCCATTTATTCTGAATTCTTAATAGTTATTTTAGCAACAGCAATAGGGCATTTCTTGGCTTACCACCAAAAAAATTAGATTTTAAAGAAGCTGAAATACTAATCAATGATTCTTTAGGCTATCTTGTTTTTTACTATATTAAAAAAAGTTCTGCAAATGCTTGAATCCCCCAAAGTCTGTGGAAAAAAAATGAAATCTTCTTCTCCCAGACCACAGTGTGTTGAAATAAATTAGTATAATGATTTATGTTTACGGTTTTAGTCAATTCTGATAGAGATTATAGAGACAAAATGACAAACTGCCTTAGCGGTAAACTTAAATCATGTCAGCCAATCTTTAGTTTTTCCTTACTCTAATTGCTCCTCTTGTTCATTTATCTTCCTAGGCAATCTTTAGAAGAAATACTAGTTCAATCAGTGCATGTGCAAACCACCAGAGATAAAAAGTTTAGCCTAATTTGTCTCACTAAATTGTAATGCCTCTAGTAAACAAATCTCAGCTTGAAAGGAAACCAAGAAAATCTAAATAAACATCCTCCACAAAATGTTTCTCTCTTGCTTGCTACACATTGTGTTGCCAATGTTTTTAAACTTTGTATTTTTATACAAACCAACAAAAAAGTAATGCACAATATACTATTAGAGCCACCTGGGACAGTTGTTGCTTTTGCCAGTTCATGATAGCTTTTAAGCACAAGTAATCTGGTGTTATTACAGTAAAGTGATGCAAATAATTAAATGTCAGAATAAAATACTGTATTACAGAAATTGTGCAGTAGTTAATCAAAAGAGATGAATGAATTTCTCTTTCTGTAACTTTGAAGCCAATACAGTTTTGTGGCTTTCAGCACGCAGAATTTCTTAACTTAGTATAGCTTTATTGTGGTTAATCTTATCTTCCTCTCACTCAAGTGAACAGTTTTGCCACTCACTAGGAGAGAAGTAGGTTCAATCCATTAAGCTCTGCTTCCACAAATGTATGTCCTTTTTTTTTTTTTTTTTTTTTTTTTTTTTCCAGCAGAAATACATGTCACAAAAAAGCATGCACATCAATCTTTGCAGAGCAGAGACATAAGACTATTATGAACCATCACTGGATTAAAAGCATCCCTGCTATAAATTAATTCAGAACATTCATTTGATTTCTGGGAAAGTAAGGTTCCTGAATACAGACTCTATTTGCTAAAAAATCCACAGCTCTAATTCTCCAGCAGTGGCTCATTTAAGAAAAATATTTTAATGGCTCTGATTTTGTTGCCTCTCTAAAGCCAGAGTCCTATCAATGGAAGAAATCTCATTAAAGAGAATTTTGACCATATAAGGCTTTCAGGATCCAGACCTTCTGGGCATCTGAGATTTAAATCTGATCTGCATAGCTAGGTTTTCTAAATACATGTGTGTGTCATTACTCATATAACTAATCCCAGCAACTTGAATCAGACCATATATGTGAGTAAATGAGCATGTATTTTCAAAAGCTTGTGGGATTGGGCCCTAACCCCTTTTTCTTTTTTCTTTTATTTTGTTTCTTTCCTTTTTTTTTTTCTTCTTCAAATCATCAGGATCCCATCAGATTTTATGTACAGCAATTTTTGTTATATATCACTGCATAAAGCTTTGTCCTGTGTCTCATTCTCTACAGGGTGGAAAGACATTTTTAAACATAAAATTACAGCAGTATCTATAATAAGGTCATTGGCTGAGATGTCTTGTTATTAGACAACATGCTTGCCAAATACATATGCACTGGGTGGAAAATATGCTTTCTTTCTAATTAAGAAATTAGAAAGTAAAGATAAAAGTAGAGCATCTCTATTTCTGGACAAGAGAGACATAACTCATGTCAGATGCTGGAATTCTTATCACTTTCTCATTATGCACATTTATCACGGTCATTCATCTACTTATCAGGTCTGGATGATGGTACAAACATCAAAAAAAGCACAAACAGTCATAAGGCCTCTAAAGGAGCATGGCTTTGGGCCTGACCTTTGAAAATATATCAAAAATTCGTCATGTTCTGACTCATAGACAGCAAAAATTAAAACGTTAAAGATTAAAGACAAAATTAGTGTGTGTATATATATATGCATATATATATATATATATAGAATCTCTATTATCAACATGTTTTTAATGATCTGTGTCTCATTTTAGCTGTCCTACATTTCTCATTACTCTGCTTAGGGAACCAGTCTTTCAACTGTTTTAAATCGCTTAAGTTCCCTCCTAGAGCTAGTCACAGCTGTGCCAATTTACACAAACTGAGGATCTAGCACATGCTCATTTCTGAAAAAGTGCTGGCCAGGTCTGCAGTCTTTTGTTCTAGGGCTTTAAATGGACCACATAATGCTCTTATGTACTGTTCCTGTACCTCTGGGAGCATCATAATCACACAGTGAGAAATCAGAAGGTCCTCTTCGTATCTCTTCAACATTACTAGAAGTACAGCAGGCTTTTTTTTTTTTTTTCTTTTTTTCTTTTTTTTTGGTATGTTATAGGATGTTCACACAGCGGCTTGTAGCCTGACTGCATGGATGACCAGATAAAAATAAAAGTTTCTCTCTAGTTACTTTGTCAACTGATCTTCGGGTTCCATAAACGAGAATTATATCCTCCAAGAGAACCTGACTCCATTCCCAAAGCACTTTGGCAGGCTTACTTTTACAGCTCTTCTTTGTAAGGGTGGTGGTGGTCAGAAAAGCAATATGTAGAGCAATATGTAAAGCATAATTGGCCTGTGCTACGCAGCCCAGATTGGAAATACCACTCTGAGACCTCTGCCTCTACTGCAAACTGGTGCAAAGCAGAGCAATGAGTTGAGGTTTGGCAAGATGATGTATTTGCATTCATCTAGTACCATTTGACCAGCCCTTGGTGGAAATCAGATGTGGGTGAGAGCAGCCTGCTCCCTTGCCCTGTAAGGTGCAGGGAAGATAATATGTGGAAGAAATGACTGCCCACCCTCCCTGCTGGTGCTCCTCACATCTGCTCAGGGTCTTAATGTGGGAACCTGCAGCCAAGGGAGAGTGCCAGATATGGGTGGTTAGCTTGGGCACCCAGGATCTTTCTAATGCCTTGCTTCTGAGTGCATTTGTACAAGTGTATCTGAATGAGAAATTAAAAATAGAACACCATCCAAGGGTTTCTCTTCCTATGAATTTAAACAAATACAAGCAAGAGACTTGACTTACAGCCCAGTCTCTCTTTTCAGTACAAACAAGGACACACAGTGGTTATGAGACCTCAGACATGTCACTTTAGCTTTCTAGGCGTGAATTACAGAGAGCTGAATAGGGTGTTGAAAACAGTCTGGCAAACATAGCTTTTTCGTGATCTGCTTGGTAAGAGACCTCAACTTTGTAAAATAATGGGTAATCTAAATCATATGATGAACAGTTGGCTTTAAAACTGTGCCTGCCTATGAGCACTTCCAGCTTTTACTGCAACTGTCAGATATATGCCATATCACCCGACGTCTGTGTCACACCTTTACAGAATGGCTTCAGCATATTTATGAGCACCTGGAAAAACATATGGAGCTCAGAGGTTCTCAGAAAAGTGGAGGCAAAATGTCAGCATGCTTTAAACACTGCTTTAAGTCCCAGGTGCCACAGAAATACATGTGCCCTGGCTGCTTTAATGGTAAGCAATCTCCAGCAGGTGGATTTTTCCATACCTGCCTGTGTGGGACAGCAGAAGCACTTACCAAGTTACGTGGTAGCAGAACCCTGAGGAAGGAACATGGGGCTTATAGTTGTAGTAGTAGTAGTAGTCTTGGAAATCACCAGCAAAGGGTAGAGACCGTCCTTTCCCACTGATCAGAGAGATCCTCAGGATGAAACAACCTCTTAAGTTATTAAAATGTAGACCCCGTTTTTCCCGAGAGTGACAACAAAAGTGTACACGACAATGGCCACATTTTGCTATGGCTGTGTTTGACTGTTAGAACCAGGATGTGACTACAATGCTGTGTCAAATAAGCACCAAAGGCCTATCCTATGGTAAGGCTATCAGTTGTGAGGGAACATGCACCACAAAAAGCTGTACAGAAGAAAACCTTTTTGTTACTGATCCCTGGAGCCATGCAGCCCATTGTTCCCATTTTCAGTGAACCCTTGCTGAGGCTCTGAAAGGATTTACAACTTTAGCACAGGATAATCAATTCAAATAATGAAGCACAGCTCTGAAGCTATCCAAACAAAAACAAACTGACAGTCACAAAGAGAAAATGTGAGTTCAAAAGCTGTATGCTGAAGTTAGAACTAGATAATGTCACTGAACCACCAAACACAAAGTTAAAATAGGCAGAAAGACTACTAATGTGCACTACAAGAGCAGATTAATACTGGAAGATGACAGGCGAAACATCACTGTTTTAGTGAACAAGGGCTGGGCAGATGGTTAGAGACTCTGGTCCTTTTATGTTACTTCACATGTGTTTGTGTATGATAAGTGTGAAGCCCAGACTAGGGAAACAAACAAACAAACACATTGAAACAACACTCTTACGTAGTTAAAATTATAATATAGCAGTAGGTATTCCTGTTTCCCTGCGTTTGTTGGGTTTTGATTACATTGCCAGAGCATTTCATACTCAATTTATGGCATTCTGCAGAAAGCGCTGTGAACAGGTTAACCTAAAGGTACAATAAATTACACACAGAATATTCTGAGGATGCTTAATGAAGAAATACTTTAAAGTTTAATTCACAGAATTTTTTATAAAGCAAGACTTATGCTCCCAAATACCTTTAAACGGGCCCCTCAAGCCCCAGAATTAATGAAAAATGCAGTGCTATATAATGGCATGATCCAACTTCAGTTGGACCAGAAGACCTTCTGGTATTAAATATGACACCTTTTGTGAATCTTAAATCAAAAACTCTGGATTCACTTACTGCTATATTTGCACTTGCTGCAAGGCATAGGCTGCATTTTTACAGTTTTCTGCTCCTAGATTTACCTTTCTTGAAGATTAGCTCTCAGGATAACCTAATTTGTAGTTAAGAAAATAATCTTATAATTAATAAATTATAAAATGAAGACAGTGAAAACAGCCTTGTAACAAACATATTTCACAGGTATTCAAAATGCATCAACTGAAATAATGTTGCTTTTTACAGCAATTAAACCAACTGTAGAAGATGCACATAGTGAGAGAAGGTTCACAATTGTGCTAGGAAGATCATTGGCAACATTTAATCAATCAGAACAAGATCTGTTTGAGTATGAAATTTTAAACATACAAAATTAACACCTAGAGATTGCTACGGGAATATGTAAAACATAGAATTTAAAAATAAATGCTCTCTTGGTCAGTGACGGAAGCCCTCAGTTGTTGCGGGCTGCAAAATGGCATAAGCATTACAGACTAAGCATGATGGGGCAATAGATCACAGTAATAACATTTGCAATAAACAATAACAGAACAAAGCAGACATCTATAAAAATCCCATGAGGAATTTGCCTTATCCATAATTTTCTTTACATTTGAGAAACTGTGTCAGGAAAGGCCATTACAGCCAATGGCACCAATTAATTTCTGCAACTTTTAATGACATCTTTCTGGGTAAAAACCTCAGATAATACTCCAAGCACGTGATTGATAGAGGCCCGTGTTTGATTTGTACCAGACTGTTGATTTTTTTAGTATTTTTAAAGAGTCCCAGTGCAGCCAATCAAGCTATCAACATGAAATACTCAGATCTTCTCTTGTAAAGTACAAGAAAACAGAAAGACAATGGGACTTTCTTAGTAGGGTTGACAGACTATTGGTGATTTTATTTCAGTAGCTCTCTGGATGATGGAGTACATGAATTTTTATTCCAAAAGAAAATGATAGCTGAAAAGAAATCTTTGATTTTCATTACATTCTGGATGTTGTTTTACCCTTAATAGGAGTGTTGAAATGCAGAAGAAATAAAAATAATGGATTCTGAAAGGTGAAATGTAACAATATACTGACTTATATTTGGTTTTCTGGTCTTCAGCTAACCAACAGGTTTCAAGCATATTATAAAATTCTCTCCGGGATTTTCCTACACCCAGCAGAACAAATTATGTCATCTCCACTTCTGTAGTATTAAAAATAAATAAAATAAAATAAAATAAAATAAAATAAAATAAAATAAAATAAAATGTATATCCTTTAGTGAAACCAGGCAAAATCTTGTATTTGTGGATGCATCCCACAGTGCAGCTGATGACATGGGCATGCATGTTTCTGCCTGTGTCTGTGGAAGCTGAGGGGGGGATGCCTGGATGTCACAGCTTCTGGTACAACCAGAACTACATTGGGGTCTGGTTTGTGTAGTTACTTGCTTAGCATGGCAGCACTGCAATCACCTCACGCCCTTTTCAAGCATAGCTGGCCAAGCCTACAGTCAGACAAAAGAAATGAGGAACAGTCCTGTGACCTCTGTGTGCACTGGCATGGACTTATGAGGGTGGGGAAGGGGTGGGGGGAAGCAGCCACGCAGCTAAAAATCATATGAACATATGAAATTGCCCCTAGAATTTAGAGCCTCCGTTTTCGAGCCTTTGGTGGGTACACAAACTGTACAACTTCCTAGGCACTTCCTAAGTTTATGCAGCAACCTAATTCTATAATCATGAAATAAATTTAAATTCTGAGATCTGTGCCCTTACCATTTGATGATTGTTAACTGTATGCAGATAAACAATGGAGAATGCATCTTACACATCCGCTACCTTGAAGGTTTCCAACACTATATGTATGCTTGATTTATTTGGAATATTTTCTGAATACTAAAATGCTTTGTAGTGCAATAAGAAGAAAAGTGCCATCTAAATTTGATCTTCTAATGAGCAGCAAATAACAGATCACAGTAATGATCCTCGGTGCATTGTATTTCTCAAAATTAGTACTGCTCTCTTGTGAAGAATAGTTATTTTATTCCCCTCTCACTGCTGGTGAAGAACCCAATCTACAGGTACAAATAAGCTGTTTAGCTAAATGTTCTCACTTGGACAGCAAGGCCTGCACCAGCACACGGAAACGCGCTAATCCCAGCTAATTTAATAGGTTAGTGGGGAGTAGAACTGTGAATCCTATGAAGCCAATTTATTTAATTCCCTCCAAGTTTTGATTATACTTCATTGTAAAAGACATCTCTTACATGATACTTTTTTAAATCAGTATTCCAAAGTTCTTACAAATGAAAGTACCTCTCCGCAAAACCTAATTTGCTTTTAATGTGCTAATTCATTAAAGAAACAAACACATAACAAAAACTCTCAAGAAAACTCATCCATCACTCCCTCCCTTAAAAAAACTTAAGTCATCCATCCACAAACAAGCAAATATTTCCGTATTTGCCCTGTACAACAGATTTTTCTATGACAGTTTTATGGTTAATTCTTTGTTCATTAAAGGAAATCCTTATTATAAATACGCTATCTCTACAGGGGTCACATCTACTATCATTGCCTGCCTTATAGCTATCACATAACTATGATTACACTAGAGGTAAAAATTTTTCTCTCACAATATGTATTCTGCAAAAACCTTCAAGTTCTCATCTCAGGGCATTGCTCCTCCTAATTCCATACTGCAGTCTTTTTAAAGACTAATTATCATAGAGGAATAATATCTGTTGTTTTATATATCAGATATGACAAAATTTAAGGACTAGGAATATTTTTGTTAAAAAAAGTTTACTTTTATTGGCAGAGCTACTCAAAAGAATAGCTCAGTAGCTGCAGTGCAGATATTAATTATTGTGTAATGATCAGGAAAGAGACTCTGGAAAAATGCTGCCACATTTTGGATACAAGCATCCTATTTTTCTCTGCCACTGCATTTGTGAGCTACTGGAAATACTCAAACTAAAAAGTGAATTGTGTCAAGGATGACCCAAGAAAGCACGCATTTGTTTTGTGAAAAGACGGGTGTTTCATCCCAGAGCCTAATTCAGTAGATTTATCTGCTACAATTACAGCACTTTGATCACTCCAGAATAGGTGGTGTAGTGCGGGGTGTAGCTGTCCTTTTCCAATTCACTCTCCTTATCAGGATACATGTCTGTTGATTTGTGGGAAGCTGGCTGTTTTTCGTTCCTGACAAACTCCAGTGATTAAAATGTAGTGGCTTGCTCTTGTTCCCCTGATAAAGGTGACAGCTGCAGAGTTTCCAGTGTTAGTGGATATGGTCCATGCAGATTGCTTTTTAATGAAAGCAATATATTATCTTACCTAGAGACCCTGCAGCCTTACCTTGTTAATGTATTCTGGCTTGGCACCACATTCATCTATAAATTAGTTGTATTAAACATGCTTCTTACTATTTATCCAGTCTCTAAAGAGTTTTTTCTTTTTCTTTTTCTTTTCTTTTTTTTTTTTTTAATTTTCCCCCCAGTTTGTTTGTAACTTTGCTTCACACCTCCTCCAGCAACATCATGTACAAAATGAACAATGGTGCAAATTTCTCATAAAATATCTAGTATTAAATAATGTGGTCACAGACACCTCCACACTCGATGACTTGATAATCCTTCACATTTAGCCATTAAAATACACACTGAGGGATGTGGAATTAACAACACTTGATTATACAAGTCATATCTGCAAAGATTTTCCCCTTCACTGCAACTTTACAATCAAAATGATATATGTAACAGAATCAAACAAAACCAAGATTAACCTAAATAGTCAAAGTTGTGTTTCATTTTTGTAGCCATGTCTCTTTTAAATTGTCTGAAATAAAGCAGATTGAAAATTCTGGTTGCATGGTATCCTTTAAAAAAGTGTGCAGGTCTCTGGAACACTCAAATGCCAAATTCATTATCACTATGAATGGTCTGTTCTTCAGATATAAGCAGTGCATTCCCTGTCAATAATTTACACTATTTCCACCAAACTTCATTTTGGACTAACTTTCAGAAAAGGACTAAAATATCATTTAGGGACCATCTTCTGTTTTTCTTCCACCAGAAGTATTTTTCTAGCAAAAGGTAAATATTTTAACTCAATAGCTCTCATAAAAGATACATGAAAAAATGGAAGTTTAATTACATTTCCATTATTTATTCCTAAACAATAACGAGAATTTAGTACATTGGTATAGTTCAAAGGTGATTATTACATTATCTTTAAAAATCTCCCATATATGACATAGTCAAAAAAAATAGTAAGAAGGAAAGAAAAAAAATAAATGTTTCAATAATCTACAAATGTGCATATGGGAGCTACTAACTACTGTGAAAATGTTTTATAGATCTTAATCATTAAATATGCTGCGTATTAATAATTAAATAATGCCATTTTCAGTGGAAGGTATTCTGCATTTTGGACTTGAAATATCGGAATTTAACTCCCTTAGAGTGCCTGCGTGTCTCTGCTCCATTTGTATCTTTGTTAACAATGCCTGTACAGTAGGAGAGATAAGTAAGGGATTAGTAATAGATTAAAGGAAAGCCTTTGGTTTATACACACTGTGAACACTGCCTTTGCAGTTAATTTTTTGAATTTTTACATTTTGGCAGAAAGATAACAAAATACCGTGCTTGTTTCTTATTTCCTCCATCTAAATTAGAATCCTGCTTGTCTTCTAACTTCCTTGGAAATGTTCTTTGGGTGCCTAGAAATAAAATTATTGTTATTATTAATAATAATAATAACAATAATAACAATCACAATAATAACAATAAAAATAATAATAAAGTATGAATAGTCCTGGATTTTTCTGAGCAGCTAAAGAATTACGTTATTTCATTTTCCATCTTTTTTTTTTTTTTTTTTTTTTTTTCTTTGAAAATTTTGAAGTCACACAGACCTGTGAGTTTTCCTTGTTTTGAGAAAATAGATTGTCATCTTCTGGCCAAATACCTCTCACCCAGTGAGTGTGTAAGTGCAGAGATAAAGGCTGGGAAAAAAATAAATAAAATTAAATTAAATTACATTAAAAAAATAAAACTGTAGCTGTGAGTAGGGACTGCACATGGGACATGGGGGCTGCTGGTCTCTTAACCCGGAAATACCAGTTCACAGCTTAGGTGGGAACTGCACTTTCTCATGCTCCCTTTTCTCAGGCAAAGTTTGTTTCTAAAAATAGATTCACTTTTTCTCCCCAACAAATATGTGAAGTGCGTTAAAGGTATAAGCACACCTTATACTAACATTGCATTAAATGGTCTGCATGCCCCTCAAAGCTCTTTGAAATCAACAAACTGGCCCCAGCTTCCCAAGTTATTTCATACTCATGTACTTGCTCCCTGTCAGGAGAGGTAATTTCATTTTTCCTTTATCGTTCTTTTCTTTATATTAATGCAAATTCCCAGTTACATCATGCTGATATATTTGTATGTTACACAAATCATATTTATACTAAATACTTGAGGTCATAATTAGAGACTGAAGGCTTCAGCTCATAAATTAATATAGTGGGTGAATTTTTGTCTTGTAGAGAAGCCAACTGGATTTTTGCAATTGCCAGGAACAGAACTGTGAATTTGGAGGTACAAAACTAAAGAGCACCAATTTGGCAGAGTGTTTATGCCTCTGTAAGAATGCAGATAGGCTGCCTGTATGTACTGCATCCATCATCATACAAAAACTGGGGACTTGGGATGATTATATGAATGGCTATCTGTTTCAGCAGAATTAGTTCCAATAAAATGGAATACATTTAATATGATTTTTTTTTTTTCTTTTAAGCATTGGGTACCTTTACTAGATTATTTGCTTTTTTTATTTTGTACAATAATTATTTTGTACAATAGCATTCTCATTGTTGTCACTGCATTACCATGTTTTTTGGAGAGTTCATAGTAAACCATATGTTTCACAGGTCTAAAGTATATTTTATTTAATTTCAGTAAGTGGTTGCTTTTAGTGTTTTTCCCAGATAAAAACCTAATTTAACAGTCATTAAAGAGCTTTTAAAATTATGTATACCATGAAATGGTATATCTGACAGCGATGTAGAAAGAGATCAATAGGAGTACCTGCATCCTCATCTCACTAGGAGATATTAAGGACCATGATAAAGTTATTTTTCTACACTCAGCCTGTGCCATATATGCACAGTGCCTTGACCACTCAGCATGTGTGCTTCCACCTTTTTCTTCCACCAGCCCGAAGTGACCAAATCCCACGAAAATCCCCAAGTTCCCCCAGCCTGCATCTGCAGCCTGCTGGCGGGGAAAGGCGACAGACACACGTCTCTGTGTTCGGTCCCGACACAGCTGGGAAGGTGAGGAGGAAATGCGGTGCAGCAAAGACAGAGGATATGACTCCACCATCAGGAGAGAGAAGGGAAAAGTACAAAAGGCTCAAAAGGAAAAAAGGAATTTTCATTTTGTGCTCATTAATCATGTAGACAACTGTACAGATCCACAGACATATGCAAGTAAACCCTCAGAGTGCTGATTGCAGCATTTGTTCTTTACATATAACCAACCGTTGCTTTCCAAATTGGTTCCTCTGATATGTTTCTCCATAAATAATGCTTAAAACACACATTACATACACTCTATGAGTTGTTCTCCAGTGTCATTTTTTTTTTTTTTTGGTACATCACTGTTGCACAAAGATATTGTGATTGACAAAATAACACACTGATATAAAACAAACAGAAATTCTGCCTCATAAATCACAACAGAAAGTAAAAAGAGATTATCAAACAACTAAATAATGCAGCCCATAGCAAAACATGCCAGTAAATCATACAAACCAGGGTAAATTAGATAACACTGTCCATATACAATTACACCGTTTGGCTCCCACGACAGCCCTTAAATGTGACGTGTTATTTGACATGAATGCAATTAGGGCTTAAAATCAATTTTTTTCTATTCCATTTAAAATAAAAAATGTACCGTTTCCAAAGCAAATGCTACCTTTTTAGTCAGGATGTACAAGAAGTAGTATCAGGTTAGCAGCATCTCAGCAGTATAATGCAAGTCAGTAAGGGATGGTTTTCTGGGTTAATATGGAAGACCAGGTCCCCAGGAATAATCATTACTGCACATTATTTATGCTCAATTATTACTCCTATTATTATTTTCAGAAGACTTATTGTAAAACCAAGATCCAGCAAGCAGCAACAGCACTAATGCACAATGATAGGAGTGACACAGTAAACACCAAGGCAGACTTGGATCTCTCCACGTAGATGGGCACTGTAGCAGGGACCTAGCACCTCCAGCCTGTGGTCCTGTGGGAATGTGGCGGGAGGGACACCGTAGCACAGTGCTGAGCCACATACTGGGAGGAGGCACAGCACTGATGTGATGCTTTGAGGTGGTGAGAGTCAAGTAACTATTCTGCCCCTGCTCAGCAGGAAGGCAGGAGCAGCTGTGCATCCTTTCCCAGCTGAGGGAAGCAGTGACTGCTTGTGGTGAAAGTTCACTGAAGGTTCATAGAAAGGTGCTCAATGCTGCAGCATCACTGGGTGATGACTGCTAGCCCAGGCACCAGCCTCCTTGTGCTTTTGGCTATCCACAAGCAGGCATGGACATCAGACAGCTCCAAGGCTCTCAGCTGGCATTGGGGTGGCACAAGTTCACGGAGGAGTGCAGGTGCCCTCAGACTGACCTGGTGCTTGGTCCCAAGCAAGCCCAGCTTGGTGCTACCTTGTGATGCCTTCTCAGAGACACACATACTGCACAGCTGTTGAAAGGATGGGCTGCTTTTTTTTTTTTTGTTATTTTATTTTATTTTTTTTTCAAATTCTCAAGTTGTTGCCCCTTTTCCACACTTGTTCTACACTTTTCCTCCTGACTAATTAAAAACAACATGAAGGAAAATCATGTTCTCCTTTATGCATGAAAACTCTAAACCACTATTAAAATTAGAGTATGTAACTTAGTGCTTTTATCTCTTTATTCCCCCTCTCAGGCTGCCTTCCTGCCCAGACACTTAAACAAACAAACAAACAGAAAAACACAATGGTGAAGTACTTTACAATTTCTGCACAAATTCTTTGCCAGATCATCATTAAAAAATTGCCCACCTGAGGACTCAAACATTTAATTTTCTTCTGTAAGGTCCTCATAGACAAGCTCTTGAGCACGAGCTTGACCTGGCTGCTATGGTAAAAGATAAAAAATGTTTTTACAAAAATCTTAACAGCAAGAGGAGGGCCAAGGAGAATCTCCATCCTTTACTGGACTCCGGGGGGAACATGACTACTGAGGATAAGGGAAAGACTGAAGTTCTTAATGCCTTCTTTACATCTGTCTTTACTAACCAGACCACTTATTCTCAGGGTACTCAGCCTCCCGACCTGGAAGTCTGGGATGGGGAGCAGAAGAAACCCCTCACAGTTCAGGTGGAAACAGGGACCTGCTGCTCCACCCTGACTGTCATAAGTTCATGGGGCCAGGCGGGTTCCACACGAGGGTGCAGGGTGAGTTGGTGGATGTGATTGCTGGGCAGCTTTCCATCATCTAGCAGCAGTCTTGGTCATCCATAGAAGTCCCAGATGACTGGAGGCTTGCTAATGTGACGTCCATCTGTAAGAAGGGTTGTAAGGAGGACCTGAGGAACTACAGGCCTGTCAGAAAAGAGCAGTCAGGCATTGGAATGGGTTGCCTAGGGAGGTGGTGGAGTCACCGTCTCTGGGGGTTTTCAAGGAAAGTTTGGAGCTGGTGCTTAGGGACATGGTTTAGTGGGTGACATTGGTGGGAGGGGGACAGTTGGACCAGATGATCTTGGAGTTTTTCTCCAACATTAATGATTCTGTGACTCTATGTCTCGAGATGGACAGACAGTGAGGTGGGCTGAGAACTGGTTGAATGGCCCAGAGGGCACGGAGCATGGTGATCAGTGGCACAAAGTCTAGTTGGAACCAGCAACTAACAGTGTACCCCAGGGGTCCAGTACCAACTCAAATCCTGTTAAACATCTCCATTAACAACCTGGACAATCAGACAGAATGCACCCTCAGCTACTTTGGTGATGACACAAAACTAGGAGGTATGGCTGATATGCCAGAGAACCATGCTGTCATCCAAAGTGACCTTGACAGGCTGGAGAAATGGGCTGACAGGAACCTCACACAGTTCATCATGGAGACGTGCAGTGCCCTGCACCTGGGGAGGAACAACCAGTATGGGTGGAGGGAGAGCCAGACGGAAAGCAGCTCTGCAGGAATGGACCTGGCATCCTGGTGGACTTCAAAGTGCACACAAGACAGCAACATGCCCTTGCCACAAGAAATGGTAACCTGGGCTGTAATAGGAGCAGAGTTGCCATCAGGTGGAGGGAGGTGATTCTGCCCCTCTACTCAGCCCTGCTGAGGCTACACCAGAAGTGCTGGGTCCAGTTCTCGGCTCCCTAATATGATGGACATCCTGGGGAGAGTCCTGGAAAAGAGCCATGAATACGATGAAGGGACTGGAGCATCTCTTCTGTGAGGAAAGGCTGAGAGCAGGGGCTGTTCAGCCTGGAGAAGAGAAGGCACAAGGGGATCTTAACAACATGTATAAATACCCAAAGGGAGGCTGAAAGATGGAGCCAGGCTCTTGTCAGTGGTGCCCAGTGCCAGGACAAGAGGGACTGGGCACAGACTGGACAAAGGAGGGTCCCTCTGAATACCAGGAGTGCTGTTTTGCTGTGCAGGTGAGGAGCACTGGCACAGGCTGCCTGGAGTTGTTCTTGAGTCTCCCTCCTTGGGGACCTCCAAAATTTGCCTGGACGCAGTCCTGGGCACCCTGCTCTTGGTGGCCCTGCTGGACCAGGGGTCAGCAGACCTCCAGAGGTCCCTGCCAGCCTCAATCTTTCCGTGATTCTAAAAAAGTGTATTTTTATTGTACTGCTCTTTTTCCTTCTGTTTCTGTGTCCTGTCTAAATTGTAGGCTGGCGCAGCATAGATTGGTTGCCTTTTATGCTGAGCTCTTGATTAACATAGCTCTTGATTAACAAACACTAATGGAGTAAATGTGAATCATACGTGACGGTTCATCACTCTTATTCCTGTAGAGAACATGAACCCTCAGGAAACAGTATTTACTAAAACAAACATTTCTGCAGTGATAGCTGCTGTCACAGTTACACTTCGTGAGGTCAGGGTCTCACAAGAAGATTTCATCATGAACACGTCTGTGTGCTACCCCATCGCCACCAGTGCTGCGTCGTTGGCTCAGGCCCAGAGATAAGACGAAAATCTGGTGATGGGTGAGTGCTGCATCAGTTCTTCACCATCTGTTCTTTAATTCTGCACGAGACTTAAAAAATGAAGCCTTCTTAGTGAAAACTTATTCCATACTTCTAATGAGTTTCATACAGTGCACTTGATACACAGGGAAAATAAGCTGGAGAATTCTCTCCTTGCAGACTGTTGTTCTTGTCTCATGAGGTGCAAATGTGTGCTGTTCACAGTTACTTCCACAGAAGTCAAATAGGACTGAGTGTGTGCCACACTTAGTGGCTGATTTTCCTGAAAATGAAGGGAACACTTCACTCTCACTGGATTTCTCTTTTCTTGTAGAAGCCTGCCCACGCCAAAAGCACCCATGACCAAGCTGGTGCCTCCGTGAGTGGGGCGCAAACATGAGGACCCTGCACTGGGGGGTGATGGGGAAGACCATTTTCTCGGGTTTCCCTTTGCAGGAAAAGGAGTCTGGAGCAGGGAACAGCACAAGGACAGGGCTGCCCTCCCTCCGTAGTGGCGCTGCTGGGCATTAACTAAACTCGGGCGCCAGTTCCCCGAGAGGCAGCAGGGTCCCGGTTCCCTCCCTCCCCTCCGGCAGGGCCCGTGCCGCACGGCAGGGCAAGAGCCCCCTCTGCTGCTCTCCTCCAGGAAACGAGTTTCCGGAGAAAAACAGGCTTTTTCGGCTGGCGCCGGCGCTCTTGTGCTCAGCCGTGTTTGTTTTTTTGGGGGAACATTAAAGCCCATCAGCATCCCTCCTGCGGAAGGGATGCCGAGAGGGTTTGGCCGCCCCTCTCCCCGAGGAGAGGGGCGATGCCACCACCCTCCAAACACTTTTCTCCACCGTGCCCGGTGCTGCCCGGCCTTGCGCGGCTTCGTGTCCCCTCACAGGGGACAAGTGGCGATTTTTCTGCCCCCGGCTTGCTGCTGCCAGCGGTGCCGGGATGGGGAGCATGGCAGGGTGCACTGTGTGTCGGCAGCCCCTCACCCCAGCCTGTGTGGGCAAGCCCTAATTCATGGTGTTACCGGGAAGCCAAGGTGCCATATAATTGATACACAATCATTTTTCACATCTGGAGGCAGACAGAAGGACAAAACTCAACAACCATTTTCCCAGCCTTGTGGTGAAAATGATGGTAGCAGTTCTGCTTATGGAGGATCATGAAAAAGACCAGGTCACCTACTTCATGCATGAGCAGGGGCACCCATCTCCACCATCACCACTGTGCTCTTGCCCTTTGTAGGCAGCACAGGGAGAGAAAAGACATCTCAGGCTGGGTGAGCTTGGTTCTTGTGTGCTAGTGTACCAAGTTCCTCCAGAGTGATTCCTCCAGGGAGCAAGTGGAGGTGTGCTGATGAGTCCAGCAAGCAAAAGAGGTCAAACCAGGAAACACACCTTTCCTCTGCCTCCCTGAACAAGCTGCAGTCCTGCCTCAGAGGGATTTTTTTATTATTATTTTTTAAATATTTTCTTTCCCAGTCATTAACAGTAAAAACAACCTGTTCTTACTGAGCTTCTTTGTCATTTTGTAATAGCTTTGGTTCTTTATCTTGATGCACTTTGATGCAAGTGACAAATTTGTGTGGTACTTGTCCCTGAAATAGACTAAAAGCAGAAAGGCAAGTGTATCATCTATCTCCTGCAGAGGCCAGTGAATGTTTCAGATTAGGATCCCTTCCCAAAGGATGTCCCACACACTGCCTGGAGCCCTGGGGGAGCCCACCTGTGGTGGCACCAGGGACAGGTTCTCAGCCGGTCCCACCCCATTGGGCCACGACAGCCTCCGCTCTTCACGGCCCTCTCCGCAGACGTGTTTCTTTTCCTGCAGTTCTGCTTCACACTTTCCTTTCTGACACCAAGTTTTGCATTTGTCAGTGCATAAATAGACCCGAGATTGTAAAAATATTCTGCTTGGCAGCTGGGCTTGGCAGTTCCAATCAATTAGGACCATTAGTCATGATGGGATGGAGAAAGCGTCCCAGGCCTGAGGCATATGAATGTTCTCAGGGCCCAAAAATTCCCTTGGCAGCCCAAGCCCCGAGCAATTCAGACTGCTTAAATTACTCTGTTTTTCAGTGTGCCTGTGCTGGTCTGATGTGGTTTGCCTCACACTTCTAGGGGGAGTGGGTCCTCAAGAGCTCTTTCTGCGATGCTGAGAAGGCATTTATGGATCTTGGGACCTGAGGATTGAAAAGGTGAGCAGCAGGGACAGGAGAGAGGAGGGTCAGCTCTACTGTGGGCACAAATAGGCAGCCTGATGTGTGATGGAGAGGCACCTGCACCATGGTCATGGGCAGTCTTCATGACTGTAACAAGAGTGGCACTTTTAGCTCAACACCGCCTGCTCAGCTTCTGCAGTGATGTATGGCCCAGCTCAGTCAGGCCATGGATGGAAAGCCCCATAGGAAACATGGCAACATGAAGAAACGTGGGTGGCAATCCATCTGAGAACTTGTCCTTTCCCTCTGGCTAATCACTGATCCCTATCACTGGTTTTAGAGGCACTTGGTGTGCCAGTGCAACACATGGCAAATAAATATGAGCTGTTTCACAGGACTCTGCTGACATCAACCTTACGAGTAAATCGCAACCAAGATAACTCTCTGTTTACTCACACACCTTTCACAGCCTTGGGCACAAGGAGAAGAGGTGCTACCCGCAGCTATCTGCCCACCTGCAGCTGGGCAGCACAAGCGTGGTACCACCACCTCGCGTTAGTCCATCTCAGCTGTTGCGTGGTGTGCAGGGAGAGACCAGCACAGGAATAAATGCATCACACAGCAGCCATGGGTCCTTTGGTTTCACTTGGCAGCGGAGGCAGCCTGTGAAGCCCTGGCTCAGTTTCCCCCAGCTGGGCTGCCTGACCTAGCACCAGCTCTGGCACCAGCCTTCAGAAACAGCCCTGGGCACAGCAGGCTGTGGCGGTGATTCAGGCGAGGACAGAACAGCTCAAAGTTGTCAACTGGCTCCATGCAGGGTGTAGCTTTGAATTTAACACATACAAGGGTCAATGAGAAAAAATAAAGGTTTATTTGTCCCAGTTCTGCCTGCACTGCCGTGTGTGGGTGCCTGACCAGCACAGACTGTGCACTGTGCACGTAGGCCTGTCTGCGATACATACACGTACTTGCAGCCAGGTTAGTGTCCAGCTAGGAGGATGGGGCAGGCATGGCTGTATCCCGATCTCTGCTCCATTTCTCAGTCTGGTCACTGCACAAAGTCCTGCTCCTGTTCCCAAGACAGATCCTACAGTTCCTGTGTCTTAGCAAGCCCAAGCCCAAAGTTTTATTCATAGGATCCAGGCAACTGTTTCTGATCACCTGCCAGATTAATCTGAATGGGATCCACCCTCCTGGTTAGTAACAGCAGGCTACCTTATAAGCATCTTCTGCTAAAATTCACAACAGATTTATTCACTGAAGTTAGGTGCTTTCCCAGCTCTGCTTCTTGCCCAAAAAGCATGCTTAAAATAAACATTTTTCTCTCTCTCATGAGATACGTTTGACCTACTCTTACTTCTTTCCCCCAACAAGGAATTCTTCGTGTTCCTGTAAGGTGAGCATTCGTGTTCTTTGTTAGCTCCTGCTTCAGCTTCACTAACCCCTGGATTGCTTACTTGCCCAACAAATATATGGGTCTCATTTACCTTTTACGGTAACCAAAAATGAAATTATTGATTACCTGTTTCCTTCAGGACACATTGTTAAACTGCTTCACTTCCAAACCAGAGAAACTGCGCAGAGCAGAAAATCCCCCTGAAAATGTAAAAAGGTCAATGGTGCATTTGATGACATGAGTGCTTATGAAGCCACATAATTCATCATTTGTTACTACAGAACTTGTTCCTAGGGGGATTAGCATTTGCCAATAAATATACCATATGCTGGATTCTATATGGAGATTTTTTAAGCTACCTTACTAAGTCATTAAGGCTCTCCCATGACAACTATGACTAAAGTGGGCCAAGCCCACCAGGGTTCCCTAGACCAGTGAAGCATGTGGGTTAAAGGATGAAGTCATGTCTCACTCGTGTACCAATCCTTCAGCGAGACATGTACAATTAAATAGTTTGCATGTGACTTGTCTGTTGGGAAGAACTATTACTCCTCTGTGAGGACATGGATTTAACCCTTCCTTCCCTCCAGAATTTGGGGAAAGGAGAAAGAGCACGGAGTAAGGTACGGAGGAGTTTGAGCAGCAACCAGTGGCCAGGGCAGCTCAGGCTCCAACACAATCCATGCAGATCTCAGGCGAGTTATTAGCAGTTTCTATCAAAATGTATATTAGTTTTCAAATCAAAATATTAAAGAAAGAAAGAAAAATAATTCTCTGAAGTCAGCCTCTCATAGGAAGGGCTTGCGTGTTCCACCTTCATGCTGCCAGAGGTCTTTCCTCACCGAAGCTGCCTGAAGGTCTGGAGAAGTAACAGCCTTTCCAGCAGCAGGGAGCTGTGAGACACACACACATACACACACACACGGCAGGCTATGCCAAGCTGCCGAGAAAATGTTTTTGCAGATGATGAGAAACGAACTCCTTCTTTGGATCTCAGCTGTCTCCCTGGCTCCTAAGGAGCTCACTGCCTCTGCTGGTGAAAGCTCACAGCCTGCCCAAGCATATGCAGACACAAGTTCCCTCGCAAAACCGTTTGCTTTTGATATAAAAACATGAAATATATGCACACCCAACACCCCGGGGGCTGAACGACAGCCTGGAGCCCATAACTGGAAACGAGCTCCCTGAAGGAGCAGGGATCCTGGGGGCAGGTCTGCAGCAAGTGGGAAGCGTTGAGGGTCTCTGGAAATGAAAGGCATTACTTAATTGTAGAACACTGGGAAAAATTCCCAGTATAGCTGAAAATTAATGACAAAATTCCCATGGACTTCATTTGAAGGAGTATTTGGCTCATATGACATAGTACAGATGGCTAAATTTCTTCAGGATGGATACAGTGTAAATGACTAAATAAAGAGCAAAATAGGAAAATAATAATAAAAATTTTAAAAAAAGTAAAGGCTATAGTACTGTATATTTTCTAAAGAAATCTTGGAATGGGTGCTCAAAAGAGGTATAACCTTAAGCTTTTGCCTTCTTCAGAAACTTTTTGTCCTCAGTTTAACTTCCTGTTTGCTCTAACATGAAGATTTCCTAAAGCAAATTAAGCTAACACTGACACACAAACATCCAGCTCACATCATATTGAGATGAATACGTGAACTTCCTGCAAAAACACATACAGCTGCTTCTCCTTACCCGCTAAGTAGAATTCATGTAAAAACAGAAGAAGCTTAGCTCTATTAGAAACAATATTAGAAATAATTTTCTTTTATTTTTATTAGAAATAGAATTAGAAACAGAAAAAAAAAAAAAAAAAGAAACTTGGAATCTGAGAGGAAATAAATTAACCAAAGAATAGTATGTGCCTGCTGTGTAGGCTTATTCTTAAACATGAAAAACTTCCATGAAAGCCAAACCCAACCAATTACCAACCAGGTAATCCTGTTGGCCTGAATGATCCAGAAATGGCATTCACTTCAATACTGCAAAATAAATGGTTCATAAAACCGGCATATGGAACACTTTTTCCAAACTTAAACTAAAGGAGTTGCAATAGCCAAAATGAATCAAAGCCAGAGCTGTACACAAAGACACTTTTCTGAACAGGACAAAATTCCTGATTAAATGTTTTTTGTTACCTTAGAGAACAACTGTATGCCGTGGGAGCTGGGTCTTTCTCCCCTGTATTTTGAAGACCTCTTCATATCACTGTGTTTGAATAGCTGAAAACTGTACTGCACCTGCTAATTTAAAGTGAGAGCAAAGCAGTCTATTCCTCCCACAATCACGGGCAGGCGCAGGCGAGAAATGACAGATTTTCTGTGTGTGTTTTGTAGTACAGAGTACTTGAGCCTCCACATTATCTTGGCCATTAAAGGATGGTTCTGCTCTGAGACATTTCAGAGTAACCACACTGAATGGGCTTGCAGTGAAAAACAGTGTCTGACACCCCAGCTACTCGCAAATCAATAAGCTGCCAATTTTTCCTTTCCTATCAATAAGGTGTGAGAGAAACCAGAGCAGAGACATTCAGCCAGCTAGGCAGTTAGCAAATCTTGCTTCCTGAGAGCAGAGGATGTTGATTAGCTTTGGTAGCTGTGAGAACCCATCTCGTCCAGGTAATTACGACACCTCTGAGATCTGCCAGTCTATTGCCTGGAGCAACACCATGATTTTTAGATTAATAATGTCAGATTATTTTTATTTTATTTTATTTTTTTTCCTCCAGCAGTCATTGCCACTGTGGACCACTAAATCATTATTTTGGCTGATTATTTTGGCAGGGAAGGTTTGAGTTCATCATTCACAGGCAGGTCTCACAGCCGGGGAGGTGTCAGGCCCTGGAGGTGATCCCTGCTGTCTTCCCAGCACACTAATTGCAAGAATCACGGTTATAAAAGGGAACGTGCAATTCTCTGTCCCCCAGAATTTATGTTATTAGATGAAAAGGTATTGAGACAACTAAATATTAATGCAGACATGCCCTTTTTAGTAGCAACAGCTTCCCCCTGCCTTGAGGCCAGGTCCCTATTCACCGTGCAGGGCCCTGCTCTATCTCCGCCTGGCGGCTGCATGGCCCGGAGCATCCGCTGCCCGCAGCTGCAGTTTCACTGCCACCTGCGCTCTACATGCGGGACACAGCTCATCTGCAGCTTAAAAAACTTGTGGCCGAATGCAAACGGTGCGTGTCTTCTAGCCTGCAAGCATTAAGTGCTGACAGCTCAACCCCTGCAGTAACCATTTTGTCGGCAGGTTGCTGAAAGATGCTCCCGTAACACCACTGTGCCAGGCACTGGAGACCACGCGAGAGCTATGCTCTAAAACCTGGACCTGGCTTCCCTGGAAGTGGCACACAAAAAGTGCCTGGAAAGAGAAATGAATGCACTAAGGGTAAGTGATAACTGGGTGCTCATACCACTGACATGACTTTGTGATTACTGAGTTTCAAATGTAGTTTGAACTTAACTTTTAAAAAGTTGGTAAATAAATTCTTTCCAAACTGATAGTGAGTCAAGACCTAAATATATCATCAGGAAAGTTCTAACTCCTAAGAAGGTTTTAATCTGAAATATTTCCTATTCAGCTCACCAGTGTGAGCACAGCACACCTTCACTGCTCTGAAGGTGCCATCACGCTGAATGCGCAGCAGCTGACTGACACAAGCTCTGCTACACAAATATATATAAAGAGCACACCTGTTATTGCCAGAGAACACCTGCTCGTTTAACAGGTAACTGCCAAGTTGTGTCTTAGACCTATGCAACATCTTAAATTCTTTTGGTATAGACATATTTGTATATACATGTGGAAGTATGCCCACCTTCCTACCAACCCATCCATCTGTAGGACAAGGACGGAGGAGCAAAAATCTCTCCCTGTCAAAAGTTCAGTTTTCCTATTCCTGGATGCTTGTGTTCTCTCTGCTCCCAGAATAAATTTGTTCTGTTCCCATGTCTGACTTACCTGCCCAAGAGATGGTGACTTACAGCAGCTTCAAAAGGTGCTGTTACAGGAGAAGCACGAAGTGGTCTCCTGACAGCCCTGCACTTCCTTACTTCCTTAAGAGAGAGCAACAGAGATCTCCAAGTGCCATAGCTTCTTTGGTTTCAGTCAACACCAAGCTCTCTCATCCTTAGTCTCTGCTGGATATGGTCTGGCCCTATTTTAAAGCCTGTTCAGAGCAGATAACACATCTGTTAAGCACACACAACCACACAACTTCTCCCCTGAAAATTCTATGTTGAGGCAGAAATCTTTTTTTTTTTTTTTGATTTTAAAGGGCTGGAAAGGCAATGAATAACACCTCATTATAGAGGACTTTTTTTTTTTTCTTCTCAAAGTGTGGCAAATTTGTACACCAAAAGAAATCAAATTCAAAGAAAGAGTATGACTTGTTTTCTAGTAGCAGACTTTTATAAATAAAACTCCAAAACAAATTAGGGCACACATAAGCATCTGATCTCCATATGGATATTTTGCCTATTTAACGTTGCCTGAAATATGTGCATCTTTGATGTTTGTTGTAAAAGTATAATAAAATGCAAAGAAGGAGAATGCTTTTTCTTTTATTTCTTCCTTTTTTTTTTTTTTTTTTTTTTTTTCTACAGAATGAAAATGATTTGCTCCTTGTTTCTTCTACTGTGGCATCTGTTGCTACATTTGCTCAGTTTTATGAGTTTTCTTTGTACATGTTGTCTTTTAAAGCTTTGACATTTGCATTAGAGTATCTACCTTCACCACCATTACATTTACAAAGAAAGCACAGTTCTACTGAAAATGGTGAACTTTCCATCAGATAATTAGTGTTGCCCATAAATATGTTTGTCCGTCTCCTAACTGCTTCAGAGTACGGTGGGAAAATAGCTTCTGAGACGAAGCTTAGGAGGGTATGCCTGGGAAAATGCTAGGCAAACACTTTCAAGAGATTGAGACTTCCAAGTGCCTTTTAGTTGAGAACAGTCAGAACACAGCACGCAGAAGCACTTGCACTTTATTTAAAAGCTGTGCATTGAAAAATGCTTTCTTACAAAAGCGTTGACAAGGAAAATGTTAGGCTAAGAATTTTGAGGATACTTCTTATTGCTGGTAAGATTTTATAAAGTTCAGGTACAATTGTGAACTGAAACATAATCTGAAAAGAGTGGCCCGAAGCATATTCTCACTATTAAGCACTTGAGAAAGTATTTTGTACAAAGACAGTGGCCTCAGCCACTGTCCTGGGGAACAGATCTTCACCCAAGGTGAAGTTTATCGTCTCTCCTAGGGGAACTGCCAGGCATCCTGCTTCAGAAAACAAAAGAACTTGGCTGGCTTGTCCAGGTACGTAAAGGGCCTGGAGTGACACAGGTGCAGCCAGCAATCTCGTGTGTAACGCCAAGCGAGACCGTGAGCAGCACCAGTGAGTCAGCCCCGACTCCGGCAGCAGGCAGTGAGAGGTGCAGCGTGTGCCATGAAACAAGGTCCCAAGGGAGCTGGCAGTACCTGTAACAGAGTTACCAACGGCATCCCACAGGCGTTTTACCTGAAGCAGAGGGAGAGGCTCACCACTAGCCTGCTTTGCACAAAGGTTCTCTCAGTGCAGCTCTCATCCTCTGCACAAGCCTCGCTCCCATTGCAGGTGTCCAGGCAGCAGAAGCCATCGTGGCTATTGCTAGGGAAGAGGCAGGAGTGCTCAGGGCAGCAGCTGTGGCTGAGGAAGCAGCTCACCTCTCCTCTTTTCCTCCCAGAACCTGGCAGCAGCAGTCCCAGCAACTCTGCCTTTCAAGGGCTGTTTGCCACTGCGGCCTTTCCATGCCAAGAGCCCAACCCTTTCTCACCGGAATGGCAAAAGCAACTTTTTCCCTTGCTGCTGGTAGAAGCCACATTTATCTTCTTGACACCTCTGGCTTGATTTTTTGATGGGTACCTCAAGCAAGGGAGAGACAGCATACACATTTCAGCAACAGGGACGGGAGCTGAAGGAAATGGGCACCACACAGGGCCAGGATCGCTCTCAGCTCTGCCACTTTGCCATCCCACACTTGCTCCTATGGCAATGGCAACTTCTCTTCACCAAACTGGGCAACTTTAGTTGCTGCTGGATGCCCTTTCACTAAACGTGGACCACTCTCCGTGAGCGATCTCTCTCCTCTTGTCTCCTGTACCACCGTGTGTACAGCAAAACCTGACGATGCTGGAAAACAACCTTTTCTTATGGCTCAGAAAGCTGGTACCCAGTGAAAACTGGCCTTGCACTGAAGAGAAGGAATTTATCTGGTCTCTTAATGGACCAGAAACACATCTTAGAAGCTGACACAATTCAGACAGACATTTTCAAGGAAGTCTAAATGTATGCCACCTATTAGATTCTTTAGCAAACCTGTATGTGGATATTATTTGAACAATGCTCTCAGATAATAAATGCCATATCACAGACCTCTGGCAGAACTGCTGGTTGTCTTGACAGTGCTATAAAAGACACAAGTTGTAACGACCACAACAGTTTTCTCCTCTCTTAGGCTGATTCTGCCACAGCTGAATCACAGACCCATTAAAAGAGAGTAGCTTGAAAGGGATCTCAGGAGGTCATCAAAGTTCAGCTGCCTGCCCCATCACATTTCTGACAGTTTTTTCTCCCACCTGTTCTTAAAATCCTCCAATTATGACTCTCCCACATCTTCCCCCAGACTATTGATTATGGTGCTATCATTACTTGTGGAAAGTTTTATTAACACATGACCTCTCTCCCCTTTATTACAGTTCTATATTTACTGCTGCTTCGTCTACACATAGCAGACAATGTGTAGAGCAACAAAGAGGGTCAATTTATTCTCAACCTCATTTTTAATTATGTCCTAGAAGACAGTTGTTTTTCCTTTGTCACTCTTTTTATTATTAATTTATTTATGTATTTATTTTCCCCGGTAAATAACTTGCTTTCATTGCTTCCTTAGGGCTTTACATGTGGTTCCTTGTTAAATATATTTCTTAAAGTTTGCTGTCCATATCCATAGCTGTGACAAAAAGTGCAAAGATTGTCTTATTCTACTAATAGCACTTCCATATAGATATCTAATCTATCTGCATGTATGCACAGACACACACAAGCATGGCAGAGCCATAGTCACCGCCAAACCTGTGTCTTGATCTCCACACTGCAGTTTTTTGAGACACAACAGAAATCTGTACACCATCAACATTTGTGTTCACATCTATACTTGAAGCAGGTTAAATTCATTCCAGGCCTCTTTGCTTCCCTTGCAGACCCACATGATTTTATTTCATCTTTTCTTGGAGCAGTACTACTGACTCTGACAAAAGAGATACATAAAAGCTAGCTGTGTGTTCAAACAGCCTCTGGATTTCTTATCAGTTTCCCAAATATACCCAGAATAAATCCTTTCCTTCCTGCCATACACTGCTTGCTGGTAAGCACAATACCAAAACACCTAGCAGTTAGAGTGGGAAAGGAAGTGGCTGTGCAGATGTCAAAGACAAAGAGTAATGTTCTCTTCAGGAAACAGATGGCTTGAGCTGGTATTTATAGCAGTCCATATATGTTAGACAAAAACAGCCCATGGTACAAAAGCTGGAGTATCTGGAAAGCTGGCAAGGCATTAATAAATGTGTGCTAGGGGGATGGATGGTGGATGCCGTTTATGTACTACCCCTTCTTTATTTTGAAGAGGTTATGTGGCATATTAAGGATCTACCTCATTTCTCCTGGCTGCAGTCTGATACTTGGGTCAAAGTTATGCATTCACTGGTCAATATAATGAAGAAAAGATGGGTAAAGACAGTGGTGATATGTCTGGTGTATGCAAGGAGGTGATTTAATCATGGTACTGTGCAGAAGCAGGGGATGACAACTGCAGGTTAGCCAGTGCTCACCTATATTCCTTGGTCCTCATGCACAATTACCTACTTACTTGTAACTTAGTATTTCTACCTCAAAATGCATTTATAAACAATGAAACAAGATTACACAAAATCCAGTTAGGTAACAAGCTATACCTGGTCACAGTTGTACAGTCAGATATTTCTGATGTTACAATAGGAAATGCACTATAATTTGAGAAATTATGCCCAGTATGTCATTGAGAAACCACTTCATGACAGAAAATTAAGCCTAGTAGTTTGATACCATGAATGCAGAGACCATATTTTTTTCACAGTCCATCCTGTCAGATTTTCTTCAAGGCAAAGAAAAAGGCAAAGGTTTTTAAAAGGCAAAAAAAAAAAATATTTCCTTGGTACTAGGGAGTTGAATCTCACTCCACAAGCAGACAGAAGTTATTGCGCCACGAGATCCATTCACTAACTTATTAATTCATGCCAAGTAGATGATGTGCTGACATTTTTACTTTCAACTGTGTTGCACGGCCATATTCTGACATTGTTGTAGTGGTAGGTGATAAAAAATGCAATGGATTGACTCTCAGACAACACATTTTGAGACAGTTGCCATTTTATTATAAATAAGTGGATTTTTGAGTATTTTTTTTTTATGGCTACGCTGTCAATCATATTTTGTCATGATATTGATCTTGTTAGCTTGATGCTACAAGAAGTTTTCTTAATGACAGTCTCAGTGAAGTGAATATTAGATCTAAACTGTTTGCTTAACTTGTCTCTATCCCCTTCATATGCCAAACTTGCTGAATATAGTTATTTTATTCACTTGTAACCTAGTAAACCAACGTATGTGCCACCTAGCCTGGAGACTGAAAGGGAAATTAATACAATATTACTAAAATGCTGCTTTATTAATACAGGACAAAGCATAGCCCACCATCCTACTGATGACATAGGATGTCACACTCACAGCCTAATACTGCACGTATCCGGGTGTTGTCCATCCCAAATACCCACAACAAACAAAACAATAAGACAAGCAAAAAAAAACAAAGCTCCCAGAAAATGACTTTTGCTCATTTTGAAAAATGGTATCATTCTTCAAAAATTAGGAGAGCCATGCAATATGAAACTGTGAATTCAGGGCTCTCAAATGCCCTATCAATTGGCTTTGATACAGTTTTACAGGACATACACTGAGAGGTCTTATTCTGCAGTCTTTGGGAGACAGTGAACATGAAAAGCCGTTCTTTACATCCACGGTGCCCACAGATAGAGCATTACTGGGGCACAGAGAGGTTCACTAGCAAATGACTCCACTGCCTCCTTTTGACCCGAAATTTCCCAGTGGACAGGGGAAGACCTTTTCTGGCAAGGGCTGTAATTTAAAAGCTTCTGTGCTGCTGTTGAAAGCTGTGGTCAACTGATATTTTCTGAAGATGTTTGTTGGAAAATCCCTGATCAGCTCTTCTGGGAAATGCTTATACTTCGTTGACAGAAGCCTGACTTAGACCCATGCCAAGGGGATCTGCCTGGAGGATTATAAACCAAACAGAAGGAGTTATGGCACCTGGATTCTATAGCTACTAAGGATACAAATATACAGAGCACATGCTTCAGCCAGCCGAAGATCACAGATTCAGCATTTCTCTAATAGGAATGACATCAGAGTGTACCACGTGTAGGCTTTGGGGCCCTAGGTAGGAGACAAACTACGAATTAGGAACAATAAAACCAGCAGTTTATATATGAGTTCACCTTCTCCAGGGATAAAACCCTCCAGACACTACTTTTCATGCTTGCATCAAGTTGGCGACTGCTTTCTGCCCCAGCATGATCAGAACAGTGGGGAGTCATAGGAGCAGCATGTGCAGATCTCACTGAAAACACCCAGGCTTTCCAGCTGTATGCAATTATCCAATTATCTGGGACACAACATTGATTACCTAGCTGATATATTTAACCACAAAACCCTGAGTGTCTTCTGGTATCCCAATCCTATCTCATTTAGCAATCTCCTATTGCCCTACAATTTCTTGTGTAATTTGTTTTAATGTGTGCTGTATAAGAATACTCTCTCAGAAACTGAAACCCAGCAGAAAGCAGGTGACTTTTAAATCCTCATTCCCCACATCTGGTAATTTATTTATTCTAGGATTTGACAATATTTACACCTTAACCTGTTTCAGATCCTTTCACAGTTGTTCAGATTTATTCCCTGCTGCACCTAGGTATTAGATAACTACGGTGGACTTCACAAATTTCCAGTAACTCAAGATCACCAGGCATGCTTTTATCTTTTTGTCTGCACAATGTCCCTTAAGATTGAAACTGTCCTTCAAGCCTTTTCACTACTCTCACACACAAAAAAAGAAAAAATATAAAAAATAAAAAAAATAATAAAAAAGGTCAGGTGTGATCAGGGGTGATTTGTGAGGGTTAAGACCTTTCAAACATACTGGATATTTGCTTTTTCATATTGAATATTTGTCCTTCGCAAATCTTTATTTAACTCATGCTTCTGCCATGACCACAGGCAATGATCTTCATGTTCTCAAAAATGCAGGTTACAAATTTGTTCTGAGCCCATCCACTGACACCAGATTTCTCTTTCTTATGCTCTACTTCAGCACACAGGCTATTGCAGCACATGTGTCTCTCCTCGATTTGCATTTAGATTTTTCATGCACACACAGACGGTGGGAGGCCCAGTTAGAGGTACTGCTGTTCCTGGCTGACAGATATTTTTGGAGGTTTGATTGTTTCTTTAAACAACATAGCTCAGGTCAGCTACAGTGCTAAGTTTATTACTTTAGCTCAAAAACCAAAGCGTTGCCAAGTGACAGATAAGAACTGTGGAAAGAAACTCAGAATATAATTTTTGTAAGTGGATGCTTTTCTTATTTCAAGTTGTATTTTTTTCTGATCTCTAAATTGGCTCCATTTTATCCAGTAGTACTCTGTGCTTATCCAAAGCCTCTAAGTAGGGTGTCTGGGGCATTCGGTCATCTTGGTGTATGGCAGCTGTATGGCCAAACATGACATCACTCTGAAGAGTGAACCAAGTAAGAACATTCATATCACTTAATTATAGGTATCCAACTACTAAGTAACTCTTCCAACAGCTCTACTACCTCCAGTTCCCCTGCAGTAAGTAGGAAGGTGCTGGCATCTAAAAAAGGTCAGATGAATCATATTAAGGATGCCCCTAACTATTCTAATGGAATGGAAGCCCAAAGTTTAAGTTGTGCACAGCAAAAAACGGGCAAGAAAAACTGCAAAAAAAAAAAAAAAAAAAGTAACTCCCATCATCAAAATCCTCCTGGTTGCCCACATTATTCACTTATGAGTTATGAAATTGTAGGAAATTAATTTGCATAATTTCAGCAGTGTGGTACATCTTTTGTGGAACATTTTTGAAAAAATGTCTTCCCTATGTTTTATTACAACAATCATTAAAAGAAATCCTCATGTATCTGGATCTTTCTCATAAAACCATAGCAGTCTTCAAATGGAAATGGCTCAATATGGATAAAAAAAATACATACCTAATTGTTTATTAAAAATAAATGCTTCAAGTGGAAATTGCCTCCTAACCTGCTTTTGGATGTCGTGCTGTATGTGACACACCTACAGAATGTACTGTAGTTTACGAGAAAAAAAGTGAATTCAGTAAACCACTGAAGATTCACTTTCTCTCAAAGGTTCCAAGTGCATTCGGTACAAGGATCATAACAACTTTGAAAAAGTATGGTTGGGGTTTTAGCAGGTCACTTGGTGGTTTGAACAGACATGAGCACATTACCAGTGTTTGGCAAGTTAACAGTAAACGATAATTTAAAATTTCATTTAAAAAAATTCTATGTATTTTAAAACTGAAACGAACCATTGAACATTCAAGTAATTCTTGACTCAACTGATTGTACCAAAATTCTGATATTGGACACTGCCTCCTTATCAAATGAACACAGAAAAGAGAAACAAAACACTTGAAGCTTAAGAGAGTTAAATATGAGAAGTATTTGCACTCAATGTGTCCTATTAACACTGTTTTATTTCCTTTTTACAAAAGTAGAAATAACACACAAAACTTACTTGAAAAAAATCAATGCTTTTGCCTCAGTCTCATTGAAGAGTGGAGCAGGCAGAGTCCTGGCTGAAACTTTGATAGTATATTTCATTGACAAAGGGAACTAAGATATATGACAATATATCCATGCAAAAGACAAAGTACAAAACGTGTTCTGTGGCCCAACAAACATTTTGGAGGTTGCCTGTGTCATAACAATTTTCAAATTGTTACTTTTGCTCACCCATGCCTTTACACAGTACAGCTTACAAACAAGATACATATACACACATATCATAAAAAAAGTCTTGTATATGGTCTAACTGCTACGAATTAAGGCATCCTAACAGCTGCTGTTTTGCTGGTGAGGGATATGTCTCGTATTAGTGTTTCAAAAGGATTTATTTCAGGCATTTCAAACAAAGTGAGACATCATGAGATGTGGTTTAGAGGAAAAATTCCTGCAGCTCTGGCTCTTCAGAACTTTTTTGACTGTAGGATTTCTGGCTTTTCTTACTGATGTCATCATGCCTGGAGAGAAAAAGAAGAAAATTACTCATGGTAACACTGACAATTAGAGGGATTTGTTCAGTGTTTATTTACCCTGTTTTATCTGATTTGCAAGTTTTG
This sequence comes from Oxyura jamaicensis, assembly GCF_011077185.1. Taxonomy (NCBI): domain Eukaryota; kingdom Metazoa; phylum Chordata; class Aves; order Anseriformes; family Anatidae; genus Oxyura; species Oxyura jamaicensis. The sequence continues at coordinate 64,495,597 of NC_048926.1, forward strand.
AACTCTGTATTACTCTTTTTCTTTGGACTTATTTCTCTACACGGGTATTATATACATTATTTCTTAATACTGTAGATTGTTACTGACTTTCCCATAGCTCCTATTCTGGAATCAAAACTGGAAAGCAATAAAAAGATGAGAAACTTTTTAAAAACACAGCAATAATTAATAAATTGTCAGAATTTTCTGGTAATAATGGATAGAATGTCTCAAATGCCCTCAATCCTCTAGAAAACTGTACTGCAGTGATAAAAAGACCAACTACAACAACCATCACATGTATCCTGCTTGTTCCTGACTCTACCTGAAAGGGAATCTTCTAGACACCACCAATAACCATCAGAGAGAAATAAATACTTTCACAAGGTGGTTCACTGGACTTACTTTATGTGTCTAATTCAGGAGAAGATGGTGGCATGTGCAATAGGAAAAAATGATAAGGAATATGCTTCTTTCTAAGGCAGGTGCTATACCTTATTTAACATTGTAATTAGGTAGTATCTTAATCGTAATGGTTAAGACTTTTACCAGATGCACAGATAAGGATCGTTTCTCTATAATATGTCTTCATTTCCACATTATGTAAAATTTAATTTAAAAAATCTGTCTATTGTGTATTTGACCCAAATGTTACTTTCTAACTGAAGGTAGAAAAACTAAACATTAAACATTTCAGTGTTAAGTTTCTTCAGTTCCTTTCATATGCCCTTATTCTGAATACCCAGATGGTTCCCCTTCCTTTAAGATGAAGGATTTCAGGTTAAGCATCCAGCCCACAGGAACTTTCATGGAGAGCTTTCATTTTTAGTTACTACTGCTGAATGGTGAAACTCCTGCAATACAATCATGACTAGCTGCAAAGGACAGATCCTGATGGTTAAAAATCCACAGCAAAGGGCAAGAGTGTATATAAAACCTTTGTCTTGGGCTTACAAATCTGTGAGTCTGATTCTTGCAAACCAGAATTTCACTCTAATTTATTCCAGTCTACAGTCTCTACAAAGAACCAGACATTCCCAAAAGGCTGATTCTTAGTATGCTTAGATATCCTTGTGGTTACTTCAGGATTTAGCAGTGGCTGACCTTCTCAGGGACTACCCTTGCAGATGCTGGTAAGAGGGTAGGAAGGAGCATTTTACTTTGAGCCCCCTGCATTCATCTCACATGCTGTCGCTTACATACCCAACATAAGAGCAAAAGACACAGAACCGAGTTAGGGGAAGCAGAATTTGCAGGACTGAGCGGAGGAGGTAAAACAGGAGCACTTAACTTTTTGCCATAAAGTCTTGGCACTTAGCATGTGTTGCACCTGTCAGAAATATGTTTAGTGTTAAATATGGAGCTTTATGAAGTGATGCTTTCTAAGGCTAAGATAATTTGAATCGATTAACTACTGAATTAGGTTAGGTTTGCAATGGTGAAAGACACTGTGTCCCTGCATTTAGAGGCAGCCAGGCATTTCAAAGACCTCGTTCTGCCATTCTACAGTTGCACTGTGATCTTAAAGAGGGTCACGTTTATATTACAAACTAGTAATATTACTAATATTACTATAATTACAATTACTAATATTACAAATATTACTATATTACTAATTAGTAATATTACTAACTAGTAACCAAATTTCTGGTATCTTCTGGTCCTTGTATCCCCAGAACTACCCAACATCCCCTCATGCAACAGGCACCAATACATAATCATAACAGTTCACAAGAGAACAACAGTAAATTCTGTGGGACAAGACCTAAAGTATTTCTATATTGATTTTATATTGTATTAGTTTGAATCAAAACAGTTTTATTAGACATACAGATAAACATCCTTTTTCTAGAGCACATATTTGGGATGAAGCTGCAATTTATCCCGCCCTGCATCTGGCAGTGGGAAATCTGCTAGGTTAGATCCACTTACTATTTTAGAGGCATGCCCAGTTTACTATCTGACAGAAACCTGATGGTAGATTCTGCTGATTGCCCCTGATGTATGAAGCAATTTTAGCTGTTGATAGCTGCAGCTAATACAGGGCTTTGTATTGATATGGTGAGTTAGTGCTTACTTTAATGTTCTGCAGATCTCAGATGAGTTAAAGTGTGGGAAAGAACAGTTCATTGGCCTACATGAAAGATGGATAAAACTACAAGCATTTGCTTGGAATTGTAATACACAAGAAACAAGCCGATCCTTCCAACAAGGGGAAAATATCCCAAGATATCCCACGCATCTGAAATTTATGCTAGAACCTTAAGAAAAATAATGTGTCTGAAATTTTATAAGGACCCTAGGAAATTTAATAAAGTTCTCTATGATTAAGCTGTAACTGATCTGAAAAAAATAAACTACACAGCCTGGATGTACCTGGGTATTTTAATGAAATTAATACTCTGCTCCTTGTTCCCTGCTCTGATTTTCCACATGCTCCACTGCCATAAGGACATGAAAAAGGAGAGCAGCTTCGGGACATGGTGCATAGATCAGCAGTGCCCATGTGGATGGTGAGACGTGGGAGCTCAGTCTTCATGAGACTCTGGTAGCTGCCGCCAGACCTGCACCATCTTTTACTGCCTCGAGAAATGCCACCCTGCCAGGGACTTCTCACACAAGAGTGTTTACACAAGGCAACAGCAAATTACACCAACTAGCTAAATCTATGGGATGGTTCTAACATAAGGGTGAGATTAACGGCTGTTTTATTACTCCAGGACAGGACACACAGCTGGGAATTTTGACTGGAGACTGCCCGCTGATGCTACCTCAAACCGCTGCTGTACAGGCAGCTTTCTACACTGGAATTTCCCTGTTTTCAAGACAGAATGAAACTTCTTGGAAACTTTACAGTTCTTTGTTTCACATACACTTTGCCAATGATTTCAGAAAAAAAAAAAAAAAAAAAAAAAAAAAAGACTTTCCTTTGCGTTACTGGAATTGATATTTTAAATATGGGAAGATCCTGGCATTAGAAAACAAGTGAACAAAAAAAATTAAACATTTAGAAAAAAAAAAAAAAAGTAATTTGAAAGAAATTTAGGCTCCTGAACTGCAGGATGACTAATGTATAGTTTTCCCAGAAGTATCTTCAAATGTGTAATTTTGGTGTGAATAACAAACATTTCCGGGCCTAATGAAAGGATTTCTGTCAGGAATAGTGCAGCCAGAAGCACCAGGGAGGCGATCGTTCCCCTGTACTCTGCTCTGGTGAGGCCTCACCTTGAGTACTGTGTTCAGCTTTGGGCCCCTCAGTACAAGAAGGACATCGAGGCCCTGGAGCGTGGCCAGAAAAGGGCTACGAAGCTGGTGAAGGGCCTGGAACACAAGTCCTGTGAGGATCAGCTGAGGAAACTGAGGTTGTTTAGTCTGGGGAAAAGGAGGCTCAGGGGAGACCTCTTTACAGCTACCTGAAAGGAAGGTGTGGGGAGCTGGGGGTCAGCCTCTTCTTGCAGATAACTAGTGATAGGACTAGAGGGAATGGCCTCAAGTTGTGCCAGGGGAGGTTCAGGTTGGAAAGTAGGAGACATTTCTTCTCAGAAAGAGCAGTCAGGCATTGGAACTGATTGCCCAGGGAGGTGGTGGAGTCACCATCCCTGGGCATGTTCAAGGAGAGGTTGGACATTGTGCTTAGGGACATGGTTTAGTGGGTGACACTGGTGGTAGGGGGATGGTTGGACCAGATGATCTTGAAGGTCTTTTCCAACCTCAATGATTCTATGATTTACATCTTAGTTTAACAACAAAACAAAGCAAAACAAAAACAAACAAACAAACAAAACCAACAAAAAAACATATCATGACATTACTTTGGAACTTACCAGTTGAAAAACAATGACAGGTAAATTTTACAAAGCATTTGATTCTACAGTTAACATACATTTTATCAAATGTTTTTTTCCACATTGTCTTTACAGACTTTGAGGGACTTGTCTCTATCTGGCTGAATAGTCCTCCTGGAATACATCTTCATTAAGCAGTTTAAATGAGTCAAAGTTATCTTTTAAAAATAAACTTAACTTCAAAGTTTGATGGACAGTAAGAAAAATCTGCAAAAACAGACTTAGTGCAGTATCCTGCCTCCTGTTCTCTGTACTCTCCATTTAGAGATGAGCTGTGGTGTTTCTGGTCTCCTTGTGAGAGGAAATTTAATTTCCATTCTCATCTGGTACTTCACTTCCATTCAACAGAGGCTGAATACTTAGCCAAAGTGAACTATACTCCCTGGTGTATTTACGACTACTTTTTATACTCACTTGGAATTGAAATCTTGTAGCCAGTTCAATGGTGACATCAGCAAAATTCGTAATAACTTTCTGCTTTTCTAGGAATTGAGATGTTCATCTACTCATCTATTTCCCTGCTTCTGCATCAATCAATTCTATTATTTCAGTTATGAATAATGTTAGCAAATACATGCAATTTGAGAAGACAATGTGACAGAGATGCTAAATATCACCATGCACATACCAAGCATAGTTACACAGATGTTCTTCATTCAGTGTGCTAGAGGAAAAACTGGTGTGGCTGCAGTAAGGCCCCTAAGGAAGTACAACATCAAATCAGTTAGAAACATGCACTGAGCTTATCACATGCATAACATGGAACACTAACAAAATAGCCATGGTAACATTTTAACAGATTTCTTCTTAAGTTAGTAAAAGGTCTGAATCTATTACCTCTTCAAGATACAAGCTGTGGCCCCTTGGGATGGTATCAAAATGTATACCTTCTGTGTTCTGATGTTCACAACAATGACATGCAAACATGATCTTTTCACAGATAACATGCATGTTACAGTGCAAGCGACAATACTGTTAGAATTACCTCATCTAAATCCTTAAAATTGTTCGGGAACCATAAAAAACACTCATAAGCTTGCAATCTATCAGAAAATCTTTGAAGAAAGACTGTCTTTTCCTCTATCACTACAAAATCTGAACCACCCTTCTGAAAAAAAATAATATGCCATTGGGTTATGAAAATGTTTCTATGGTAAATCAGCACTTTGATTAGACAGTGTGTCTTTAAAGACTGAAATCAGAAGTTCATACTGTGATTCTGACTAAACTTTAATAAATCAACTTCCACTTTAATTTGGCCCATTAGATCTTCTTAATTTCATGTTCTAATATCACACTGTTCTTGCAGTACCCATTAATATGGACTGCTTACTATTTCCCAGTTCTCTCTTTCTGATTTTTCCATACTCATTTTGCCTACTCTGTGCTTAAGATTTTCCTGTGTTTTTCTTCCATTACCTCGTCATACTTTTTGCAGTATATAATTCACTATTCCTCCTCCTACACATAGTCTGTTTTATGTTCTTTCTCTTTTTTTATCTTGAAATTATTCTTTTGCCTCATTTCTTTCCATCCACCCCTCCCCTTTCACCCTGTCTTTCACAGAAGATTAAATGATCTACCACTCTCTTTCATTCAACCCTTTATTATATCTCCAGATACCCAAACTTGTTTCCGTTCCACAAACACACCATGCTCACACTATTTTCTACCTGCCTCTCTCATTCAATACCTCTTTCTTTCTCTCTTGGAAGACACATTAGTTCAAAGTATATTTCTTCCTTCTTTTGAACAAGAGAGCCAGCCTTGTAGATGGACATGTTGCTTTTTCTGTTGTGATCCCCAGAAGGGAACTCTGTTCTGCGCAGAGAGGGGATGATCTGGACTCAGTACATTTTGCTACAGATCAAACATACACTCTGGAAAGAGAAGACGGTGTGCTCTAAGGAGAGGGTGGGTACTGGCAACTTAGATACTTAGGGGATGGCAGTAGATGCCACAGAAGCAGGGAGAACCCCTTCTGCTATTTTTACTCTTTATATTTTGACACTTACTTTTATCCTGTCAGCCTCATCAGTCATGCCTACAGGACAAAAAAGGACTGGTCCTTCAGGTATTTACTCCTCAGAAAATACCATGGATTCAAGTATGGAATTCTCTTTTTATGACTTGTCACTCAGAGAAACATTAAGCATAATTTCCAGATAAATCATGTCTCTGTGGAGAGCTTTCAACACAGAACACATGCACTAAAAGGATGGACTAGCAATGCCTACCATTCCTCGAGAAAGCCTTCAAAGATTAAAACAGTGGACTGGCTTTCTATTGCTCAGATAAATTACTTGTGTGTATCCTTTTGCTATAGAAAGATAGGAAGATGTCAAACATTCATTACTTTAAAAGAAAATAAAAAAAAAAAGGGGGGGGGGCCTTCCTCCTTTCAGTGCACTCACTGGCTTGTTTCTTCCTTTTGTGAGAGCTGCTGGATTTCCCTTGCTGTCTGCTGTCTTCCTTCCTAATGACGTAAAAGGCAGCGTCGATGAGGTTTTGATCAGATTTGCTGTTTGGCAGTTGTTGTTGTTATTTTGGTTACCACTCAGCGTCTCCATTATGGATCTAAAGGTTCCAAAAGGCCTTTTTAGCTGGTCTCCTGCTGGTTCCCCAGTGCTGGGTGGAGCCCGCAAAAGTGCTTTGCCCCGATCTTTGTCCTTTTCCTCATTTAGTTCTGACTCTGCTAGCTCCACCTGCACCACAGGCTCCTCGAAAGTTACTCTGAGTTTCAAATTTTGGGAGGTTCTGCGCTTTGAAGATGGAGACTTGAGAGCACTCTTGGGGCTTGTGGCAACCTTTTGAGCAGTGGCACTGTCTGTGCTGGACGGAGAGCTGTCTCCACAAAACTGGCTCTGAGGTACAGTACCAGACTGATACTGGGCTTCGTTATCTGGATCACTGCTCTCTGAAGTAGGGGAAGGGCTGTGGCCATCCACTGACTTAGAAGCTCTGGTACCAAAAGGGAAGCGGCGCCCTGCTGCTGAAGTGTGTTTCTTAATCATCAGGTGCAAACTCTCTGTGCTCTCAACACTTTCCACTATGGGCTGAGGCCTTGGCTTGTCAGTTCTTTTCACAGGGGTGTTCTTATGGTCCTCAGAATTAGCTGAGTCGGTGTCAGACTCGCTGAGAGACCTCTGCATAAGCTGCCTCAGTCTGGCTAACTTCAGCTCCCTTTTCTCTGGCAAAATCTTCTTCACGTTCTTGGAGGATGCATGAGCATCCTGAAATTCCAAAGTCAGCTTTTCCTGCATACAGACATTTTCAGAGATTTCCTTTCCCAACAACTGGCGCAAGATTTTATCTGAGTCCTCATCTTTTATCTTGGCTCGAGTGCGACTAGAAGTTCCCAAGCTGCCAAGAATCTGAATCCCATCTTGGGTGTTCAATTTACTTTTTGGTGGAGACAATTCATCTACTTCAGATGGTTTCCACTGGGGTTTGCCAGAGGCAGGGGATGATGGCGAGCTTAAAGAAAAAAAGAGGAGGAAATACCACAGCCAAATTAATGCACATATAAAATGCAAAACTGCCATTTCCAGTTTACAAGTCTGTCTCAGCTTATAGTTACTTATCCTCTTTTTTGTTATTCACGTGGAACTCATTACTATGATGCTACAGTGAAGAACACAAAGAGAAGGATGCAACCCTGCTTCCATTCCTAATTAGGATTTGAGCCTCTTTACTTTCTTTTACAAAGAAAATTCCTGAAAACAAAAACTTAGGATCATTATTTCAATGCCAAAGATGAGTTTCTCGGGAAAACTTTTGAGAAACTACTGTCTCCTCTTTCTGGGAGTTGACATGGTTTAGAAGGTGAAAAAAAAGCCACAAGGACAAATGCCTCCTGGGCAAGTCATATCATAATACAAAAGTAGGTTATTCTAAATACTGATAAGGTATCAGCTCTCTGCATAGCAATGGCTTAATAAATCTAAACTTCATCTGGTACTAGTAATAGCCATGTAAGACCTCATAAAAAATCACATCCATTCACACTCAAAACCTTCTCAGATATGAAATACTGAAAAGCATGTGAACAGTGACATTCATTTAATTCAGAACAATTAGAGTGATAAATTAAATTTAAAACTCCAAATGTTATATACTGATGAAACAGTTATCTTAAATCTGATTTTCAAAGAACATAAATTACACAGGCCATTTCTTTCCCCAAGACATATGTCAGAGCTCTTGATAATCCATGTTCTTATTTTAAGCCACTTTTTCTCTAAGCAAAGGTAAAGTGACAAAATTAAGGTTGGTGTAAGCCAGTGACTCTATAAATCTTCTTTTTTTGCAGGCAACTTCTACCCTGCTGAGTCCATAAGCAGTATACAAAATGCACGTGTACTATCCATTTAATCTTCAATCCATTTTGAGTTCTCCTCCCTGCCAGAAGACGGGCAAACCAAAACAGTCACTGAAGAATATGCATATGTCTGAAATAGATAATCCTATCAAGATGGTTAGATTCTCTTAGATCAGCTTCTGGCTGGTTGGAAGATGATAAAATCCACAAGGGATTTATAGCTGGAAGAAATAAAGCAGTAGCCAACTATGAAATCAAATTTAAAATAATAGTTGATCATTTTCAGGCTTGCTCATTTAGCTAAAATGATGTTGAAACCTACTCTTTTACAGAAATAATGAATGATGAGAGGTCTGCTCTCACCTGATCTTATCTGATACTGAAAGTGCAACAGTCCTGGTGCTCACAAGTACACAGATGAAAGACCACTTGGAAAGTCCAGTCAGCAAAAGTCACAGAAACCAAATGAGCTGGAAGACAGCATTTGGTCCCATTGCCCCTGCTGAGCTGGCAGACATGGAATACAAAGACCATGAGTCTATTAAAAAAAAGGACAGAACAACTCTTTCCAGTGTGGTTTTCTGCTTCAGAAGTTCAGATTTTTCAGCCCTTTCCTAGCCAAAATTCTTTCAAAGAAATGCATCACCAAACCCAATGTCTTTATCTACTGCTGAAAGTGTTTGCACTTGTCTGAAACACTGACTTCACAGACACGGTGTACTTGTCCAGAACAGTGCATGAGATTCTGTAAAAACAGAACAGAAAGCAGTCACTGCTCCCACATGATGTCCCAAAGTTCAGGCCACCGACGCCAGTGGAAGAAGCTTTTATGCCGGCTATTTTAACATATATTTAATACCCTAAAAACTTTGTGAAACACTGCATGTATCTTCCAGAGAGGAAACTGAATTAGAAGGTCATGATACACCAGGCTCTATTTGCACCTGAGTTATTTATTTCAATGTAATCTTGAGATTGCTATTGGAGGGAAGTTGTGTGCTTACCTGATTACCATGCACCATATTGGAAATCTATGGCAAAAGTCAGAGAGAAATGTCAGGAGACTCTAGGCTCCAGACATGGACCTCTACTGGAAGGATCCCTTTCCTCTTCTGTAAGGCTGCTCATTTTGTGTCTATTTCTGGGACTTGCACTGACAGAGTATAAACAATACATAAAATTTCTGGAGTTTTGACTTTTTATACAAGCTACTGCAGGCAAAAGATTTAATGAGTGTAAGGAGTCTTATTAATCTGAAAGCAGGTTTTGTTGGTAACTGGTTTTATGAATCACAGCTGGCAGTAATGTATGGTGGACCACCATAAGGTCAAACTTTACAACTTTCCTAGGGGTTTCTGGGATTCTCTGCAATTCATCTAATACAAAATATATTATAGTCCACTATAAATCTGATTTTTACTCTGGTGGGAAACTGGGACTATTCATACCATACTCAAAATGTCCAATATTTATACAGTATTATACACTGTCAAGTTCTAAAAGCTCAGCTTCAAGCCCACAAGGTAAAAGAAACGCATTTGTTTTGACAGAACACATCTACTATTTGTCAGGTCACAGCTTTTCCTGATAAGCGTTACACCATGAAACTGTAAATCCATGCTACAGTAGAATTCCAGTCACTTTACCTTGAGGACATGGGCAGTGCCTTGCCCTCTGACCGCTGGGCTTCTAAAAGCTGCTGGAGTTGGTTCTGTAATGTCACACGTTCTACTGTCTGCCTGCAAGAAAATGTAAGACTGTTTACCTTGAATTTTAGAACTGTCAGCATTAGTAAGCTACAGGATAAATGATACTCTTTGTTCAACTTTGTATTCCACAGAGAAACCTTGTTAACTTATAATTTAGATAGTAAATAAAGACGGAGGTTATAAATAATGACATATGCAGAGTTCATACTTCTATAAATTGTCTCTGAAATCCTGAGGGCATTTTGTGGTCACTGCACAATACCTACATAAAGATGATCCTTTATCAAATATTATTTATTTTACTTCATATAAAGACAAAAGTGGGAGCATAAGCAGCAGTTCACTGTATTTGAGTCACTCACAGAAAGTAATATTCCAGAAACAAAGATATGTGAGAGCAAAATTAGGGCCACTTGGTTCTTGCTTGTTGTGGAAAGGAAGAGGAAAAGGACCGAGTAAGAAGTCATTTGCCATGTTTGGTGGATGGCTTTTACTGAACAAACAATCGCTCAGACAACTGCTCTCTCCTTTTCTCCCTGCAAATGAACTCAGAGAGGAGTCTTGGACTACTGGGAAGGGCTAGTCCAAGTTTCCTCAGCTGCAGGATGGAGCTATGTATTCCAAGGGAGTAAAAAAAAAAAAAAAAAAAAAAAAAATCTTATCTGCTTACTGCCCAGCCTTCCTGAAAGTCCTACCTGTGCTCTGCACCCACATTATATTCAGTACTGCTGTACATCCTGCAGTCTATTACTTTCAGTGTGGTATTGTGATCTACATCACTCTGTAAATAATTTTGGAGTCCAATGTTAAAAAAAAATATAGTAGATATAAATCACTAGTAGTATGAAAGTGACATCCATATTGGAAACTCCATTTACCACACAACTGTAAGAACATTCTCTGTTGTCTTGCTAACATATTTATTACCAGAGGACTTAGTTTAATAAGTTAATCTGCAAATCTTCAAGAGGTTCAACCAAAATGAAGGAATTTGCTACAAAAGTTCTAATCCCTGTCCCTGTCCCCATCTCATTTAGACGCTCTGTTCTAACATCAAAATATCTTTTTAGCATATTATCAAAACAGATAACATTCAATCTTGTTTAGTGACATATGTAGGATTCAGTGCCTCTAAACACTGCACAGGTAGAATTATTGGGACACTACTGGAAAACAAGGGACTTCCAGCTTTTCATTAATGTATGTACACTGTCTTTCACCTTGAATATAATCAGCACATTTGGTTTTATTCCGTGGTTCTTATCAGAAAAAATGAACATGTGAAAATGACTTCTTATCTTTTTCTTCCAAGATCTACTTCTCTTGCTGGAGAAGTAGTATGTTTTCAGTACTTTTACTCTTATTAGACCTGCAGAACTAACACAGCTCTCCAACACCGAGCTGGATTCTTTCCTAGCTCACATACCAACAGCAGAAGAGCTAGCTATGTTCCAAATGCAGTCTTTATAACTGGCAATGTCAAAGCCAGAAAGAATCCAGATGACTTTTCAGAGTAGGGGCTTGTACGTGCAGGGCTGACAAAATTAAATGTTTTACTTCTAACATATCAATGTGGATCTGAAAAGTACTAGAGAAATAGAGATGGGATCTTGACATACTGCCTTGCCATTACATTTTACAGCACAATCATGCTTTAGGTAGATTTTGGCTTCCTTTAATTTTCCATCTTCCTTCCTCTTGCCTACACACTTCCTTACACTACTTTACAATCACTCTTACCATCTGTGAACACTGGCTTATCTTGCAACTCTCTGCAGAGACACTCTCTTCTAACAGAGAAATTTTGATTTGGGATTTGATTGTGATGCAGTTTAACTGTTTTACTTGTCCTTTATATTTTTTCAACTTCTATTTTCTGAATATCTAAATAATGTAATCAATGTCTTAAAAACTTTAGCTTTAATGGAAATGTCTGACAGCTCTTCTGCAGTTAAAATCCTCATTACATTTAAAAATTTTATTGTGCTAAAAGAATTAAAGTTTCCTCCATTTTCACAGTTCAACTAGTTAATAAATACCTCACAGTACAGAAACCCACACATCTTGCCAGCAGTATCCCTAAGGATATATAACACACACATATATCTATGATAACATTGAAAATAAGGGATCTCAGCTCCTTGGAACAGCAATATTGCTAAGTATTAAAAACAGGCTGATTCAGGAGACAAGACCACTGTAACATTATAGGTAAGAGGCTCTATTTACTTTAGGATACCTAAATAACTGTGGGCCACATCTACCTCCAAATGAAATCTAGGGTATTCAGTAACGGAACAGGGAACAAGCTAAGGAATTAGGCTCTCATGAAGGTTCCATGGTTTGTTGCCTTACTCCTATGTTTTCTTTCAAATAAAACAAAAAAGCACAGCCCTATATAGCAAAACCAAAACAGCTTAATTAAGTTAAAAAACAAACAAACAAAACAAACAAGCAAAAACAGAAAAAGACAACCATTATAACGTTTATATTGTCTGTTATTATATTTCTCCCTGCATATTACCAAACAAAAATCTCCCAGCAACTTGTACACACCTTATTTTACCACCACTACCATATTTTTTTGTCAGTCATTTTTACAACTGTTCCTGTGAAGTTACAGGAAAAGCATGGCTTCTGTCTACAGAACACAGAAAAGTGCTGTCAACAGAGAGCATTCGACCATTTCTCACCTTCTTTTGTCTCATGGTCTGCTTTGACCTTTGCCTTGCCAGAGATTTTGGCTTGGTAGTATATCAAGAAGTTATTATTAAGTGTCTAATTCATTATTTGATTTGTAAATCCAGGTTCATAAACATAGGATGGAGCAACCCTTCAGGAAACCAGGTCTGTCATCAAACAGCATTGTAAAAGAAGCCTAGGCAAGCATTAATTTTATGTCATTGGTTCTGACCTGGTCTCTTCAGGCCAGGAAAGCCCAAACAAGTCATTACGGCTAATGTAATCGGTGATGGAAACCGTGCACTTGTGCAGGCAGAAATTTTCTACTTTGGCAGCTAACATTTTTGTAGACACATGAAATTAGTGAGAGAATAAGTAAGATTGTAAGGCCTGCAGAGATGTCAGAAAGCAAAGTGAAAACCACTATTTTGATAGGCTTTCTGAAAAACTTTTGTGACTACATTGGGTATTCTCATCCAGAAAATCCTGCTGGTTCAACCAAATCTCTACAGTTAACAAAAGATACAAATAAAAGATTTTATTTTCAAGCCAGTAACAGCATTTTATTTATTTATTCATTTATTTATTATTGTTATTATTATTTTTGTGGGCTGCTTTCCTTTTTTAGCTATGGAAAGGACTTTTGGTTCCTTCACTCTTTGGGGGCAACTCACTTAATTCCCTTGTGATGATTTGATGGACAATTTCTAGTTACAACTTATTTCCTTCTTTCAAATATCAAGGCTTTCTTTCTGAATGGAGACTTCGATCCAACTCAAAAGGTTGTGCTATCTTGTTATGTTTGTATCTTTAATCTGAACTGCTTTGGATTGAAGAGCTGCAAGATGTGAAAACTCTGGCAGACTGTGATATTATTGTTTTATTTTCTGCCTTCTTTTCAGGAATGGCTCCAAAGCCTGTGATGGATTGGGATAATTTCTCTCTAGAACTACTCTGTGTTGTCTTGATGACTGGAACAGCTCAAAAGAGAATGAAAGAAGGTTTATTCTTTGGATTCAGACTTTTGAAGATAGAATTTGCTAGGTGCCAGTCTAAGACAGTTTCTGTGCTGCTGTTCTTGCACAACGTCAACCATTCCAGTCTTCCTGTAGTTGACCACATAGCAGAGAGAGGCTTTGGTTGATAAGAAGCCCAGGATAAAAGCAGCTTTCATGATCAGCTCATGTTTACAGCTGCTGAGAGAAAGTTGCAAAGCAGCAGATAAGCGCTTGGTGTGTTGATATTACTACCCTTCCATTCAAGTGATCCATCATGATCCAGCTGTATCTAAAACAATTAACACCAGCGGAAGTAGGTGGAGAAAATATAGCAAAGCCAGCACAGCTGACCAAGTGGAGCCTTTCCCACGTAAAAGAAGTTTAAAGTGACTTAGACTGTAAACTAGACTTTAATCTGATGCTTTTGGTTTCATTTGCAACCAATGAATTCCTTTGCTATGTTACAGGTAAGGTTCCTTGAGAAGCTGGAGAACCTGCCCCAGCCACATGTATCATGCTGTACTTGGATTTTTAAGCAGCCAATACCGATGGTAAAAGTCTTCTTCCATCATCTCCCCTGACTCCTGAGAACAGGCCTCTAAACATGGTGCAGTGCTTCTTTAGGCTACTACTCAGAGCTTGAAGAATTCAGCCCAAATAGCCATGCAGTAACTATTCTTTCAAGCAGAAAACATAGTGTTTCACTGCCTCAGTAAACTGTAGCAGGGTAGCACAGAAGATTCATGTCTCTTTGTAGAAGAGGAAGAAAAAGCTGCTGTGGCATTTACTGGATATAAATAAGAAGCCTGAAAAAATAGGCTGCTGAAGGGAAGCAGATTGAACTCCAGCTGAGACAAGCAAAGGAACACATCAGGAGTCAGATAAGAATCATTTAAATGACTTCCTGTGCATGTAGACTGTGAGAGGACAGAGGGGATCCTTGGAAAAATTATAATGCTTTTGTCAGGAAAGTCAGAACCACACTGTTTCTATGGGAGTAAATAGCCTGCTCTGACATAAGAGGTGTTTCTTTTCCATATAAAAAGTAAACCATATCAAGTACTGAGTGAGCACTGAAGAGACTGAAACATGGAGAATCCATGGTTGCCATTTCTACTACCTGTGCTTGTTGTTTCTTTTCCTACAGAGTTATGGGGAAAACAAATGATTAGATATTGAGATGAGTCAGGGGTTGATGCAGGCTATTCGGGAAATACATTTTTTTTCTTCTTTGTATCAGCTGATCTGTGTATTTTAGTGTTCCTTAGCAAATGAACAAACAACAAAACACCTATTATTTAAAAAAGCCTAGTGAACACAGTGCCAGAAAATAAAATCATAAAAATTATTATAATCCCAAATTCACTGTTGGTATTTACAAAAGTATAAATGTAAAAGAAGACTGATAATTGCTTGAAGAGAAAATGCCTTTATAGCATAAAAGCTTTGAGGCATAAACATAAAAAAGCATACTTCAAGTGCAGTAAGTTATTCTGTCAGGACAAAGGACTACTATTACATACTCTTTCTCTAAAAACTGTATAAAACAGAGAGTTGATTATAATAAAATAGTTTTATCTACTTTATTTTATATTATATTTTATTATTCTAATAAAAACGGTATCACTGTGGTGGGTTGGCTCTGGCTGGCAGCTAAGCACCTCATGCACCCAGTCCCTTTTTCCCTTCGTCCTCAGTAGGACAAGGGTAGAAAATAGGAAGAACAAAAATGAAAAAGTTCATGGGTTGAGAGAAACCCAGGGAGATCTCTTACCAGTTACCATCACAGGTAAAACAGACTGGACTTGGGAAATTTATTGCCAATCAGCATGTATTTTTAATTATTGATTCAGGTATTGGGAAACAAACAAACAAAAAAGACAAACATTTAAAACTCCTATCCTCCCCTTTTGTAGGCTCAACTTCCCTCCCAAGTTCTTCTATACTCCAAGCCCCTCTCCTGCCTCATTGCCAGGCTTTCCTCCAGGCAGCTCTCCTATCCTCTTGTTATTGTTGCAGGTTATACCCAGACTCTTCAGTGATGTAATGGGTGGCATGGGTCAGTCAGTGAGCAGCAGTTTCTTTCTGCTTCTTCTTCCTTCTCACTCTTTCCTGTGCTCTGGTGTGGGTCCTCTACACGAGCTAAAGTTGCGCCAGGGGTGGTTTAGGTTGGATGTTAGGAAGAACTTCTTTACTGAAAGGGTTGTTAGGCATTGGAATAGGCTGCCCAGGGAAGTGGTGGAGTGACCATCCCTGGAGGACTTTAAAAGACGTTTAGATGTAGAGCTTAGGGATATGGTTTAGTGGAGGACTTGTTAGTGTTAGGTCAGAGTTTGGACTAGGTGATCTTGGAGGTCTCTTCCAACCTAGATGATTTTGTGATTCTGTGATTCTATAACTGATATGGCATAGGCTTATGCATGGGCTCCAGTCCCTTCAGGAGTGTACCTGCTCCAGCGTGAGTACTCCATGGGTCACAGTCACTTTGGGAGTGTGCCTGCTCCACCGTGGAGCACCTGCTTTCCTCTGACCTTGTTGTTCCCTCCTTTTGTTCATCTTTTGTTCTCTCCTCCTCTCTCTCTTTCATCTTCTGCCCTTATTAAAATGTTTCCACTGAGACATCACCAACTTGGCTGATACACTCAGTTGGTCTGTTGTGGAGCTGTCTGCAACCATCTGTGTCTGGTGCCACGCAGCCCCTACCCTCTTCTCACAGAGGCCACCTCTGCGGATCACGTGCTAATAAAACCTTGTAGTTTACACCTAATACTATCGTCCACATGCCGTTTGTATAACATGGTATGGTCCCATTAAACATGTTATTTTCAACCAGCATTTTCATGGCTTGAGGTAGGTGAGAAGCTCTTGGTGATGTAACTAAGTTGGAACCAAGCTAGATCAGTGCACGTGTTTTCTAAGAGTCTTATTTTATGAGGCTATTTACACACTAAATCACAATTACTAAACCTGTAATAAAAGCAAGCAATTGCATAAATTAATGTTTCAATATAATAGGTTCTTTATAGAGTACTTGTAAAAAACATACTAAAATATTCATGCCAGCTTCTGTGAACAAAAAGCAGAACACAGGATATATTCTGTGTGGTCACTGTAGGCTTAGCTATCTTCCAAGTCACAAAAACACCCTCCAACTACTATTTTCATTTTTCCTCACAATATCAAAAAACAATACTGTAAGTATGTAGAGACACCCACTATATAGAAAACCATGCTGTGTGAAATGAAATTATGATTAGCAAAGATGTTAACTCAAGGGAAAAGGGACAGTACTGCTTACATATATATATGTATGTATCTCATGCATACCTTTTTTCACTCCCACTCCTTTCATCTATGTTCACAGCAAACTGCCACAAAAAGGACAACTGAAAAACTGAGCTGCTAAAGGTGAAGGGGCAAGAAAGTGTACTGAAATAAGGGAGAAACATGATCTGAAAATATCACATACGAGAAGCAGAAAATGGACACAATATACTGAAGATGACAGTATTGTTTTAAGAATGAACGCTCTGTTCAGAATTAAACACTTACTCCTTTAGTTGCTTAGTTAGCTTCACAACCTGAGAGGCCAATGACATACATGTCTCCACAACGACTAAGTAGCGGGAACACATGGTATGCCCATGTCGCTCAGCACTTTGTGAAGGTTTCTCTCCTACATGGTTTTGCATGGTGACATTTGCTCCATATTCAACCAATGTCTGTAAAAACACCAAAAAAACATTGACATCTCTAAACATAAATCTATGCTCTGAAATCTCATCAACAACAAGAACATTTGGGTGCAAATTACTGCTGAATAAAATGTTTGAACGTTTTGAAAAACCAATTACTTTGACAAGTCTGTATGCACTTTGAACTCAGAACATATACTACTAAAATCTATTATTCAGGTGCAAGGGTAACAGAATAGCATTCTGTGGTTCAGAAGAATTCAGAAGAATTACACTACACTCATCGCTGCAGTTTCAATGGCTTGATCCTTTAGACATGTAATATTTGTATCTGAAAGGTATGGTAGATACTTTCCAAAAAATATTTCAGGTGAAGCAGGCACAAATTTCTTTTTGCAGAAAGAAATATGTTTGAAGAATTTTTTATTTTATTTTTTTATTTTTTGTAATGTTGAAAAAAGTCTCGTTTTATAGTTGCTCGGTTACCCCCTATTATCTTTTTAAGATACGGAAATAATTGTCAGCTGCTAGTCTTTAGGAAAAATAATGCCTCTTATTTTGATGGATACTGATGTGTGACTCGCTGTTGTAGCTGAGAACCCTAGCTTGTTGCTGGAGAACTGTCTGGGTTATGAATATGGTCTCTCAGTAACTCCTGGAACTTGAATCCAGAGCATTGTAAAGACAACAGAAGTTATGTCAGGCTGACTTCAAGACATCTAATAACTGAAGCAAGAACTGAAACCCAAGCTTCACTCTTTGAGGTTTGTTTGTGATAATCAGCGTTATACACTACTCGTGACTACAATATGACCTAAGTGCCTGAAGCATTGTTTGGATACACACTGCATACAGCAGTCTGGAAGAAGTGCTGAACAAAACCATAAAGTGTCCAAAAACTACAGCATCATTAGATGCAGAGGAAGCGGATGGCTGAGCTCTTGGCTGACTTATTCAGGCAGAGCTGGTAAGCCAACTAGGGTTTAGCGTGGCCTTGTTGATGCAGAATAACAGGCACAGAGACCTTTACATCTGCTGACAGAAAAGAGGAATGGTAGGCTATCTGGTTTGCTAAATCTATAAACAAAAGAAACTTACAAACAGTCTTGCACTGCATCTTATGTGAAAAATTTGGGGTTAACTTACCAATAATAAGGTGGTAGTTATGAACCTGCAAAAAGGAATCATATAGTCTGGAAAATGATAGGCATGTTGCCTGTTCATAACAACTTTGAATGAGAGAGCGAGGGAATCACTGACTCCCTGTTACAATCCATTTGGTGTACTGGTAGTCATATCCCTCTGCTTTCTTTATCGCTTCTTTTTTTTTTTACCAAATCATACACTGCACCCTGTTTAAAACTAGACTGTTACCTCACTCGACAGAGGGCTTATTTGGTTTCACAGCACAGCAAAACATGAACTGCAGTTAGCACTGTGAGGTGTTAATGAAGTGATATATACTAAAGTTGTTTATTTTTGTTGTCATTAGATATTTTCATGATTTATTACTCGTGACTTCATATCAACAGAAATCACAACTTGATTTTCATTAAGGTTCATTTTTCATAGAGGAAGCAGGGCCATTCTCTTTCTTGTTCAGCTTTATCCATGAAAACAGCCTGCAGATGTCACCACCCTGTTCAAAATAGCTTACTTCCATTTCTCCCCTAAGTACATTGTACATCTTGATGAGGAACTGTTGAGGTTAACAGTTAAGCCCAGATCTACAACAATAGCTTCCCATTAGAAAATCATAAACATTTCTTCTATCAACTTTTTTCCAGCTGTTCACAGCAATAGGCTAGTATATAGTAAGAAAAACACTAAATTTTGCATGGATATTATGACTTATTTATTAGATTCTTATAAGAGTCTGTATAGGGTCCATTCCTGACACCTTTAAAAGAAAAAACATGTTCCATCAATAAGAAAATGCAGAGGTGGTCATGCCCTCTAGATTTACTTGACTGTTTTTTTTTTTTTTTTACTTGACTGTTTTTTTTTTGTTTGTTTTTTGTTTTTGTTTTCCCAAGTTTATTCCTTCAGCTCAATTGCCACCTCGTTCTCTCTCTCTCTCTTTTAAAAATTGTGTCACATTCTCAAACTGGCTTGTATGTAGTTAGGTCTTCTCCGAGTCCAGACATATAAATAAACTGCTATAATAATAATAAGCAGCTACGCATCTGTAGCTTCAGTGTTACAGTGTACATAAATATTTTTAGCTCCCTGAGAGGCTAGCTAACAAGAATTAAGTAGGTGTATTTCTTTTATGGTTGAACAATATTGCAAATCCTCTGTGTTTGCAGTGGTCTAAGAGGTACTGTTGCTCAACTCACCTGTGGTAACAGGACTAACATGTTTATTGATATAAGCTGAGTGCTTAGACTCTGAGAAATACTCCTCCTCCTTAGACATGTTTTCTTCCCCATGTTGACTTGATCACCTTGATTTCTGTTTCTTGGCTTTCTGACTCATCTACTAATTTAGCTATTTCCCAATGCCTAATTTGTTTATGAAACACATTTCTGCAATCACCTGAAATAATTTTACTTTTATTTCTTCTCCACATAGCTTTCACGCAAAGTGATCACAAACCCCGAATACTAGAATGTACTCCTGTGACTAATGGTCCTCACGACTCTGATGGACAAAGGGTACGTCTGTGTTCTTCAGCTCAAGGTATAGTCAAGATACTTGTACCAAGCCATCAAGTTCAACCATAGAGCTTTCTTGTTTTGTCTACACTGAACACTGGTACTGTACAGAGGTATCTAAACGGGTTTATTCAGATCTGACTCTCAAAAGCACTATAGCTGTGTAAGCCTTCTCAGCAGGCCAAACTATCCTTTATTGCAGTTCTGTACAACAGAAATCTATGTTGGCCACTCAGTGCCCAACCTGATTCATGGAGAGCTGTATAAGATATCACCATCATGCTATTTTGTTTAGCACAGATAGATTTAAAGATTTTAAGTCTGGAAGGGATGGTTTGCTAAAGGTGGAAGTCCTTCAATGCAAAACAAACTGCAACTTCTAGACTTTCATAAGGAAAAGATTAAAAGCTACAGCTCTTCAATGGAAAAAGAAACAGAAAATATCATAACAGTAAGAAGAGCAGGTTTATCTATACTGGCTGCTCTTTTTTAACATTAAAACGTATATATATTTGTACAGATATGTATTTGTATATATACTATATATGCTATATAGTATAGAATCATGGTTTCTTCTTGCAGTATGATTACTTTAGGTTTATAATAACATCAATACAATAGCATCCAATAGAACAGAATCCAAAAATAAGAACTTTCTGGTATTTTAGTCTGAGTCCTACTTGTTTAAAAGTTCTTTCTTGCAGTATATTTTAGGGTATCAATGCTATTCTGACTTGCAAGACCTCCTGTAAATGTTTTAATAGTTATTATTATTCAAGTTTGATTTAAATTATGTTTCTGATGTAGCTATTACTCTACCTGTATGCATCCTAGATAGCCATGTTGAGCAGCTATATGAACAGCAGTATTTCCATCTTGGTCAACTTCATCCAGTGAAATCCCTTGTTCTTGCATAAACTGAAGAAGCCACAGAAGTATTTTCTCCTAAGAGAAGGGGGAAACAGATACCACAAAAGATATTATGAAAATCTACAGGTACAGGAGGAATACCGGTATTGTCATCTGGTGCCAATAATGATCAATATTTCCTTTCATGAGACCTTGCTTTCAGCCTCTCTTAACTCTGTAGGACCTAATATATCAGGATTTTGTCTGGCTGATTTTTTTTAAAGGAAATATACCAAAATATTTTTATCTGCTTTATAAAAAGATATTACATTGCTGTAACACATTCTGCCAAATTGTACACTGAAAAGCATGCATGCCTATATCTTGGAGAGGACACCTGAAGCAGAACAGCTTGTATCAGTCTGAAAACCTTTTTTCAAGGTTTCACTTTGTGAAACTTAACAAGCTTCTTTGGAAAATTACAGCAGGAATATGTACAGATCACAGAGATGAGCAGTTAGATTATTCAAATCTATCATTATACTCCAATTGTGCAAGAAGGGAAGCAAGGCAACTAAACCCAGGAAATCTGTCCATCCCGAGCTCTCAGTGCACTAACTTTTCAAGGAAAAGGAGATGGAACCTCAGATTCTTTAGGTCTCCTCCAGAATATTCCATCCATTCAGGCAGGCACCTGGATCTCCGCTTTCTAACTTCAGAGGGACAAACTGTCTGGAACTTATCCTCTTTGAATTTCCATTTTAACAGAAATTTTGGTTTTTGTTAAGGGCAAAGGAATAGGTATTTATACTTCTTGGCTGAATGCCAAATATAGATGACAGCCAGCATGGAGGAAGGACTTAAGATCACATATCCCTTTTAAAATACTTTTGAGCAATTTCTGGAGATGCCTGTGGTGTTGGCAAGCAGTGGAGAAGGATTACACTACTCCTGTGAATTTCCCTTATGTTTTAATAATAAAAAGAAAGATATTTTAGAGACATTCCTCTGCGGAACTGGAATACAGTTATAGCTGTGAAATTATATATATCTTCAAAATGTAACAGTGACCAAAATGTCAAGCACGGCCTGTAATTTTATGATCACAATCAACACGGAAGAAAATTAGGCTTTCCAGTCGTTTATGTTATCAACATAGAAATCAAGCACCTGGATGACTAAATAACATCATCTCTACTTAGAAGTATCTGTGTATTAACTCATCACAGGCACTACATTAGAGGCCTACTGGAACAGTTTGTGTTTCCCTCAGATGATTATTTTTTTTAACAGATGTACCCTTGACATGAAAAACACAGGTAAAATAACTTCACTTTTCTTCACTTGCATACAGAAAAATGAAAAATCCTTTATCAAAATATACTATATATCCCTTTTGTAACACTCATATTATGTACCTGGAAGAAAAATTTTATTAGGAAAAAGTTTATAATCATCAATTTACTCAGGCAAAATGAAGAATAATAACATTTATTTATAAAATTAAGATAATGGAAAATAGTCACATACTTGTTATGTAACAGGACCTGATATATACTGACAAATTATTCAGTATAGCCGATAATTTTAAGACCTTCAATTGACTTATGTTGTGGCAGTGCTTATTATCCCTCTGGCATATTCCACATCTACAACAATGCAAACCTATCTAAAAAAAAAGGATTCTGGGACAATGTCACAACTCATAATTTCTGTTTTGGGACAGGCTGCAGACTGGATCCATCAGCTGGCTTTTGAAACAGAAAGAGCAGTTAGCAAAGACCATTTAAATGATTAAATATACTACAAATGGAAGGATTAGGATGGCGAAGAGTACAGACTTGACAGTCAATCTTTCCCCCATTATTTGAAATTGATTTTTAAAAAAAATCAGTAGATACTAGGTTTTATGAATAAAGGACTGAGGTGTGTGAAAGGAACACAAAAATTACATTACAAAGGAAAAAATAATCATCTTGAGGTGCATAAATGTGCATTTGCATATCTGAATGCCACACACTGTGCCCACATTGTGGTCTCTTGCACTACACCACTGCTGAGAGGCACGCAGAAACCTCCCAAGGCTCTCAGTCATGTGTTAACTCTGGTTCCCCAAAGTCCCTCTTGACTCTCTTGAGGTAACAAACACTTGGCATTCCCCACCCTCCATCTCTTACCAGTGTGGCCCATGCTATGACAGTATCCATGCTGGAAAAAAGCTACAGCCCTTTGAAGCTCTTAGGACCTAATATGTGCACCTGGGATTGCACCATCACTCCCTCCTGTTGTGTGGTGTCAGGAACAGCTAGTATGTGATCTACCATACACCAACAACCTGGCAGGAAGAGCCCTGCCCACCATGGTTGCTTCTTGCAAAAAGCTCATGGTTAAAGGAGCCCTAGGTAGGAGGTATGCAGACCAGGCTACCGGTTGGCTTTAAGCTCTTCTTCGCTTTCATCAGATGAATTTATGTGGTTCCTCTGTCATTTGACAAAATACAGTATTGTTGAGATGTTTTTGGAGTCTGGTCATGACTGTGGTTTGATGACCTTTAACATAGGAGCTTTGCTATGAAATCACTTTTGTTGCCCATTCTAAATTATATTTATTGAAGAAAAATATGGTATGCATGCCTAATGCCTGGGGAAACAATGGATGGGCTGGCTGTGATAGAAAATGATTCAATAACAGGTCTTGCTTGTAAAAATATTACTGTTGTAATTCTGCCAAGACCAGTGTTTACATGGATTATCTCTCATGTAAGTAATGGTAAAATAAATTAAAACTTTGAGGATAGTGCCAATTACGCTTTGGAATATCTCAACTCTTTTTTTCTTCCTAACACAATTGGGCGAGATAGTCTGGCTTCCCTTCAGCCTCAACATTCCTTCATGTTTGTAAGACATTTATAGATTATAAAAAAAAAAGATAGTTGACATTACATATGAACTTTCTTTGGCATTCAGCTAACTAAGAAAATTTGGCAGTAATTTTTATATCACCTTTGTAAATTTCATGCATGGTTGACTGTAGCTGGTGTTTCTTAACTGGTGGAGCTTCCGTCCTGCTCTGAAAAGAATATCTAGATAAACTGTGCCAGATCTGCTCCTGGCAGTAGACAGCAGAGCTTGGACTTGACTGGATTTAGTTTGTGTAAACATCTTTAGAGATGAGGACAAAATTAGGCTAATGAAAAGAAGACATGAACAGAAATTCATATGAAGCTTTCTTTTCCAAAGTTTTTTCTCAGTACTAAACATTTCTTTCTCAAATCCAGTACTGAGTGGGCTCCCAGCTTCCATATATCAGTTTTAAGTTTACAAGCCTATATTGTTATAGAAAGCAGGATAATATCAATCAGTGTATCCAGCAGGTTCTCCTAATTTGCACCAGTAACATCTGCATAGCAGGTGAGCGAAGAGTAATGAAGGTGTTTGCACAGCCAAGACCAAAGGTGTCTGTGTTGCCTTAGGAAACAGCAGGAGAAAGGGTAGACTTCCAGCTCCATAGCTTTCCAGATATGCCCCTCTCTTTCCATCCCCCTATAGTAAATCCTCCCTTGCAAAGAATCAACTAACAGCCAAAACATGCCACAATATTTGTAATGCACTGAATAAGATAACCATGTTTGTACAGGAAAGAAAAAGCAAATTTTCTTAGGGAATACATTTTGCTTGTCCTCTGTTTTAGCAAGGAAGAGAGAAAAGAGCATTAGCACAAAATTAGCATTTTTTCTGCATTTATCCTTAATGTCTGTTGAAGAAACTGGATGATACAACTGGTCCATTTGCCAAAGGCATTAGAGAAGAATAACCAATCACTATTACTTGTATACTAAATCCTGGAGAAGGTCCTTTGAAGAGGAGTTGTTGCAAGGTTTATTTAGAAAAAACAGCGTGTGGGAGGAGAATGTGGTCCATTCAAGCAGTATACGTTTCCCCAGACATTAGCAAAACACCAAAATGCTGTACTTCTGTGGTTTCCCATGATTAGATTTATAGATAAGCTAGGTGTGGAACAGGATTGGTTTACAACATATTTTTATATGTAATTCTCAATAAGACTGGCTAGAGTTAGGCAGATGATTTAAGTTCTGTCACACTACATTTTACTGCCAATATACTGAATTCATAAATTGCCACAATTTGCCTTTTTTTTGAGATTAGTCTCTCCTGAAAAATGGATGTGAACTATTCAAAATGTTTGATGATTTTCTGATATCCAAGGGGACCCCTAAGGGATCATAAAGGCTAAATTTAGTAGATGCTCTTGGGACTGATAGGCGGGCATAATATGTCATCTAATCTTCTCAGAGACATTATTTAAAGCTTAAAGAAAAGGACTTCAGAGGGAGAATACTGGAAAAATACACAGATTAAATGGGAGAAAGATCTTTCAATATTTAACCTATTTATGAACACCAGTGTTTAAAAGCCATAAAATAATAAAGATGCTTTAAATTGAAATTCCTGCATAAGCATCTCAATAATCTATTTGAAAAGTAAATGAAAACCATACCTGACCATAGCAACCTGCATAATGAATAAGGCTCGGATGATCTTTGGAACAACTTAATTCTGCAATAGCTTCTGTTTCGCTCACCATCCACCGAACACATTCCAGCTGACCATTCTAAACAAACAACAAAAAGATTATTTAAATTCCAGCTGTTTCATTCCAAGCAAATCTACTAAACATGGAAAAGTGTATCAGAAATGTAGTATGTCACAAAATTCCATTTTTAAAAAAGTTTTTCTTTTATCTGTCCTCACATACTGCACTTGTTTATCTTTCTGTCCCGGATCAAATATTATTTGGCTACTTACAGTTTTCAGTCTCCTCAAACTTGCCTTGTGATTTCCATCTTTTGCCTCCTAAAACTAAAGCTGAGCAAATGTGTTGGCACAGAATGTTAGCTGAATGGCATCACAGCAGACACCAGCTCAAGAGGCAGTGAAACAGTACTACATACACAATCTGATCCCTATTGTTCAATTGTTTAGACCAAAACCATAGCTCTGCTTTTATCACTGTTACAACAAGGCTCCAAGTTTAAAATTAATAAGATCATTTACTGGAGCAGAGTGAACAATCTCTCTCCCTACAAACTCAATAATTAAGTGTATGTTTCCTAAGTTATTATTAAGTACTTAGTATCCGAACACCTAAACTTCTTGGATTAGGACCTACAATCAATATTGTACAAACTCAAACAAGGAGAGGGTTCTTGCCCTGAGCACCTTTTATAGCCCATTCTCAAGTGTTCCAAATTACTATGCATGCTCAGAGAGGTTTACAAGTTTCTACAAAGTGGGATGTAGATGCTGCAAAGACCTTGATCCAAGTATAAGTTCTAGCATCTGGTCTGGGACAATCCCAATCAAAAATACAGGCTGGACAGAGAAGGGATTGAGGGTAGCCCTGAGGAGAAGGACCTGGAGGTGTTGTTTGATGAGAAGTTCAACTGAGCTGCCAATGTGTGCTTGCATCCCAGAAAGCCAACCGTATCCTGGGATGCATCAAAAGAAGTATAGCCAGCAGGGTGAGGGAAGGGATTCTCCCACTCTACGCTGCCCTTGTGGGACCCCACCTGGAGCACTGCATTCAGCTCTGGGGCTCCCAGCACAAGAAGGATGTGGACATGTTAGAATGGGTCCAGAGGAGGGCCATGAAGATGATCAGAGGGCTGGAGCACCTCTCCTATGAAGACAGGCTGAGGGAGTTGGGGTTGTTCAGCCGGGAGAAAAGAAGGCTCTGGGGAGACTTTGTAGGGGCGGGCCTTCCAGTACCTAAAGGGGGCCTACAGGAGAGCAATAGAGGGACACCGTCAGGTAGTGTAGTGATAGGACAAGGAGTAATGACTTTAAACTAAAAGAGGGGATATTTAGATTAGATACTAGGAAGAAATTCTTCCCTCAGAGGGTGGTGAGGCACTGGCACAGGTTGCCTGGAGAAGCTGTGGATACTCCATTTCTGGAGGTGTTCAAGGCCAGGCTGGATGGGGCTTTGGGCAACCTGGTCTGGTGAGAGGTGTCCCTGCACATGGCAGGGGGGATGGAGTCAGGTGGTCTTCAAGGTCCCATCCAACCCAAACCACTCTGTGATTCTGTGAAAGACAGACGAACATCTTCTTCAGAGCATCTTTGTGACCCAGTGTAAAAGCAACAGCTTTTAGCAGCTTCTCTTGCTGCAGTGTCCTCTCTTTCAACAATTATACCTCACTAAATGCAGGTCCTATTTGACTATTTAACTGTCATTTTCATAAACATTATTATAGTCTTTATAGCTAAAACAATAATTTCAAGCCCGCAGTCAAAATCTCATACAGGACAACACAGAAAACATAAAATACTCTCTGCATTCATAGAAAGGAAAAAGCTATTTTGGAAAGAAAGAAATATCAATTTAAAGTTTCAGATTTGTTTTTACACAAAGAGAAGAATGCAAACCTGCAGGTGGGAGTCCACCAGTTCTCTGCCAGTTTCTAAAGTTTTCCAAGAAAAAAATAATAACTAAAAAAAATATATCTGAAAAATCAGAAACCCTTGTCACCCTGCCATTGTTTCATCTTAAGGTACTCCGTGACTAAGATGAATGGCATTCGACAATCCAATCTTATTGAAGACCCAGAATCAGTTTGGCTAAATTATCAGCCTTCCTATACACCTCTAGGTTTTACTTTAGGGCAGCAACACCAATTATCCTCACATTTCCCTACATAATAGTTGTTTTAAGTTTTGACATTAATTATCACATTTTCTGACTGGTTGCCCTGTAATGTGTACATTTTAACTTCAATGCAATTGTTCTAGACAACCAAGACGTTTCAACTCCAGATGCAGATCAGAGTTATTTCACACTTTGTAAACATGGTCTCACACCTTTTTTTTTTTTTTCTAACTTTCTTACACTTTCTGAAGACACGACTGAGTCTGATTGAATGAATGTTCCTCAGAATATAGCAATTTTTAGACAGTTAACAGATTTAAAAATGAACATATATTCATTGACAACTATGTATAAAAATGTCAGTAGTATACAGCTGACAGAGCATCCTGAATAGTAATCCATTTTTATTTGCTGATGAGGTACCAGACAACTGTTCTTTTTTGTTCCCATTTAACAAAAGGCTTGAAAATGGCATCCTGCTGGATTTAATACCTACTGCTGTCACAGAAAGAAACTAAATCACCTTTATGTCACATTACAGTAGAGACAGACTAAATTACCTTTATTGCTAATCCAGCTGGAGTTAGCTGCTCAATGTTTCTTTCATTCAAACAGTCTTCGCCCATCAAAGAAGTGAGATGCTGCAGGCATTCTGCATGTCCCTTTGATGCTGCTACATGCAACAGATTGTTGTCACATTCATCATGAATCTTATCCAAATTATCTGCTGCTAAATGTGGCTGTTAAAGAAGGTGTTATGTTAGTTACAACTAGGGATAAGAAAGATACACAGAACTCTAAGCCTCAGAACCCAAGATACAAAAGACATTTTCCCATAGTCACATTCTTTCACAACTCATAACCAGCAGCTTTTAATTTCCTGGTACAGCAACTGGCTACCATTAGTGAAAGGATAGAGGCAGTATGCTCATTGGCTTCATTCACTGCTTAATTTCTCTCCATCTAGGGTAAATGCCATAAAGAAGTGCAAGGTTCTTGAATAGCTTTAAGTCTTTGTACTAGTTTGTTCAACAATGCAGTTGTAAGAAAATACATTTTCATAATTTCTGTCAATTTTGCAACTGGTTTCTCTTATTTTCTTTGGGAGGGGTGGGGGTGAGGAGAGAGTGGGGAGGAGGGACAGAAGGCATTATAATAATGTGTTATTGAAGAGAAATCATCCGCGACTCTTAAAAATCTGTTTAATTTTGCACACCACAAAGTGGTAGCTTGTATTGTTAAGCACAATCTAAATTGTACTTAAAACATGAGGCAGAAGACTCTTATTTAGTAGCTTGTTTCCATTAAAAAAATAATTTCTTGGAATATTTACCCAAAGTAATTCACAACCATGACTTAATACATTATTCCTGCCCAAGTCTAATTTTCAGACAAAACAATTAGACTGATAAACCCCAGAAGGAAAATGGAAGAAGGAACACAGAGTTAAGCAGTAACAATGACAAGTTTCTAGGGTTGTGCAGACTTGTCAGAGTACTGTTTGATGAATTTACTTTACTTACAGGATTTGATCTGTTTGGAAAAAAATATACATATTTTCTGCCCACTTGCCTACCTATTATGACCTTGTTTTGTTTGTTTATTTGTATTATTTTTACCAATTCCTATTTTGGGTGAATTCCATCTACTTTTATTTCTTAGTGAACATTCTAATATACTCTTCTGCCTCTGTCTAGTCTTTGAATGTCTGTCTTTGTTTTTACTGCTATGTTAATAGCATGCCTTTGTGCTTGAGCTAGACTGGTAAACAGAGAAGCTAAACAAAAATCTAACAAAAACAATTCTTATACATACACAGGGCCTCCACCAGCCATTCTGACCACAGATCACATGCTCTGCATCATTGTGTTCACTTGCATCTAGTTACTTTGGAAAACATCATTGATAGTGTCTAATCACTGTGCTAGAATTTACTGAAAACTTCATATGGGTCAGAGGCCACCGAGGCTTTAGAGAAAGCTCCTGCCTGAGAATGCTGCTGAAACAAGCCAGCATAAACACTCCTGAATAATAATCAGAATACAACAGAAGCCCCTCTGTTCCCAGTGTCAGCTTCTAAATAACAACAGGGTAAACCACTAGTAACTGAACAAAACAAACCACAAATGCTGTGAAAAGCAAAGCCCATTTAAGATTTAAATTTGATATTCAAATGATCTCAAGAGTTAAAATGCCTACCTTCTATATGATTACAGTTTACTGCATAAACTAGCAACCTTGCCCATACTCACATAAAACTAGTATCCCGTTTTTGGTACATACTTGTTTTAAAGTTGAAAACTTCCTATCTGGAAGCCAATTTGCCCAATTTATAAGGAGCATACAAGATACAAAGGGTGGTGATGCAAAATACACACTTCATAAATTTTGCTGATGTAACGAACCACGCCACAGAACCCTCTTATTCTACATGGTTTATGAAAAAAATGATACTTACCAGTAACGATATTTGGCCTTCCTTTACAATGTTTAAGATGCTCTTAAATTTTTTCACCTCTTCACTCCTTTCTTCTGGGCTCCCTGCACTGCTCCAGTTCATACTCAGTTCCTCCAGTTGCTTGTTTTCTGCCACTGCTGTCTGCAGGTGAAAAGTCCTCAGGTGGCAGTTTGGCATAGTCTTCTCAGTTTTGTGTGCCTGAGGATCAACAAATGTCCTACAGAGGAAACCCTTGCCCTGGGCTTCAGATTCATGGACTGAGCTACACTTAACTAAAGGCTGGGAAAGCTCTAATTCTTCTGTTATATGCTTGTGCTGATCAAGGACAATGGGCTGCGTTTTTCTCAGCTGAGAGCCTTTCACAGGAGAGAGAACACAGAACTGTGTTACCCCAGAAGGCGAGTTGTCTGTGCTCCCTGTAGGGCAGGTCTTGCCACTAACACCATTGACTGTTGAACATACACCCAAAATTTTTTTCTCAGGAGCTACCTTTGTGAAAGGAACGAGTTGCTGGCTTGATTTAATATAAGGCACATCCAAAATTTCATCCATATCCAGGTCATAGTGCTCCAGCTCCCCGAGCAGAACAGTAGGCTCAATGTTTTTACTTTTAAGGTTCTCCCCTTCTCCTGGGTTCTGGTCATCATTTGGAGGTGCAGGCTGTGATTCGCTGTCTTTCTGGTATTCTCCCTTCTGGTTCTTTTGGTCATCGCTTTCATTGTTCTCAGAGCTCTCTGGCTGGTGCTTTAGTGGGGAAACCCTCTTCACTGGTCTGAATTTATTGCACACATCTGCAATGCCTGTTGGTTTCTGTGCATTTCCGATAAGAGTTGAGACTCCACAGTTCCAGCTGCTGCTGGAAACTGAAGACATAGAGGAATATGATTTAGAACTGCTGATCGCTGCCAGATGTGTGACATGATATATATAGCATGCTTCAAAGATATACCTGGGTAAGCACTGGTAGCCAGAATTACATGACACCATGCCAGATTCATATCGAAACAGATTTAACTGCAACTCTAAGAAAACAGCTGAAGAATTTCACACTCTAGAACAGAAATCTTCAAACAGGACATTGTAATCATTTATATGTAGTTTTAATCAAGTAATAGGAACCTGTAAGAGTCCAGTAGCATTCACAGTGGCCTTACCCAGCTATGTTAGTTTTCTCTCCACTTTTTGCACATCTCTAGTTGAAGAGAGATACATAAGAAGAGTAGGACAACCTCCTTGGTTCAAATTGTTTTAAGTGAATTTGTTTTAGTTACAGCAACAGTTTATTCTTTTAAGGCTTGTTATCTCCAGAAGATGTATTTTTTTTAACACGGGAATTGGAAATCTTGTTTTCGTTAAAACAGCGAGTCGAGAGGTGATCCTTCCTCTCTGCTCAGCCCTGGCAAGGCCACACCTGGAGTACTGGGTCCAGTCCTGACTCTCCAGTGCAAGAAGAACACGGACTTAATTCCTGGAGCAAGTCTAGCACAGACACACAAAGACAGTTAAGGGACTGGAGCCTCTTTCATACGAAGAGAGGCTGAGAGAGCTGGGACTGTTCAGCCTGAAGAAGAGAAGGTTCAGGAGAATCTTACCCACAGGTATGAAGCATGGTGGAAGGTGAAGAAGAAGAGGGAGCTGGGCTCTTCTCAGTGGCTCCCACTGACCAGATAAGAGGCAATGGGCACAAACTGGAACACATGAAATTCCAGCTGAAGGGAAGTGTAAGGCTATATAGAAGCAGAGTTATCTGCTACTGTAAGGGCATTTGGTGAAGAACCTTTTCCAATACAACAAGGGATAAGGGAGGAAGTGGTGGGAACTATAATTTGGTCAGTTTTACCAATTGATAAAGAAAGATGGAAATGTGGGAAAGTTATTTAAGCAAGGTTGTCTGAGTGAGGCTTTCTGGGCTGGGTTGATAAGTAAAGAACCATGAGCAAAATGCTTAGAAACAGACCTGACAAAACAAAAATGGGGACAATGGCAAGAAATAAATCTCCTAGACACACTAGTGGATGGGCCATCTAACTTCAGGTGCAGCTTCCAGGAAGATCAACCTGGATTTTGCAGATGATAACACTGTGAACTGGAGGGCTGGGGGAGACCGGACTGGGAGGCTGCAGAAACTGCAGACCTCTGCAAATCCATTGGGGTGTGTAGGAGGAAAAGGGAGCAAGAGGAACAAAAAGAATAAGTTGAAAAGAGTTTAAAAGGTTTGCAGTATAAATTAAGAAGGTCAGTGTGCTTGTCCAGCTGGGCTGTGCAGCTGATCACCTGGTGTGCCCGGGGTGTGCACGTGCTTTCGCCTGCAAGCTTTCAGCTGGACTAGCTGACAAGTAGCAGGGCCCTCGGGTCCTTGCCACGGTATCAAGCATGCAGGGGGTGCATGCCGGTGTGCCCATAGGGACTTGTAAGTGTGGTGTGTGTGACGGCAAGTGTGTGAGTGCTGCCTGTCTGCAGTGAGCTTCAAGCTGGACCAGCCAGTGAGTAGGTGACCCACGAAGCAGGGAAGGGCCCTGGGATCTGGGCAGGGTGCTGGTTGGACAAAGGGGCCATGCCAGGCATTTGAAGGATTCGCAAATGTGCATGTGCTTGTGAAGCTGCAGAGTGCTGTGTGCAGGCCTGTACCAGTAAACTTGCACCTCTACCACCAGGAGATACAAATGTGTCTGTGTCTTGGACACGTGCTCAGCTTTGGCACTATCCAACCCTGCAAAAGGGAAATGGCAGCTCTGCCCCCCAGCCTGGGCAGAAACCCTGGGTCCCTGGGCACAGGGCTGGGCCCCAGCAGCTGGGCAGGAGTGGTCCTGGGCTGGAAGAGCTAGACCAGATTGCCCAGAGAAGCTGTGGATGCCCCATCCCTGGAGGTGCTCAAGGCCAGGCTAGATGAGGCTTTGGGCAACCTGGTATGGTGGGAGGTGTCCCTGACAATGGCAGGGGGTTGGAATCGGATGGTCTTTAAGGTCTTTTCCAACTCAAAACACTCTATGATTCTGTAAATTCTATGTCTGTGAAGATACTCAGAACTCACCTGGACACAGTCCTGGGTAACCTGCTCTAGCTGACCCCGCATGAGGAGAGGTTGGGCCAGATTTCAAGAGGTCCCTGCCAACCTAAACTATTCTCTGATCTGAAAATTAAGCCTACTTATTCAGCTGCAATGTTTCTTTTTCCATTTCTCCTCCGTATGCTGGGCTTCTCAATCCAACTTTCCATCTGTTAATGTACATACATTTATACACACACACACACACACACACGTACCTATAGCTCTGGAACTTCCAGAGAGTTATTTCAGCACATTGGAGCTTGACCAGTGAGACTGACTTGCAGAGAAGAAAGGGAGCTAAAGATACCTGAGCTCTTAGTCCTACTGGACCTGCATTCTTTCCTACAGTCCCAGTTGGTGATATTTATGTTCTCATTAATCAGTGAACTCTGGTAAAGATTTTTTTTTTTTTTTTTTCATTAGAGAGACAGTACTAAAAACACTAAAGCCTTTAGGCAGTTTCTCCTTCTATGCTCCTCTTACTGTACATTAAGAGTTAATACATTCTCAAACTCAAGAATGCAGTTTAAACATAGCAGATTTATTACACATGCTAACTGCATATCAGGGAGATCTAATTTGTGGTCAAAACACACAATTTGCCATGAACACCTTCCTAAGGAAACAGATATATACACTTTCAGTGCAACTTTAATGTTTGAAGTGAAATATTAGTATAGCTTAGTAGTTACGGATGTCTGAAAATTACCTTAATACTTTTGGAAGTGCTTAAGAATATGTTTCCGAAAAAGAAATAAAAATAATAATAATCAGAAGGCATGTAACTTAGTGGGCCAATACAAAGGACGCACTGTACTGATTTATTTATGTGTTGTATAAGATTCAGGGTTCAAAGGCCTACACTTTTATGTTGGTTTTATTTACATGTGAAATTTTTTCCAAGTGATACAGGGAAATGGATACCATATGTTTCCCAGCTGTTTTGTTCTGACAGGAACTATTAAGCACTCAGTATGGAAATGAATTCTGTCTGCGTTTTATGAAAACACTGCTTTCAACACAGGGGTCTAGACAGAGGAAAAGGCATCAACATTTTGTTTGTCGTCACTTTCTTTAAGCTTTCATTTATTTTGTTGCTTTGTTTTTTCTCCTTTCTAACCTTAATAACAAGTATTTACAGAAACCACTGATAAACTTGTAAAATCGGACACCGCAAAGAAGCAATGACCTTTGTTACAAATCTGTCTTGGATCATTGCACAGTCATATATTTCTCTTTCATTACAGCTAGAGTGGAGTAAGGCAATCACATTCTTCATTGTTTTCCTTCCCAACATATTGGTGGAGCATCTCTTTACAAATACTAGCTCCAGAAAAACAAACTGGGACACTAAGAACAATTAGCAATATTTTTACTGACTTATGAACATATTCTTTACTTAAATGGGATGATGAATTTACACTGCCTTTAATAAAGGATTAGAACATGGTAATTAATCACATAAGCACTAGGGAGGAAAGCTAATCAAACTGGTAGATGCAATCCCTGGTGCAATTATTCACTTGGATGCTGTACAGACTGCATTACTGCTTAGGCAGTTACAGCATGGTTTCCTCCTACAAAACACTGAGAACATTGATCAGAATGGCCCACGGCATTGCTTGAATCTCCTCTCTTCTGTTCTAAGATGTTTGTTCTCTGAAGAAGCAAAGGCAAGCAATGCCTATGTCCTCCAAAACACCAGCACAGCAGGAGTTATGCAAGTAGTCTTCAACAGCTGCTCCAGGGGATAAGTGTCTTGCTCATTTCTCCATACTTACGAACGCAGGCAGGGGCAATTAAAAGTCTGGGTCAAATAAATACTGCTTTATTCTCTTATAAACAACAATAAAGGATGGTTTAAGCTTAAGGCAGTGGACTAGAATGTGGAACAGCTAAAATGATTCCAGAATCTGAAAAATAAGTCTGGTATAATCTTGGATAAAACAGATCTCTTCTGTGCACCAGTACTTACAAAATCATAGAGTGATTTGGGTTGGAACGGGCCTTAAAGACCATCCGATTCCAACCCCCCTGCCATGGGCAGGGACACCTCACACTAGACCAGGTTGCTCAAAGCCCCATCCAGCCTGGCCTTGAACACCTCCAGGGATGGGGCATCCACAGCTTCTCTGGGCAACCTGTGCCACTACCTCACCACCCTCAATGGAAAAAAATTCTTTCTTATATCTAATCTAAATTTACCTTTTTTTAGTTTAAAAGCATTACCCCATACCCTATCACTACATTGCCTGACAAAGAGTCCCTCTCTTACATTCCTGTAGGTCCCCTTTATGTATCGTAAGGTCTCCCCAGAGCCTTCTCTTCTCCAGGCTGAACAACCCGAGCCCTCTCAGCCTGTGTTTATAGGAGAGGTGCTCCAGCCCTCTGATCATCTTCATGGCCCTCCCCTGGACTCGTCCTAATAGCTCCACGTTCTTCTTGTGCTGGGGACCCCAGAGCTGAACACAATACTCCAGGTAACATCTCACATGAGTGGGAGAATCCCCTCCCTCACCCTGCTGGCTATACTTCTTTTGACACATCCCAGGATACGGTTGGCTTTCTGGGCTGCAAGCACTCATTGCCGGCTCATGTTGAGCTTCTCGTCAACCAGCACTCCCAGGTCCTTCTCCTCAGGGCTGCTCTCCATCCATCCTTCACCGAGCCTGTATCTGTGCTTGGGATTGCCCTGGCTCAGGTGTAGGACTTTGTACTTGGCCTTGCTGAACTTCATGAGGTTTTCACAGGCCCATCTCTTCCATTGATTTAAACTCTCTGTGTGGGGGTGTCCACCTCCAGTTCACATTTTTGAAAGGTCCACACATCAAAGGATGTTGAAAAGCACTAAGCTCATGGAGAGACAGCTGTTCACTGTGAACACAGACAAGGTCTGTACACAGCCCTCTGATCATCCTCATGGCCCTCCTCTGGACTTGTTCTAATAGGTCCACGTCCTTTTGGTGCTGGAAGCTGCAGAGCTGAATGCAGTGCTCAAGGTGGGGCCTCACAAGTGCAGGGTAGAGGGTGACAATCACCTTCCTAGACCTGCTGGCAATGCTGCTTTTGATGCAGCCCAGGACACGGGTGGCTTTCTGGGCTGCCAGCACACATTGCTGGCTCATGTGGAGCTTCTCATCCACAAACATCCCCAGGTCCTTCTCCTCAGAGCTGCTCTCAATCCATTCTCTGCCCAGCCTGTATTTGTGCTTGGGATTGCCCTGGCCCAGGTGCAGGACCTTGCACTTGGCCTTGTTGAACCTCGTGAGGTTCTCACAGGCCCACCTCTCAAGCCTATCCAGGTCCCTCTGGATGGCATCGCTTCCCTCTAGCACATCGACCACACCACACAGCTTGGGGTCATTGGCACACCTGCCGAGGGTGCACTCAGTCACACTGTCCCTGTCACCAACAAAGATGTTGAACAGCACCGGTCCCTGTACTGACTGCTGAGGAACACCACTTGTCACTGACCTCCACCTGGACATTGAGCTGTTGACCACATTCTTTGAGAGCAGCCATCCAGCCAATTCCCTACCCACTGAGTGGTCCAACCATCAAATCCATGCATCTCCAATTTAGAGACAAGGATATCATGGAGGACAGTGTCAAATGCTTTGCACAAGTCGAGGTAGATGACATCAGCTGCTCTTCCACTACCCACCAGTGCTGTAACCCCCATGTAGAAGGCTTCCAGATTTGTCTGGCACGATCTGCCCTTAGTGAAGCCACGCTGGCTGTCACCTGTCACCTCTTTATTTTCCATGTGCCTTAGCACAGTTTCCAGGAGGATCTGCTCCATGATCTTGCCAGACAGAGAGGTGAGACTGACTGGCCTGTAGTTCTCTGGGTCTTCCTTTTTTCCCTTTCTAAAAACAGGAGTTACGTTTCTCCTCTTCCAGTCAGTGTGAACTTCACCAGACTGCCACAACTTCTCAGCTATGGTGAATAGTGACTTAGCAACTACTTCTGCCAGTTCTCTCAGGACCCCTGAATGAATCTGATCAGGTCCCGTGAACTTGTTCACCTTTAGGTTCCTTAGCTGGTCTTGAACCTGATCTTCTCCTACAGTGTGTGGTTCTTCATTCTCCCAGGCCCTTCTGGAGCCTTCCGGGGATTGGGCTATGTGGCTAGAATATTTCAAATATTAAAAGGTGATGACCACTTTTTTTTTTTTTTTTTTCTAACAGTGTAGTCAAAATTCTTTCCTTAACTTCTAATCACGAATATGAGAGGCTTGGGTAATCTCACTGTTGTGATGCTTAAGTACTAAGAAAGAAGAACAGAAATATTGGGAAGACTTTTCATTGCCATCAGTAAAGATGTGGAGGTCTGATACACCTGAAGTAGCAAAGCATTTCCTTGGCAGAAAATATTATCTGAAGAAAATCTGCAAAAGTCAAATTTGCAAAAGTAGTTCTTTACCATATATTATGCTTTGTGATCTTCATGAGGAAGAAGGACAAAACTTGAATAAAGAGGCCTGTGGGCATATTTACAGTTTTATTAATTTATTGGCCAATTCAATCACTTTGACATGTTTTATTTCAAGATTCAAAATTTACCTTGAACTTTGAGAGAGAGACAGAGAGAGATTCTTAAAACATGTTTTCAGTTTGAAGCATCTGCTGACTTCAGGGCATTTTTTCAATGTTATCTAAGTATCTAGGGCAGGGAGAGGTGTGTGAGAGAGTCTTATCTGGTATATGAGCATCTACGGAAATATATAGTAATTATATGAGTTTTGTCCAGCCATTGAGACTACTCTCTGCACAGACGAATTCTGACAGTCAATTTCTATGTTTCTTGCAACCCAATGCCAGACATTAGAATATGTTTAAATTGTCCTGACTATAATGAAAATAAAGAGCTCAGCTTTTATTTCAGGGAAACTACTGCTGAAATTCATTTCTGATGTTCATGCAGGAGTTCGTCTCCCTGGCACAAGAGTACAATAACATTCTGTAACTGCTGATGGCTTCATGAAGTTTATAGCACTTAGTTTATAGCACAAGAAAGAGCTGGCAAAGAGCTGTATATCTAACATCAGTACTGCACAGTGTAATTTGTAGACGCTGCCATGCAAGATCTTCATGGATCCGCCTAACAAAGAACCCAGAACAATTCACATTTGCAGAGCACTGACTGGCTGCAGATCCGGGGGAAAAGGCCAAACTACTAAAAGTGTGTTTCTGTCACCATCACCACAGCCTCATTTAGTTTATGATCTGACTGATCTCTGTAGCCATGACTGCTGCTCTTGAACAACTGGGACATACAACAGGCAGTGGTACAGGCAAGCAGGAAATGGCTCTAAAGATATGAGTCAGTTGCAGATCAGTTGGCATTGAATCCATGTTGTTCTAGCAGATCACTTGACAGATAGACCTCTAACACAAATGACAAAGTGTATTAGTTCATTCCTGTTCTGTGGGTGGAAAGTGGTGACCCTCATCATTGTTATATCACTATGTAGCATTTTTAGCCTGCTGTCCC
Organism: Oxyura jamaicensis; assembly: GCF_011077185.1. NCBI lineage: Eukaryota > Metazoa > Chordata > Aves > Anseriformes > Anatidae > Oxyura > Oxyura jamaicensis. Next base: position 64,534,004 of record NC_048926.1, read on the forward strand.
TGTTCTTTAACAGGATAGACAGCAACACCTTACTGGTCAACTGTGTTGAACCATTGTCCAGGAGAAAAACTGCCTGACATCCCTTTATGCAAATAGTTATCAGTCATAAATGCTATTAATGCTACTTCTGTCCAGTGACCTGATCCAGACTGTGCTAATTCTAAACTCACTGTATTTCAACCTTTGCTTTCTATCTATACCTGCACAGTCACAAAACACAAGAAAATTATGAGTAATGGAGAACAATATTCTGCTTGAGCAATGAAGCTGATAATCCTACAGCATTGCAGGTCCATCTGCTAATTTTATCATGCCTAGTAGATTTCCTAAAGGTCTATGAATCTTTGAGGTTAAATACGGTTATTATTTGCTGACAATGAGCCAGGAGTACTATGGTTGCTCCCTGAATAACACCTTCTCAAAGTGAGCTGGTGGAATGTTCTCTGTTGTAACAGTCATTCTGAGAACATCAGAGAACAGAGAACAGCAATCTGGTGTAACTAGACCTGCTCTGAGCAGGGAGTTGGATGAGACAGATTCAGGTGTGCCTTCTGACTTCAGTTATTCTATGATGAAGATGTAACCACCCTGAAAGAACACAATCTGTTTGCACATAGCAGCAAGACTGGAATCTATGTGAAAAACTGTCAAAGAGACAAGAGAAAGAGACGGTTTGGGGGCTTTTGCCTCAACAACTTGTCACTACATATTTGGAAGTTTTCCAGTACAAAATACAGGAAGGTACTCTCTGTCCTTACTAAGAACATAACAGCAAGCTTCTTTACAATGTAGGCTCTGATTATTTATGAGAACAAACTCTGTTAGGTTGGCTCTATTGCCACCAAAGAATGAATGCATTCTAGTGTCTTATCCAAAACACTTCCTCCATGTTTCACAAACTCCGTGACTGCAGTTTACTTTCCATCATTGTCATTAAGGAAGTCTGGCATTACTATTGAAAAATGCACATACCTATGTTTTTAAAAATGCAATATTTCATCATATTGTTCAAGAACTATGTAATTATTTGGGATCACTAAATATATATAAAGTTTCACATCTGGAGTTTTACCGTCTTTAAACTCTGAAATAAACACCTGATCATCTTCTTTGTGTTAGAACTTCAGTAAAGAGTCTTAAGTCACTAATGACTCATTGCAGATCCATTTAGAGAACTGTAACTCTGACTTTGTATACAAGCAACAAGGTGGTGTCTACACTAGGGAAATTTTTAGAAAATTTCTCATACTTTTTAACACTGATTTATCTCCAAAACAGGCAGCAATACTGAATTTCCAAAGAAGGGAGGAAGTGATGTCCCTTCAATGGATAATAAAAAGCAATTATGAATAACTATTTATTGTTTTTCTATTTGTTTTATTAATATAACTGAAATAATATTTAACAATTGTAACTGAAGGTGGCACTGTTTTACAGTTTTAATATATTAATAACTTCCAAGAGTACATTTTACGGTTCCTAATGTGAGTGTTATGGATGACAGTCTGAATTAAAGAACAACCCTGCACAGACAAAAACTGAGTGGGTTTGTTCCCACTTAAGGGGAATTTGAAGCTACTGTAAAGAAGAAACAAAGGGCCTGGAAATGACAGAAAGAAGGAAAAGTAATAATTCATCCTTTAAATAATGATACATTATTTCCAGGTAATCTAAACCTTAACATGAGCATCGGTAAATGAATTATTTTTAATATCTTGTCTTGAGGAAGAACACTATAAAAGCTGTCATTTCTAATGTAAATAAATAGAAGAGGCAAGGAAATTTTCAAAATGAGCAAATTGGGTTTACCCTTGTCCAGACAGATCTAAGGATGTAAAAGGCTGGTAGCAAGTCAAGTTCTACTGAAAAATCAGAAGAGCTTTTCCTGGCACAAATATGTAAAACAGGAAGTGGATGGATGTGAAAATGAGGTAGGAGAAGAAATTGAATAGCTATCACCAGCGTCAGTGTATATGTATGTATAGTCACCATTCTAATTTTGTTTTCCTTTTTTTATATTTTTAATTTTTTATTTGAGATACTTCTTCAGAATTCTACCAAGGAATTATCAATCAATTTGGTACTATTTCAGACATACTTCCCTGGGAGGTATTTGGAACTCTGTGGACACTTAGAAATAAATGTCATATGATTCTGCCTCCAAATCAAAATTTAATTTCAGTTATAGCTAAAAAATTACAAAGAGCTTGAGATAAAAATTGTGTGCAATTTTATATTTCCTGACATTTTACACTCACTAATTTAGTTTTCTCAAATAGAAAATTGATTTTCTGAATTCTTTCACAAGTAACGGTTATGTGGGGAATTAATGAAGCACTGCAGAAGGATGCTAAAAATAAACTTGCTTTTATCAACATGTAAAAAAGATCTAAAGTATAATATTTTTCTTATTTGAGACAAACATTTAAGGACAACCAAAAGTCATTGTAGCTGGTAGATATACTTCAGCACAATGATATGGTTTAGAGAAGCCTGTTGAACACAGATGTGGGACTCGATGATCCTTGCGGGTCCCTTCCAACTCTGGATATTCCATGATCCTATGAGGTGTCTTGAACCATTTACTCAAGTGGCCTTAGAAAACCTGCCCAGAAAGAAAGTAACCAATTTCGTGCTTAATAACAAAGGCATAAAGGACTGTTTTCTGATGCCAGAATTCAGTGGGCAGGCTGGCTAACACTTCTTTTAATTAAACTAATTAAACATAATTAAACTATGTTCTTTAATTCTCGATCTCTGAAGAGGAACAATGCACTTCTTATTGGTTATTCTACTAACTAAAAAGATCTGTTCTCTAGAAGGATAATGGAAGAAAAAATGATTATCCTTATTCTCACATTATTGTGGGTAAAACAGGATTTGGCCTACACCTTCTCTCCAGTCCTGTAAATATTTTACCTTCTAACCCACAGTTGCTGACAGATATACTGTGGTTCCAGAAATCCCGTTATTTTCCCCAGCCAGAATTCCCTTAATCTGAGGAAGAACATGGAGGAGTCACAGTGAGACTGTATTAACTGCATGACTTTCAGACACATCTTGCAAGATACCGAGGGAAAAAAAACACAACAACTTCCCATAGCGACAGATCATGGCCACTGAAGTTTAAGGAAGGGAGCAGGCAGTGTGGAGTTGATCAATTCAGGGAGGAAGAACTATAAGCAGTTCAGTTTCTCAGACTTTCTAGTTTCTCCTCATGCAAAAGAACAATTTGAGCAAAAGTTACAGGCAGAAAGAAATAGTTAAAAAAAATCTTGTGAAAGGTTTATGAGAAATGCGTGAGAAAGTGTGCTGACTGGTAAACACTGGCATGTTTGCCTAGGGTTGAAAGTGTTTAGAGCAATTTGAAACAATGTAACCAAACACTTTCATACATTACTAACATATTATTCAACATTTAGATGAAATGTGGAAAGAAAATGGGACTTAAAAGGCTATTTACTAAACTTATCTGTGAACAATGAACAGTAAGACCAGCCATGTAATTAAAAAATATAATTCCAGAAAGAGGAACTGTGGTTTAGATCTGTTCTAACAATCTCATGGTGAAAATGTTTGCCAGCATATTTATATACATATTTAAGTTGAAACTTATTTTCTCTATACCTCTGTCTTAATTGTCTTAGTGAACTAAATATTTTTTCCAAGAAAAGGCTGAAAGAGACAATTGTTTTTTAGATTATTAGGGTCCTGACATGTCTAGTCTGACAGCTAACTTACTCTTAACTTTTAGGGTTTGTTTGTTTGTTTGTTTTGTTTTAATTCTTCTAGAGTTCTAATTCCATGTTCTTCTCTGTTTTAGAGAAAAAATGTTACCTCAGCTAAACAGGAGTCAGTATGAGGCAAAAAGCTACACGAGCTTTCTATGCATAATTACTTAAATTGCTACTGGAATACAGATTCAACATAGCAGGAACATCATGCACACTAATACCTTATGGTATCATAAAATCAGAAAATGGCTTAGGTTGGACTGGACCTTAAGGACCATCCCGTTCCAACCCCCTGCCATGAGCAGGGACACCTCCCACCAAACCAGGTTGCCCAAAGCCCCATCCAGCCTGGCCTTGATCACCTCCATGGATGGAGCATCCACAACTTCTATGCGCAGCCTGTGCCAGGGCCTCACCACCCTCTGAGGGAAGAATTTCTTCCTAGTGTCTAATCTAAACCCACCCTCTTTTAGTTTCAAACCATTACCCCATGTCCTATCACTGCACTCCCTGATAGAGTCCCTCCCTATCTTTTCTGTAGTACCTTTGGGTACTGGAAGGCCGCTGTAAGGTCTCCCCGGAGCCTTCTCTTCTCCAGGCTGAACAATGCTAATTCGTTCAGCCTGTCTTCAATGGAGAGGTGCTCCAGCCCCTTGATCATTCTTGTGGCCCTCCGCTGGACTCACTCCAATAGGCCCATGTCCCTTTTGTTTTGGGGCCCACGGAGATGAACACAGTGCTCCAGGTGGGGTCTCAAAAAATATATATATTGGTGCAGATACAGATATATGTATGTATATTTATACATCTTTCAGTGCAGGATATAATATATCCTCACCAAAAATAGCACACAACAACAGTAATTTGGGCAACTATTTTTAATGTTCTATGATATAAGGAAGGCAGAAGACTGCAACAGAAGCAACTATGAACAATCAGCAGATGGGACCTTAAACAGCATTGACTGATGCAACTCCATTGATATTTCAGTGAAGTCTGTGCAGGGATGTAGTGATGCTTTCCTGTACAACACTATGTATGTGTACTTACTGACTGAGTAAAAAGAAAACAAAGAAGAAAAAAAAAAGAAAATAAAAGAAATAGATTTTAGTACTATTTTCAATTCACCAAAACTCTTAAGTGATAAATAGATCGAAAAAAATAGATTTTAGTACTGTTTCCAGCTTGCTGATATTATTATCAGAATAAAGACCTATTTTTTGACTCAAGAATTTTAAACAACGCTCTGAATTAACTTCCACTGGCAGACTCCCCAGTGCTGCTACTGTCTTCCAGCAATGCCTGTATTTACTTCTGTCAACTCCTTTTCAAGGCAATGGATGAGTGGAGATGTAATTAAAGTCAACGCTGAAAAATGGCTGATTGCAGAGGCAATCACGAAACATGACTATACAATAAGCTGTCAGTATCCCAGGGTCTTAAAGAAGAACTCATGACCAATGCCCCATCCTTGTCATTTGTGGGTATTTTCCTTTAAGACTACTATCTGTATTTTTAAAAGAATACTCTCTCCTTCCTGAAAGAAGACATTGATTCTGTCACTCTGGCTAAGCAGTACTCATGAATAGACCTAGGAGTACAATATGTCTTTTGTGCTATTCTTGCTTTCTTTCTCCGGCTCACCTTGCTCTTGGAGCAACGAAGTCAATGAATGACTATCCCTTTTTGTGACAAGATAAGGCAATGCCCTGCTGCCATGTAATCACCCGTTAATACTGATAGGCAGAAAGAGGGAGGACAATAGCACTGTGGGAGAAAATGAGGGCTGGGAAAAGAGCAAGTGCATTGAGGATGAAATTAAGGGAGCAAGAATGAGAGTGGTGAATAGTGGGGAGGAGAATGGTGGAGACAATGGTGAGAAGAATGGGAAAAATAATGGTCTAGAAGTAAAATGGGAAGAATATTGGGAAAGACTTGGTGGGATGATGGTGGGGATGACAGGGAGAGGAATGGGAGGGAAAAATAGTGGGGAGGAAATGTGGGTTAGAAAGGAAAATATCTGGGAAAGAAGTGGGGAAAGAGGGAGGAAAGAGATGGAAGTATAGAGGCAAGAATACGAGGGAGATTGTGTGTGGGGAAATTGGAGAACAGGGAGGAGACAACAGCAGAGACAAAACAAGATGGATTGGGCACGAGGACAGAAGGGAGGACTGGGGCCAAGGACTTAGGCAAGGGATGTCAAAGATGGAGGGTGTAAAGGCAGAGAATGAGCGTACAGGGAGAGGATGGGACAGAGAAAACTGAGGTGGTGGGGAGACTGGGGACCCTCTCCCTTTCCTCGTATTCCATGCCTTTCTGCTTGCAGCAGGTAACGCTGGTTGCACTATAACCACTGTGCCTTGTGTGGGCAAAAACACCACAAGAACATAAGGTAAGGAAAGCTTCACTTCCCTTTTCGTCAAGGGCAGTGGCACAGGGCTATGGTGACCTGGTCATTAATGACTCTGGCAGAAGAACTAGCTCATATAAAGTTTCAACTTAGTTACGCAGCTTAGAAATTTACAATTCTCTGAAAGGAAATATAGAAATGAAAGTTGCCAAAGTATAGCACAGTTCCTAAAGCCTTCTATCATCCCACAAATTCCAGGTCTGCCGTCTCTGTTATAAAAGTCTTTGATTCAACAACATTAATGAAAATTCAATTAAAGCATCAGATGAAAGCACAATAAACTTTTCATAGCTCAACAAAAATGCTCCTCTCACCAATTCATTTCTCCTCCATCAGGAAGAGAAAAACAAAAAGGGATTAATCTGATTTACAGAGTGAAAAACAACACTGAATGCACTTTTTGTTGGGGGGGAGGGAGAGAAGGGGGAAGGTCCCCAGCTGGTTCTCATCTATATGCCATGATTCTTCATTTAGTTTACACTATTAAACTCAAAAACTCTGCTTTAATCTTAACTAGTACAGTATGCCTTAGAGTGGATTCTATCATGTAGCATCCTTGATACAGTTTCAGACTCTGGCAAAACATCATCCCTCAAACTGGTCATGGCCATATGGGTAGTAAATGTATCCAACATTTTTTCATTGGCGCCTACATTATTACGTCTTGTCACCAATGGTTTCTCGGGTTTTCAAGTAAATTGTTGCATATACTGTGGTTTGGAGCTGCTGAGATGAAGCCCTACATTTATCTGTATACAGCCAAATCCTTTTTTGGAACTTTTTTTTTTCCTTCTAATTAAATAAAATCTGTTGTAAAAAAAAAAAAAAAAAAAAAAAAAAAAAAAAAGTCATGTTTCCAGAAAGCTGTACAAAAATGAGAGAAAACAAAACAGAACACTGCCAAGAAGCAATTGTTGCCAAGTTGTACATGATAAAAAGCAGCCTAGAAAATGATGGGTGGACAGAAGTAGGAATCATACCTGATCTGTCTTCATTTTGTGAATCACACCTTCTACATAATTCTGGGATGGTCTTGAGAGAAGTTATAGAATACTGTAAAAAAATGAAAAAAAAAATATATGAAGTAATTTCTTTAAAAAGATAAAACGTAAGACTTTCCGAGAGGTCCTGATACCATTGGCATTGTCTAGATCTACCAAGCTGAGGGTACTTCAGGGGGTGTGATGGTTTCTCATCTTTGCATGAAAAGAGCATATGATGTCTGCTTTTGTGTCCCACCTCAAGAGATCTCAAAGGGATTTTCAAAGCCACAGCAAAGCATCTCCCCACCTCAGAGTTCTCCTTCCTGTATATCACCATTATTCAAGTCACAAATATACTTTACACATTCTTTCAATGGAATGCACAGATATATCAAAGGTAAAAATAAATCTAGACTTCACAGTAAAGATGTAGGGTCTCACTTTGCCCATCTTGGCATGTATTTACAGCTAAGAGATCTATTTTCAGGGGTGGATACATATATATGTATATTATCAGACAACAAACTAATTTCTGTAATTCAGGCTTTATTGAAATAATCCTGCATTATTACTGTGACGTGACAGTATATGACTGATAATGATCGGTATGTTTTTCTCTAAATTCAGCATTAAAAGGGTATCTTACAAAACAGATTTTTTTATTTTTATTTTTTTAATAAACTTGTGGAATACATATGATAATTACTCAGTAATACATATGATCCAGAGTTATAAAACTATAAACTCTGGGGAAAAAAAAAAAAAAGAAAAAAAAAAATAAAAAGAAAAAAACACCAGAAATTAAGTTACTTAATATGAAGCCTTCTTTAACATAATGCTTAAATGTTATAGGAATCTTCACTTAAGCAAATGAAAATCATTATGCCTGTGAAAGATCAATGGCTTTGCCCACTAAAAAAAACTATTAAAAACAGCATTTTGGAAACTAAGACATAAAAAAGCACTTAGGATAAGCACAACTGAAAAAATTTAAAGAATACATAAACTCCATATGTTTTCAAGGAAACAGATATTTTTTGCTGGTATGTGATTGACCAGTGAAGCAAAACAACTACTTATACAACTACAACCCCACCAGCTTTTTGCACAAAACATAAATGGTCATACATTGTCCTAGTTTTTGCTGACAGCTCGTCATTCAGGGTTTGATTTGCTTCTAATGCACAGCTGGCACTCTACTTCAAAATAATCTAAAGCCAACCTCATTATCAATTGCAGAATTTATTTACTTTTCTGGTGCAAGTTTAAGTAAGACTGTTGTTCACTTGATTGTAGTTACTTTATTAAGCCTCAAAAACCTCCCATGCCTCACTTTTTCCTTTTCTGGCCTGATTCAGAGATGTATTGATAAACCTCAGCTACAACAAGAACCTCTCATAAGTATTCCCAAGATGAACAACGAACTTATTAATTAGTATGTGTAGCAGACCTACCCAGTGACTCCAATCCTCATTAAAAATGGGATTGACTGTAAGGCTGTGACTGCTCTAGGATCTGACAACTTAAAGCAACAAACAGCAGAACTGAGAGAGAGAGAAAGATGCTACTAAATACAAATTAATACAAGTTAAACACACACATGCACAAACACCATGTGCTTTGCTTCACTGTAGTTATTGTTTAATAAAGATTGAGCTGTTAAGCTATACATCTTGCTATTTCAGCACAAAGATTCAGAAGGCAATGTTGAACTGGTCTAGTAAGATTCTTAAGAGAATCCAAGGAACATGTCTCCAAGGAATATGGTAGCTTCATAAGACCAGCTGGTGCAGTTTAAACTATTACACAGTTTGTAATTCAATTAGAATGAGGCCTTTTGTATTCCATTGCTATGTGTTTTGTCAGGCACCCTCAAAAAAAGAAAAAGAAAAAAAAAAAAAAAAAAAAACAACCCTTCTCTGTTTTTTTTTTTCCTGTTCTTTCCTGGAAAATAAAAATAAAAATAAAAAATAAAAAACATTTTTTTTCTGCTTCAATACATTCACTAAAATGTATTCAATTACATTTGACCCTCCCCACTACAAAAATTAATTCAATGTTATAAATTTGATTATGCATTTTCACCATATTGGTTTGATTTCATTAACAGATTTCCTCCCACTCACCTCTGTCCTCACAAAAAAGACTTTGCACATTTACATTTCTGCCATCTGTATTTTGTGGCCAAGTTGTGGAGAACTGGCTTTCAGTCTAGCAAGCAACTAAAATTGCTCTTTAAAATGGACCATTCCCAACCATAAGCACACTGCATTGCCAGCTCTTCCTTCTATAACTACTTTCTCACATATTCTAGTTCCAACTCTGATCTATCAGTAACATTTTCTAGCTTTTCTTCAACCAGAATTTCAAGGTTATTAGGAGTATCAGAGTGACAGAGAAAGAGGCTGAAACTGCAGCTCTCCCCCAGAACATCACTGAGATTCACTGCCTACTCAATGACTTTTAGTATTCATCATTTCCCACTTCTCGTTCTATAACCTTAAATCGTTCTACATGAAAAATAAACCCAATTTCTCACAGTTCCCCATCAAAGTAACCAAGTCAACCAAGAGCTGAGGATCATAAATAAAGGCATAGGTGACAGTGTGAGAGGTAAGTACATCAGACTGCTTTGCCAGTTAATGTATCTGTGGTCTTTGCTATTTTACAAAAGTGTGTTGTGGTTCACAGTAAAATTCAGTAACAGGCTTCTTCCCAGGTTAATGCACGTAATAGCCTTTTTGACTGCTGTGTGAGGGTTGTTTGTTTTTCCCCTGCTTTTAAGGCATTCCTATGGCCAACCTGACATAGTTAATTTTAGAAAACCCTTAAGAACTTTGCAAGATGGAGGAAAAGTATTAACAGGAAATAAAAGTCAGTAACAACTGCCTAAATATAAGATATTCCCACATTCCCAATTTTCTTCAACAGACAATACCAAGGGGAAAATATAACCTCCTTTGTTATAGAAACATTTGTAAGTCATGTAAAACTGGGCTACAAAATTTGAATGAATGGAAAATGTCAACAATTTACATTTCACTTGGTTCTCAAATTTTAATGCAAAGAATTTTAACACAAGACATGAGAATGAAAATTTCAATCTCTAGCAAGGCCGTTCTGGCTGTGCAACTTGTCTGCCACTTGCAGACTCACTTATACCTGTGAAGTAGCAGAAAGAAGAAATACTGGATCACAAATTGTGGCACAGAAATGCATGTATGAGAGTTAAAAAAAAAAAAAAAAGTGAAAATAACATTTTAAGTTTTTAAGTTTCTGTTGTCAAGAACATCTTTAGTATTTCCTGAAACAGAGTCAAATGGCAAAGTTGGACAGGTGGCATGACTCTCAGATCATGTCATCAGAACAATGACAACCCCAGAATACTAAGCACTATGTCCTGGTTCATCTGGAGTCAGTACCAAAGCTCATCTAATTTACCTCCACTGGATCAAGACCCTTGTGATTATGTCCTGATCTGACATTCACAGCTCCTTGTTTTTGTTTAGATAGAGAAAACAGACACCCTCCTTCTTCATAATGTTCCCAGGTGTTGTTACTACTGTATGCCATCCAATGGCCTCATTTCAGTTTAATTGCTATAGTGGAAAAGAAACCACTTCATTACTAGGGAAGTGATTGCCCTCTGGGGAGGCCGCACCTTGAACACTGCGTTCAGTTTGGGGCTGCTCTCTACAAGGACATCGAGGTGCTGGAGCATGTCCAAAGATGAGCAAACAAAGCCAGTGAAGGGTCTACAGAACAAGTCTAATGAGCTGTGGCTGAGGGAATGGGGTTGTTTAGCATGGAGAAAAGGAACCTCAGGGGAAACCTTACCGTGCTCTACAACAGACTTAAAGAAGGCTATAGTGGGGTGGGGATAGGGCTCTTCTCCCAAGCACCAAGTGATAAGACAAGGGAAAATGGCCTCAAGTTGCGCCAGGGGAGGTTTAGGTTGGATATTAGGAGAAATTTATTTAATGAAAGTGTTTTGCAGCACTGGAACAGGCTGTCCATGGAAGTGGTTGAGTCACCATCCCTGGAGGTATTCAAGGAACATGCAGATGTAGAGCTTAGTAGCATGGTTTAGCAGTGGACTTGGCAGTGCTAGGCCAACGGTTGGGGTAGATGATCCTAGAAGTATTTTTCAACCTAATTGATTCTATGATTAATATTCAAAGCCCCTTAAGTTAATATATTTATATTACTTTTGCTTAATCTGTAACGCTACCCTTTGTTCTAGATGTTTATTTAGGAGCAGCTAGCTACATTAAGAACAAGTAAGGCAACAACAGTTGGTCTCCCCCATGCAAAAAGTTTCTTACTTAGTGTCTGTGATCAGCATCTTCAGAATACCAGTTCGGTTATTTGGGCTATGCATTGTTTATACAATTTTATATACACATTTAATGCTATTCTTGCTTTAATTTCAAAAGATACCTATACTGACACTAATTCTGTTAAAGGTACAAAATGTCTGCCTGAATCTACTATTTTCTAAGTACATTTTAGTAGCTATCTGCATTTTTTAAATTCTGAGAAGAGAGAGAGTGGAAAAAAGACAGTTATGTAGGTGTTAATCACATGGGTGGGAAACAAATCAAGCCATTGCTGTCAGTGACTGTCTCTGCACAGCTGTGTAGGACTCTCCATGCTGAGCCCTGAAGTCCTGATTGCTGGGTAGAGGAAGTCTGGCTGTGTATAACTTGCACACTTGTGGAAGCCCGAGGGGTGCACCAACTCTGTCCATAGCCAAGGTAGGGCTACAGCAAGCTCAGGACATAACCTGCACCTGCTAAGTTGGGGGGTCAGGAGATAGGCCATAATCCTGACTATAAATAGTTTACTGATGATGGACATGAAGTTTAAGTATTTTGAAATATTTGGCAACTAGGCAGCTTCTTCATTGTGTTTTAACTCATTCACTGTTTTCGCTGCTTTCACATTTCACAAACATTAGACACAGTCCTGCATTGGCTCCACAGAGCAAGGCTTTTTTTTTTTTTTTCTTACAAAGCTATTTGAATATCTACAAACTCAGCTCCAGGTAGCTTACAAATATCTAGCACCAGAAGCTCTGGTTTATATATATTGTGTAGAGATATTTGGTATTATTTCTGTAAACCAATAAATTATTATAATAGTTTCCATTTGCTTAATTGTGCAATAGAAATTCTGCATTTTAATTAAAGGATGAGGAAAACTTCAAGTAGCCATAACAATGGTATACAACCTAGAAGCAGGGATAAATTTAGGGGAAAATCGGGGGTAGTAAAGGGAAAAAGGGAAAGTTTAAAACATACTGTCATTTAATGCAATAAAGGTCTTAGGGTTTTTTTTATTCTTATTTTTTTTGGTGTGAATAATTATTCATGAAGTAATAAATGAAAATAGTAAGTTTGGTTTTTAATGTCACTGTGAACAGAATATTATTTTTGTTTAATGTAAGCAAGAGTCCCATAAACCTATTCTGTTGTCTAAATTACACTCAAATATACTATACCAGATGCATCTGCAAATGTTATCATCTTAGTTTTCCAAAGAAACATGTTATTTTGGAGACATGTAGTTTCATTTACTTACTTACAGTGTTAATCAAAAAACAAAGCAAGAACACTTACAAGTCCATTTGCCTTTTAAAATAAATCCTAGTCCATTTTCTATGCCTATTACATTCTGATCATTTTTGCTGAAATGGTCTACAAGGACCTCTGCTAACACAGTGGCTTTCTAACTCAGGTACGAGTGCATCATTTAACAACCTTCTTGCTGCCCTTATTTATAGCCAGTACTTTTCTGCACTGGATTAAAACCAGAGGGCCAAAAGGAGCAATTTAAATTGCTGACTCCAGTGCTGTGCAGCTGCTCTTTACACGGCAGGCTAATAGTAAAGTGTGAATGTCAGGCATCTCTAAATTGTACACAGTAACAGACGAGTAGAGCACTAGAATAACTAGGAATTCTCTTATTTATCTGGCTCCTGGCAACAAATCCTTTGTTCCCTTACCTGCTGAAGTGGGAATAAAACCACTACCTCTATAATTTGTGCTGTTTTTAAAGTCATTGTTCAGCATCCAATGAGAGAACAGTGTATTAAAGCAGGCAGCCTGAGCTGTTCAGTGGAAAAGTGAGTAACCTAACCCATCAGTATGCAGCAACAGTCACAACGGGAGAGACATGGAGAGGTTACATCTATTATGCTTTACAGTTCTGCAAAACTGAGCATAGAAACAGATACCAGGACATGATCTACTATATAACAGTAATAAAAAGAAAGTTGCCCTGAATAAGGTATTCTTTCGAGACTGGCTTATTGTCTTGTAATATTTTGGGCATTTGCCATATTCTTCTTTAATAAATTTCAATGTTACAATATCTAAAATTAAAATCCTCTCCAAAAGGAATCTGTCTGTGAATAAAGCATCTGGAATGTTTTAAAATGAATCAAGAGTCCCCAATACTAAAGGAAAAAACAGGCCTTTGTTTTGTTTTTTAAAAAAACAACTACAACAAAAGTCAAACAAAACACAACAACACTATCCCAAACTAAGTTTATGAAGAATGTTGAAGGAGATAGGAGCATACTTTCTTTGACCTGAAAACTGAATTAATAAATTCTTCTTATGGGGGATTTAATTTGTGTATTCAAGTCCTTTGTTTATCAGATACTCAGCTTACTGGCAACTCAAAAAAGCGGGAATATTGGCAGGAGCAACATTATTATGAGTAACAGAATAACACTATATCGGTGCTTTCTGTAAGAACCACTAACAATATAATTTAGAAAAACAGCCTTTTTTTGCTGGCAGTTACAGTTGCAGTTATTTGACGTTTGACATTAAAGATCAGTACTTTGAATCCATGGAAGTCCTTCTGCCTCTTGTTGCACTCTCCCATGTCACAAGAAGCTGTATTACTCTTACTGATAAAATCTTGCTGGACTGGAGCTGGCTTCTGTCAGTAAGGGCAAAACAACAACTTACATGAAGAAGGAGCAATTCACAGGTGAGAGATAGGTTTTTTTTGGTTTGTTTGTTTTTTTTTTTTTGGTTTGTTTGTTTGTTTGTTTGTTTTTTCCAATTGAAATTTATTTGATTTAAAAAAAAAAGAAGTAAAACATCATTTTGGTGTCTTGTTTGTTATATCAGGACTGAGATACCTAAAAATCCCTCAATTTATATTAAAGTTTAAATATAAATAAATAAAAAGACATGTACTTACTGATATATCATCACTAAAATCTATTTCATCCAAATCAAGGTATTCAGGGGCTTCCATTATTCTTCTATGGACATCTTGTGTGACTCAGCATAGTAGTAAAGACCTAATTAAGAAAAGAAAAATGGATTGTCTACTAAATAGTCAAAACCACACAGAAATAGTTTAATATAGTTACTAGACTGTTGAAAACATATAGGGTAAACAGACAAGTCTTCCATAAATTAATACTACAAGCTAAACATTTTTTCAACTCTAGTCCGTGTATCACGTAAAAGTCATTTGTTTTTTTTAGAAAGGATAGCTAAGTGGTACTTGAAATGGAAGTCATAACTACTTTACCCAGCATCACTCTGTCTTTCCAGAAGTTCAATATAAGCATAAACACCTAAGATGCTGAGCACCCTCACCACCCTTTAACCACAGACATTAATGACCTATCTTCTCTTAAGAATGCTATTACTTTACTGGCCAGAACACAGCGACTTCTGCTACTACAATTTTCCTTTGCTCAAGAAGGCAGAAAAGAACTGAGCAGCATGCTGCGCACAGAAACCACAATCCTATCACACCTTATCTCCACTCTCCATACAGACACGTAATGCAGACAGTGCTTTACAGACTGGTGGTTTATCTGTCCTCAGCCTGCAACTTCACTTCCTCCTGAACAATAACCAAGGCAAAAGCAGAAGTATATCTATGTGCAGTGATTTTCAGGGCTCTTCAACATTTTCTCACAGGAAGGGGAAAATGAAGCAAAAATTCTCTTCCAAAACAAGAAATTTGGCTGGAAAATTCAATATATATTTATGAACAAATTGCAGCTTAATCATTCAGAAGATCAAAGATAAAACACAACTTTCTTAATCCCAAGTAGAACGAAGTCTTGCATTGTCACCAAAGACAAGTATAACAGAAATAAAAGTGGAGGAGGAAGCTATTTTAGAAGAAGCTGATAAAAAAAGTGATAATCTTTTTTACATGATGTGAGACAGTACGTAAGTGTTAAGTATTATTATGGAAGGAAATTTATCCTGCTAGCACTTGTATATAACAAAAGGAAATGGCTAAAGGAAGAAAAAAAAACGCAAGCCCAGATTACCCATATGGCAATTGCCAAGAAATACATTTATGAATAATGACAAGTCAGCTGTGGAGGTCTAAATAAAATCATTGTATGAGTCACTTATGTGTGGGTAAGACTGTCCACTTTTCTGCAGGTGTTAAACTTACTGGCAGACAAAATCTTAATCATGAGTCTCTTTCTCCTTGATAAAAACCCGGACAAGCACAAAGCTGATCCTAAGACAGATGTTGTTGAAAAGTTATTGAAAGAAGAACCAAGAAGCACGTCTATAGTTTTAAGCTGAATGAGCTGGAAAACTTTTTTTAAAATTATTTTTCACTGAACTACTGAAGGCAAAGTATTCAGTATAATTTTATAATAGTGAAAGAACAACTTCAGCTACCTATTTTTGTCTCTCTGGCAGTTAGTCTTGAATGAAGCAAGGGAAATGAGATAGCTACAAAAAGGTAAGCACAGTATAAAGCCCTCATTCCAAACTTATGTAAGAAAATGGAGCTATAAAGTAAAACAAATCAGAAGGTGTTCATTTTTCAAACTTCCTAAATACTAAGTTTATTATTAGAGGCAATCACCTAAACCAGGCAAAATCCTTGCAAAGAAAGGAATTAGCTGTGAATAAGGGCAACACATTCAAGTCTAAAGATTCTTCTTCTCATTACCGATTTTGCTTTCTTAACAGAAGCATAGAATTTCAGAATACTTCTTTTTTTAAGGTTTGTGCTTTAGCATGTTGTATCTGGGCAACATTACAGCTTACTTGTAGCAAAGTGCTCTGTCACCTATACCACCATGACATTAACAACCAAGTTGCTTTTACAAGCGCAAGACCCCAGAAAAACAATTTCTGTATTGTTTGTATGGACACTTGGTGATCACTGTTGCATAGGTACAATTTAGATTTTGCCAAATGATACAAAATCTCCACTGTCAACCATTTTAGAGTGAGCAATTTAAGAGCCAAAATAGTTTCTGTGGAACTACTAGAATCTCCCTTTTAAATGGATTTTAAAATACAAATAAAATCCCAGTATGTTTAATGGAAGAGATAAATAAAGCTACTCTAAACATGCCACATAATAAACCGTCCTAGTGTGTAACCTCAACATTGTTTTTTTTTTTTTTTTTTTAAAAAATATTATTATTATTATTAAAACTGATTTATTTTGGAAAAACACACCAGCCCAAACAAGAAAAAAATATAACTTTGATAAAAGAACTATAATCCTGGCTAACACATATCTCAAGATTCTCAAATGAAAAGATCTCATCCTTTTGAAATTTTTAAATTCTAAATTGCATGAAGCCATAGAGGAAAAAAAAATACTACATCCATATGTGCTGATGAAAAGGCTGTATTTCAGCTGAAGATGTATAAACCTCATCATGTCTGTCCACAGCCTTGTAACATTATTTCCCTCAAATAGTATCTTCTGTCTCCACAAAAGAGACTATGAGACACAGAACGGTTGAAGAGAAAGTCAGTAATCAAAACAAACAGATTTTCTCTATGGAAAGATTCTCTTTCTGAAGATGGTGCTTGGTTATGTGTAAAGAAAGGGTACAAAACTCATGCTTCGTTTGCTGTAATTACAGATTTTCAATTTTTTTCTCAATGCAGTGAAACTGGACATCAACTTAGTGAACAATACTATTACTAAATAAGATTTTCCATGACAGTACCTAGAGTGTCATTCAAGAGGTGCACTTTCTGAAACAATTTCAGAGGGTGGAACTACTCCATATGTAATGCAAACCATATGGTAAGGACAGTACCCAGGGTTGTGACAGTTTTTGAGACCTTTGCAATGGCTGAATCCAGCATATCATCAGAGGTATACACAATCTGAATAGCATTCACAAGCAGACAATAAGCAAACTGATGAAATTCAAGGTAAAAATAATTACAATCAAAGTTGCAACTGCCAATAACAGATGATAGTAGATGAATAATTTATTTCCAAATCAATTTTCCTAACTGTAATTTGGAAGATGTACATTAAAATTTTATTAAATTTTAACCCCCAAAAGGCATTTCCTGTCTGCAGAGAGAGAGACACATACATACTTACACAAGTAAAATAAATCCTGTCTGCCCAAAAAATTCAAAGCAAATAGGAGAAAACTGCATAAAAGATATACAATCACTCAAGAAAAAGTGTTTT
This sequence comes from Oxyura jamaicensis, assembly GCF_011077185.1. Lineage (NCBI taxonomy): Eukaryota > Metazoa > Chordata > Aves > Anseriformes > Anatidae > Oxyura > Oxyura jamaicensis. Next base: position 64,551,598 of record NC_048926.1, read on the forward strand.
TTATTGTTGCATGAGACATTTCCATTAGGAGAAGTCATACAGCTAAAAATTACCACACAGAAATGTGGCAATAGTAGTATTGGCATAATAATATCTTGCATATGTTGCCTTGCAACAGATACTTACTGAACAGTGATTAAGTTGCAAAACAGAACAAAATAGAAAAACCACCATCCTTCTCCTTTTCAAACAACAATTGTCACTGTTTTTCCAAAACAGAGGATTTCCTCTGATGTTGTCCTTCTGTGCTAAAACTATTTGTCTGAACCCAAATCCTGTTACAAACATTCAATACAATTAGGTGAATCAGGAAAATAAATAAAATAAAATAAATAATAATAATAATAAAACAGACAAAGAAAGCAATTCACGGTAAAAATGAAACAAAACAAAACAAAAAAAGCAATGAAGTATTAGATAACGGAAACAAATCTGATAATTTTCTGTGAACGCTAAAACTCCACTCTACGCTGATGGCAGGTATTGCCTACAGGTGAAAAATTTACATTGTTTGCGTTTCTCTTTGAACCTAGATCAAGTCCTGGATTTGTCTCACCTCACAGCCTCAGAAAACAGCCTCACCAACAGCAGTCCCAAGGGACTGGTATGGACTGCCATATGAGGGTGAAGACTCAATGTGGGAACACTGGGAATGCTTTAAAAGCCAGTCCTGCCACTGATTTTGCATTGTAAAGTCAATGGCCATTATCTTATCCATGCTCATAGACATCAAACAAGAACAAGGCTACACAGATGAACATTTGCCTGTTTGTCAATTAACTGTGAGTGAATGAAAAGACTGGTATGGAGGCAGAAAGTAAATAAGCATCAGGTTCAGTTTCTTCTTCTGCTTGTTCAACGCAAAACTATGGTGTTACAAAGTTGTAGTGAATTCAGTAGCTTTAGAAAGGAATCTGAACCAGTACCTCAGCCAAGAACAGCCTCAGAGTTGCTCATGAAAGACTAAATCCAAGAGGGTGCACAAGGGAAATGTCCTTTACTGAACCAAAACAAAACAACTTATCACTGGTAATTGAGAATGTATCATTTTAATTATTTATGGATATACAAATAGCGAGAACAAATAACAATAAAGATTTGCTGTCAATTAAATGTCTATTTCAGCTGTAACTATGAAATCCTACTGAATGCCACTTGGGATTTTATTTTCCACATCTCAGGACAACTAAACCAAAATATTTGGGGATTTACTTAAATTTTCAATCAAATGTAAAGTAAATCAGATGTAAATGCTTCTATAGTGGTTGGAAAAGGCTGTTTCCTTAAGCACAGTTAATATTAAAGACTTAGAACTTTAAATCCCAGAATGCCATGATGGCTGCTTTTTAATTAAAATAATGTTATATCTTACAATTATATGTTTGAGATGCCTTTCATAAGCATCAGATGCTACAGTAGCTCAAGATGAACTAGCTTCGTGGGCAGGAAAACGAAGGCTTTACATATTTAAATTTAGGACACAATACATGTTTCAAATAACACTTTAAATCTCTTAACTGTCCAAATTTTATTCTCTAGCATTAAGAAATGTCAGGAGAATTAAAAAAAAGAAAAAAAAAGAAAAGAAAAACTTTTTGTGTCCTTTTTTTTTTTTTTTTTTTTTTTTTTTTTTTTTTTTCCACTGTCAAACAAGTAGAACAGTGTAATTTTGCATTATGTTGAATGACAGTGAAAAGCCTAGCACCCAATTAAAGCCCACAGTTCAGGAAGGCACATCATCTTTCAGCAGTAGGAAATACCAAGAACTTAGAATTCAGTTCCTCCACCCTTGTATTCCACTGTAACAGTGAAGTTCTACCCAAATAAATTTGGCCTTGTATTAGCTATTTTACTACAAAGCACAAGGAAAGCACTATAACACATTTAGAAGCACTACCATAATTAAGGAACATGGGAACTGCACTAATGAATGAAAGCTAAAAAGCTTGGTCACTGGGTCCTAGCACAGCTAGTCTTGGCTGAGACCACTGCCTCTCCAGCCATCACACTTATCTTACTGCTTTATGCTACTGTTGTCTGCTGTGTACTGTCTGATATTAAAGACTATATGCTCTTTGGGACAGGTATTGGGTCTACCTCTCTGTGTCTGTCTGGCCTTTTGCACAGTCTGTGTCCTTGTCAGTTAACAGAGCCCCTCAGTACAAGAGGAATTCAGATAATGAACATGATGCGAAAACAGTGCAATGGACTTTGGCGGAGGATCTACATGAAGTTGTGTAGGAGCTCCCCAGAACAACTGAAAATTCTTATTCACTAAATACAGAGGGCACCTCTGCAGGTAACAAACGCAGAACATAAGAGGAAAGCATCAAAGACATGAAAAGCTTGCAGCTTCATCTTTATGTCACATGTGTGAGCAATACCTTAAATACTATACCAACATGTACTTTTAGAAAACCCCTCATTCACATTAACATTCTCTTCAATAACACTGAGGGGGAAATTACTGGAATATGATCAGTAAAAATTCAAGCATACTTAAGAATGTAAAGGGAAACACTGTAGCACAAACAGAGATTTATTTGCTTCTGAAAGGTATCACTTCAGGTTCATGCATTGAAATAACATGACAACCTGGCATGGCTAGACTGTGTTAACATTATTAAGTCATTCAAAGGTTTGTGACACTACAATGCAGTCTGAAGTTTTAACCACTTTTTGTTACCTTCTTGGGCTTCCAAAGTGTTTTTTTTCTAATTATGCAAAATAACATTTTTTCTATTACTTGTTCTGCTCAGTGTCTGGATTGTCTCTCACTGACTGAGCACCTCTTTTGTACTAGTTTGTTTTATTTACTTTTCTTCCTTCTATGTAAGCCAAGAAAAATATATCATGCAAAGGAAATTATATGTCTAGTCAACTTTAAAATATAAAAAATATATAGGGGAAAGCTTAATAGGAGCAGGAGGAGATTTTGAAAAATAAAGATGAATTTTGAAGAACATCTTGTTGCTAGAAAAATGAGAAGTTAACAGTGAGGCTGAAAATGATGTGATTTATTTCAGTGAAGGAATGAATTCTGAGACTGGGATTACCTTATCCCTTATCACGTTTATTCAGAAGTTTTCCTGAGTTTAAAAGTTCACAGCAGCAATTTATAACAGTATGGTACTTCTACAGCAAGTCAAAGTAAAAGCACTGCTTTTAATCAGCATGCAAGTACCATTATTGCACAAGCTACGCTTATAGTACAGGAAGAAGGAATGCAGCAAAATACAATGATTTTCCAACAAGCAAAAGATGCTATTTTTAAAATATAACTTCAGAAAAACTCTGCATTCCAGACACGCAGAAACAACGCACCCGCAGCCCTAAAGAGGCACAGATACTGAGCCCAGTTCTGTTCCTAATGAAGTCAATGCATATTCGGCACAGATTTTAGATGAGAACAAATGTATTTTTTTCTAGTCAAATGTAAACAGACTTCTAGATCTCAAAATTTAACCAACCATGCATATAAAACAATTTTATGGAGTTTCAGGGGAAATTATTTTAAAGAAGTCATGTGAAGACAGGTAATAGTGTGTGGTTTGCTTGCTTCATCTTCTTATGAATTGAACAGAAAATTCTTCACAACTTGAGGTATTTTAACATCAAGTATTTTTAACAGTTACAATGACTGGCACTGTACCAGGCACATACGTATCAGGTTCCACAGCGTGACAAAAAAGTAAACAGCAATGTAACAAATATGAGGTTAATATTCAGGCTACTGAGCAACATGACTTACTGAAGAGTTGTTTGTACTCTAACAAAACTTGGAAGGCATCTCTTCACTCAGAAACACTCCAGATTTCTCATAATAAAACCATCCTTTCCACCGTACAGTTTTATATTTCCTTCAAGATTCAAGCAGAAAGAAGAATGGACCCCAGGCATTAAGCAAGAATGCATGCACTTGAGTTTTCTGGAATGAGGCCTAGAAAAATAAGTATGTTTGTTTCAATTAGCCTTGAAGAAGAAACCTTTGGATTTGGAAATTAATATTTGTTATTTTAAAACTGAAACAGCATACGTGATTTAAGCACGGTACAAAAGCTAATGCACTCTCTGCTTAATCTTAATAGAAAGATCAAAATAAATAAGAGATCAACTGACCTTTTTAAAAAGAGATGTTTGTTTAGCTGTTTGATTGTTGATTTTTTTCTCCTTTGAACTAGTACAAGCCTATTTACTCATAATACGAAATATTCTGCAGTTGTTCAATATTAATATGTTTACTTCATTGTACTCTAGTTCATATGGCAACTGCTTCAGATATTTCCCACCAGCTAACTCTATTGCCTTTAAGATTCATTGATATGCAGATCAAAACTAGATCCAACAACTCACCTCTTTATATGACATCTGCACATGTATGTATAAATGGAGGGAATGACCAGACAGAAACTTCTCTAGAGCACACAGCAATATTACATGCCACACTATTCCACGTCCATTACTATAACTTATTTCTATAATGCCACTGTTTGCAGTGATCAGGTAAAAACAGAGGCCGCAGTAGGACAATGGATGTACTGAACTGAGTGCATTTGGATTGGAATGTATAGTTGCTGCTTTTGATGCAGGCCAAAGCCAAACTGCAAGAAATGCAGGTGGTGTGATTTACTTCAGCTTCTAACAATCTTAACTTTTGCACTATAAATTGAACCTGGCCTGGCTCTGCCACTTATCCACCTGACGATTTGTGCTAGCAAGAAAAGCAGTGTTTTCACTGATGTGCCAAGCACAAAGGTATACTTTCTACTGAGCACACTGTAGCAGCATACTTTCCTCTCTCCCTGTTACATATTGTTACATGTTTTGCACACAGGGACCACAAAGTAATCATAACTAATAATCATGTTCCTTCCTTCCTTAGTAATTTTCCATATTAATAAGGGGGGGAAAAAGAATGAGATTTTACCTCTGATGGGGGATAGAACGAAACAATGCATTGTTCATTCATCTCAGTCATTTTTTGTCAAAGGGTATTAAACGAGTCAAGTGTAGAAATCATCTTGTAGTTCTACCTAGCTTATTTGCCATGCTACTTTCATTCCATTCACCTAAGCTACAGAAAACTACTTCCTGCCAGTCACTGACCCTATTTGGGCACAACATCTGTTCCCTTCACTTGTTTAGAAAGGGCCTTTAAATGGTAATGAGCTTCTGCTTCTTCTTTTAAACTGTTCTACAGATATATATTTAACCTCATGTTGTCCTCAGTTATGACTCGTTCTCAAAACTTCTCTCAAGAGTCTTCCCACTAAACATTTTATGACACTGTGACTCTAAAATGCTGAAGTGTTTCTGATCGATGAACAGGCAACTAGCTATCAAATCTAGGCTATAGGTGAAATACTGATGTCAATTTAAAATGATCTACTTGTAAATATAAAATCCAGTCATGTAGAGGTACATGAAATAATTCTATTAAACAAAACAAAACAAAACAAAAGCAAAAACAAAAAACAAAAAGCAGAGCTTGTTTCCTGCTGGTCAGCTCCCAGCGTGTACTGGTGCATAGGGTTATACCTCCCTAGATGTAGGACTTTGCATTTCTGTTTGCTGAACTTCAGGAGATTCCTATCTGCCCTATCTTCAACTATACCCATATCCCTTAGTCCATTTTAACAGCAGCACAATCATCTAGTGTGTCTCTCACTCTTCCTAGTTTCTATCACCTGCAAACTTAGTACTAGCACAAGTACTAGCCCTGACGATACACCAATAATGACTTGCCTCCAACTAGACTAAGCATAATTGATCACAACCCTCTGGACCAAGCCATTGAGCCAGTTTTGAATCCACTCGCCTGTCCACTTATTTAACACACCCTCTGTAAGCTTTTCTGTGTGGATGTTACGGGAGACAACATCAATAAGACTCAGTAAACAACATCCACTGCTCTCCCATTACCCACAAACCAGTCACCTCATTGTAGGTGACAATACTATCAGGTTGATTAAGCATGATTTCTCCTTCATAAATCTAGATCACCTGCTTGGCCTTCATCTTTCTGGATGTGCTCTGCAGAAAGATTTTCTCCATTGACTTCCTAGTCGTTGAAGTGAGGCTGACCAGTGCTGTTTCCTAGATTTTCCTTCTTGCCATTCCTGGAGACAAGAGTGGCATTTGCTCTCTTCCAGTCTTCAGGAACCTCTCCCAGCTGCCATAACCTTTCAAAGATAATAGAGAGTGGCCTCACACTGAGATCAACCAGTTCACTCAGCACTCACTGGTGCAAACCATTTGCCTCTGTAAGCGTTTCCAGTTTAAGTGCTCCCTAACTTGGTCCTGCTCCACCAAGGCCAAGTCTTCCTTGCTCCAGACTTTCACTCTGGTCTCAGTAGCCAGAGATTCCTGCAGCCAGCCAGAGTGGTGAAGACTGAGATGAAGAAGGCACTGAGTATCTTGGCATTGTCCATGTCACTTGTCACCAGTTTTCCATCTCATTCAGCAGTGGCCTCACATTTTCCCTATCCTTCCTTACGCTGTTTATTTCTTTGCAGAAGCCTTTCTTCTTGCCTTTCACATCCTTTGTCAGATTAACCCCAAGTCAGCCTTGGCTTTCCTAACCCTACCCCTGCAATTCCAGACAGCAGCTCAGCATTTCTCCTGGGTTATTTGCCCCTGCTTCCACCTCTTGTACATTTCTTTGTCATGTCAGAATTCACGCAGGAGCTCCTGGTTCATCTATGCAGTGTGTAGGCCTCCTGCCACCTTTTCCTGAACTCCTGCCTGTTGGGATGGACATCACTTGAGCTTGGAGGTAATCCCTGTATATTGACCAGGACTCTTGGAACCCTCTTTTCTCCAGAGCCATAACACTGGATTCTTCCAAACAGATCTCAGAAGAGATGTGCAAATTAGTATTGGAGGCTGTTCTCTGAACAATTACTTCTTCCTTTAAGCATTTATTCTCCATTATTTTGCTAGTATGTAAATTTCTGTGAAATTAAATAAAAGGCAGTATAATTTATCAGCAGTCCTGCCTATCAGGGGAGGCCCCTGATAGACTGGCAGCTAGCAAAGGTGATGCCAATCTATGGGAAACTACAGGCCTATCAGTCTGACTTGGGTGCTGGGGAAGCTCATGGAGCAGGTTATCTTGAGTACTATCACGCAGCACCTACAGGACAACCGGGTGATCAGGCCCAGTCAGCATGGCTTTACCAGAGGCAGGTCCTGCCAGACGAACCTGATCTCCCTCTATGACAAGGTGACGTGCTTAGTGGATGAGGGCAAGGCTGTAGATGTGGTCTACCTAGACTTCAGTAAGGCTTTTGACACCATTTCCCCCAACATTCTCCTGAAAAAGCTGGCTGCTCAAGGCTCGGATGGGTGTAGGCTTCACTGGGTTAAAAATTGGCTGCATGGTCAGGCCCAAAGAGCTGTGTTGAATGGATTTAAATCCAGCTGGAGACCAGTCACTAGTGGTGTCTCCCACTGTCTCCACTGGTGGGGCCAGTTCTCTTCAATATCTTCATCAATGATCTGGAGGAGAGGATCAAGTGCACTCAGTAAGTTTGCAGAAGACACTAAGTTATGAATAAACGTCGATTTACTTGAGGGTAGAAAAACTCTACAGAGGGACCTGGATAGGCTGGACCAATGGGTCAATGCCAAGTGTATGAGGTTCAACAAGGTGAAGAGCCAGGTCCTGCACTTGGGGCACAACAAGCCCAGGCAACGCTACAGACTGGGGAAAGAGTGGCTGGTAATGGACCTGGTGGAAGGGAACCTGACGGTATTGGTCAACAGCGTGCTGAACATGAGCCAGCAGTGTGCTCAGGTGGCTTGAAGGCCAACAGCATCCTGGCTTGTATCAGGAATAGTGTGGCCAGCAGGACTGAGGAAGTGGTTGTCCCTCTGCACTCAGCTCTAGTGAGGATGCACCTTGAACACTCTGTTCAGTTTTGGGCTACAAGGACATCAAGGTGCTGGAGCATGTCCAAAGATGAGCAAACAAAGCTGGTGAAGGTCTACAAAACAAATCTAATGAGGAGTGGCTGAGGGAACTGGGGTTGTTTAGCATGGACAAAAGGAGGCTCAAGGGAGACCTTACTGTGCTCTACAACAACCACAAAGGAGGCTATAGCAGGGTAGCAAACGGGCTCATCTCCCAAGCACCAAGTGATAAGATGAAAGGAAATGACTTCAATTCGTGCCAGGGGAGGTTTAGATTGGATATTAGGAGAAATTTCCTTACTGAAACAGTTGTGTGGCATTGGAACAAGCTGCCCAGTGAAACGTTGAGTCTCCAACCCTGGATGTCTTCAAGTAACATGTAGATGTAGAACCTAGCAGCATGATTTAGTGGTAGACTTTAGTACCAGGTTAATGGTTGGACTAAATGATCTTGGAGGTCTTTTCCAATATGAATGATTCTACAACTTCAAATGCTTACTGGATACCATAAGGCTAGTAATGTAGGATATCCGACACTGACAACTAAAACCAAGATATAGATAAACACCAATTTTTCATTCTATATACATTTTTACAGATTGGCCTGGTTTCAATACTTCTAATTTTAGCGTTCTTCTCATAGATGGAAGTCTTCAACTGAAAAAAAAAAAAAAAAAAAAAAAAAAAGAACAAAAAAGAGACAATAGTGCTTAAAAACTTCTTAGGTTGTGTAGAAACAGGAATACCCATTGAAATAATTGTGGGCATAATCATTATATAAACAAGCTGCAATTAGGATGCACTTATCATTGCATTATGCTGCTCATTATGACCAAGATATCCTGTTTGTTCTGCCTGTTCAAAAAGAAACAAAACCACCACCACTCCACTCTACCCCCGACCCAACCGGCCCCCCCCCCCCAAAAAAAAATAAAAAAAGTCATGAAAGCAATTCTTTATAGTGTTTCAAAAGGAAGCTGGAGCTGGTAAACACATGTTCTTATGGGAAATTGCCATAATCTCAACTATATCCCAGCAGGCTCTGAAAATATTTCTCACAAAGTCTCTTCTATAAAATCTAGAACATATGTACAACAGACTGTGTTTTGTGTCCTTTTAAGGAATTTGCTAGATTAATACAGAGGACCTTGCTCTTACATTTCCTCTGAAATGTCTGCCTTTTCCTACAGGTATTCTGCAATATTATTTTCTCCTATTTACATGATTTCTGCACTTTTATAAGCCTTGAAAGAAGCTGTTAAAGTTCACATCCAGATCCCCCTATTTCTAATGCAGTATATCCAATACATAGTCTGTTGATAAATGCATTTCAATACATTTAGATCATTAAACTCCTATCATTTTGCCAGGACAAATATCAGAGAAATCAATATAGGCGTTATTTTTTATGTAATTGGAAGGAAGAGGTTTTGAAATTGATTGTACTTTTTTTTTTTTTTTTTTTTTTTTTTTTACTATTGACCGATACATCAAAAAGAACACAAACAGATCAACAGTTCCCTTACTAATTGTCATTCAGCTAAATATCTATAAACCATTAGGGACATATAAAATTCACAAATTTCTAGATGGGAAATGATAACATCAATGACAATTTTTAAAAAGTCACCATTTGAACAATGCAGATCACTCTTTATAATCTAAAATGGGCAGCATGATTCTCTCAGCTGCTCTCTTTGCTACTTCTTTTCTGAGTTTTCATCCTCTTACATCAAACAAAACAATTCAGTTAAAGAAAGAAAACAAGAATCACACAAGACATGGAAACATTCTGAATGCAACTGGAGAAAAAATAATATGCAGAAAATATAGTGATTTTTTTTATTATTCTCAATGTGTTCCTTTCATATCTCAAATTACACACCTAGCAATTAGTCTTCCTGAAGAGCTCTGTCACTATCATCATTGGCATCCACTATCATCTACGGTAATTACCTATATTTACCCCAAAATAGAACCGCTATCAGTCAGAACTCTGCTAGGACTACTGTGTATATTCTGTCTGAAAGAATATATCAGCTCCTCTGTTAAATGCTATTTTTTCAGAATTGTTCACCAGACAGATAAACAAGCATACTTCATTATCTTCCACTCACTGGAGCAACACTGACCCTTACAATCTGTGCATGTTTCAAACGTGTTTGAAAGACTATACAGATAATACAGGTAACTGGAGGGAGAGCACTTCTGTCTTGAGTAACTCACTACATTTGTACATGGATTTAGAACTCCTACATTCTGATTTACCAGTATTTTACTCTTACTTACACTTACTCTACGTTGATGGAAATAGTTAAAAAAAAAAAAAAAAAAAAAGAAGAAAAAAAAAAAGTTTAATGAATGTACAGAAATTTGTAACCTATGCCCTCCATGTTGAAATACCACAGATGGTAAGATTAGTTTTTAAACCACTGTGCTTTCCTTTACCACAGGCAAAAATATTGCAGCAGTATTTTTAACTTTTTGGATGTCAGTTGGCCACAATGACTTGCTACTACAGTTGGAAACTAGACCACAGACGTCCTACTGCTAAATTTTAAATCTATCTCTTGGGTTTGACTCCACACTATAAATTACTTAAACAAACAGAAAAACTTTTCATTTGCACTTTTGTTACTTTCCATACAGGATTTTACTCTCCAAACTAATATTCAGACTCCCCTGCTCCATTACACGTGACTCTCTTAAAGCTCATGATTTTAAGTGCTCTGCCTAAAGGACTCCAACTACTTCAGTGGGTGTCACTGTTAATTAAGGACACATGGAAAGGAAATGAAGGAGCCAAAAAGCAGCCTTGTTGTCTGGAAAAATCACCAGCATACATGGATATGGGTGACAACAGTAGGAAAAACTGGTGCTAGATAAGGAAATGTTTGCAGCTGAGAAAAACAGTCAAGTGCCTCTCACTGAAGCATATGAAGAAGCCGAATGACTCAAAAGTCATCCTCAAATGGATCAAAAATTGGGGCAATTATGTCAGAGTTTCAAAGGTAATGAATATTAAATAAATTTAAATAAAAACTATTAAAAAGGATGATCCTTTCAAAACTGTTGGAACATGTTTTACTTTATTTTATATACTCTATTCAAGCTTAACTGAAAAAGGTGTAAATCATTCATAAAGCTATCAAACTATGTAGTGAGCCACACAGAGAGAACTAGGGAGTATAACAAAGATGAGCAGACATGGCTTAGTGATAAAACAGATTGGGACAACAATCGGTACTGATTTGTAATTAAGTTTTTTACTCACTGGTAGCTTCACTTTTGCTCCACACCAACTACATTTCTGTTTAATGCAACAACAAAGGAAGCTGAAAAGACAGCTCTAAACTCTGATTGCTGTTTTCTAATTTCCAATTCTGCTTCCTAGCCACCTGCCTTCACAAGTCAAATTATGCAACCATATCCCTTTGGAGTACCTCTGAAAGAGACTGTAGTGTAAGAAGATACAGGAACTATGTGCTTGAGTTGCTTATCATATAAAGAGTAGGACTGAGCTATCACTATTGAACTACCATTTCCAGTTCCCCCAACTCCTCCACCTCTACTGAGATAATCCGTACTCAACTCTTGAACGCATCCGTGGTAATGACCATTGGGCCTACCAAAACAACTATTATGTTTAGTATAATCTGTTAATAGTGATTATTGAAAGCATGTCCAGAGAAGGGCTACGAAGCTGGTGAAGGGCCCAGACACAAGTCCTATGAAGAGCAGCTGCGGGAACTGGAGTTGTTTAGTCTGGAGAAGAGGTTCAGGGAAGACTTTACTGCTCTTTACAGCTACCTGAAAGGAAGGTGTGGGGAGCTGGGGGTCGGCCTCTTCTCACAGATATCTCGAGATAGGGCTAGAAGGAATGGCCTCAAGTTGCACCAGGGGAGGTTTAGGCTGGAAAGTATTAGAAATTTCTTCTCAGAAAGAGTAGTCAGGCATTGGAATGGGTTGCCCAGGGAGGTGGTGGAGTCACTGTCCCTTGAGGTGTTCAATGAACAGTTGGACGTGGTGCCTAGGGACATGGTTTAGTGGGTGACATTGGTAGTAGGGTGGACCAGATGATTGGACCAGATGATCTGTAAGGTCTTTTCCAGCTTTAATGGTTCTGTGACTCTATGTATGTCCAAATACCACAATCTTTGTTTTTTCACCAAAAATTAGAACAAACAATATTTCTACTTCTAGTTCTAGGAGGGTGTAAAAGAATAAGACAAGAAACTGGGAAGACGTCTATTTACTGAGGGAAAAAAAAAAAATCTAACTCAGAATGTTTGGCAGACAGCAGCTTAGCTTCATAAGCAAATATTTAGTTATCTGCAACTGACAAGTAAGCAGAAACACTGATTGGTTAGATTTGGTTAAAAATCTGGGCAAATTATTTAAAAAAAAAAAAAAAAAAAAGCACTAATGTTATAATATTTAGTTTTTAAGTAAACAATATTGTCATAGGAAAGTCTGTGCTTGTGGATAGTAGCGCTATAATTTCTAGTTTTATTAATACAACTTTCTGCATCTATAAAGCACATCATCACCCTTGGCATTTGACCAAGCTGCAAGTGTAGTCACTTCACTGGAAATAAATGCAGTTGGCTAGGCAATGTTGTAAGACAGTTATTCCAGTTTTCCAGAAAAGAAAAATGTCTTTTACTACATCTTTTTCCCACATATACATACATTGAAACAAGAAACAATGCTCCAGTTAGGACCTGTCCCAGTTCCAGGAAAGACAGCTTTAATACCGTTCAGAACAAATCAGTGCCAGTTGCAACTGTTTTAAGAGATTATTCATTTTACACCAGCTCCAATTTCATCCATTCACTTGTTACAAGGTAAAGGTATATTACCAATATATCTGGAAAGCAGGGAGAAACATGGATTTCCTGTTTCATACACCCTACTACACAAATGGACGTGTTGCCAATCCCATAATTTGCATTCTGGAGTACTGTAGACTTTGGGAATCTTATGTGGCTAGAATGTTCATATGGTGTTTCAATTACACAGATGATTCATTGTTTTTTATCATAGCTGTATAGTCTGTAAGAGAACTCTGCATCACAGTGTCAATTCAGCATTTAACTGCCACTGATGAACATGATCTTAGGTTGCTTGCTATCTAGAAAATCTGTCTTCCAAGAAGGAGACTCTTGCTACTCAGAAGTCAATTGTAACTCTGACAAGTACTTTTAGGAGATGAAAGATGATGTCTTTAAAAATTGCAGAAGAACCCCTGCTGGGCAAATAAAAAGCAAACAAACAAACAAAAGACATTGCCTGCAGCTGTCAGACTCTTCTTGTCAGTGATTCAAACTCATGTAAAATATAAAAGTCCTTTATGTTATCACCATTTTTTTTTCTTTTTTTTTTTTTTGGTGAACAGTCACAATATTATATTATATGTGAACTACAGTACAGATTCTGGGCTGAGTATGCAGTTATGCAGACGTATACTGTACCTTTACTGCCTTAAAATGATACTGAATTTATAGAAGGTAGAATAACAGAAGCAAGTGAACCCTAAATCATAGAATAATTTAGGTTGGCAAAGACGCTTAAGATCATCCAGTCCAACCATCCACCTAACATTATCAACCCACCACTAAACCATGTTGTTAAGCACCATGTCCATATGTCTCTTAATACCTCCAGGGACGGCAACTCTACCACTTCCCTGGGAAGCCTGTTCCAGAGCCTAACCACTCTTTCTGTGAAGAAATTCTTCATGATATTCAATCTAAACCTCCCCGGTGAAACTTGAGGCTGTTTCCTCATTTTCTATCACTTACGACATGACAGAAGAAACCAACAACCCCCTGGCTGCAGCCTCCTTTCAGATAGTTGTAGAGAGTGATGATGTCTCCCCTCAGCCTCCTCTTCTCCAGACTAAACAACCCCAGTTCCCTCAGCCACTCCTCTTAACTCTTGTTGTCTTGTCCCTTCACCGACTTCATTGCCTTTCTCTGTATATGCTTGAACAACTCAATGTCCTTCTTGTAGTGAGGGGCCCAAAACTGAACACAGTACTCAAGGTACTCACCCGTGCTGAGTACAGAGCAACAATCACCTGCCTGTTCCTGCTTACTACACTATTTCTGATGCAGGGCAGGATGCTCTTGGCCACCTGGGCTCACTGCTGGCTCACATTCAGCTGTCTGTCATTGACCAGCACTCCAAGGTCCTTTTCTCCTGGGCAATTTTCCAACCACTCTTCCCCGAGCCTATACCACTGCATGTGGTTGTTATGACCCAAGTGCAGGACTCAACACTTAACCTTGTTGAATGCCATGTGATTGGGCTCTTGCCTAGCCAGATCCTCCTGCTGAACCTTCCTAAGTTTAAGCAAATTGACACTTCTGAAGTTCTTATCATCCACAGCCTTACTGAGAATACCCTTGATGCCCTCATCCATACCACTGATTAAAATGTTAAACAAAGCTGGCCACAAGACTGAGTCCTAGGGGGTGCCATCAGTGACTGGCCACCAAGTGGATTAACTCCCTTCACTAGCACCCTTTCAGTCCGGCCATCCAGACAATTCTTCACCCAGCAAACTGTGCACCTGTCTAAGCCATGAGCAGCACGGTTCTCCAGGAAATAGTATCAAATGCTTTGCTAAAGTCCAAGTAAACAACATCCACTACCTTTCCCTCATCTATTAAGTGGGTCATCTTGTCATAGAAGGAGATCTTCAGAGGTCCCTTCCAACCCTGGCCATTCTGTGAGACCAGGTTAGTCAAGCAGGACCTGTCATCCACAAACCCATACTGTCTGCATGTGATTGCTCAATTGTCCCATGCATGCTTGATGATGACATCCAAGATGATCTGCTCTGTAACCTTCCCTGGTACCAAGGTCAGACTGCCAGGCCCGCCATTCCCTGGATCTTCCTTCCTGCCCTTCTTGTAGACTGGTGTCACATTAGCTAACCTCCAGTCAATGGGGTAGCTGGTAAATTACTGGAAGTGGGGAGCACTTCTGACAGCTCCCTGAGAACAACTGGCCTCACTAATAAAGGCAGAGGCAAAAAAGGCATTAAGGACCTCAGCCTTCTCACCTTCCATCACTGTTTCCCCTCACATCCAATACAGGATGGACATTCACCTTAATCTCTCCTTTGCTATTGATGTATTTATAAATGCATTTTTTTTATTATTATTATTTTTTTTTTTTGCAGTAGCCAAACTGAGTTCTAGGTGGGCTTTGGCCCTTCTTGTTTTCTCCCCACACAACTTCAAAACAACTCTGTCATCCTCCTGAGTTGCCTGCCCTTTTTTCTACAGTTCATAAACTCTTTTTCTTCATGAGCTCCTGAAGAAGCTCTCTGTTCATCCAGGCCAGTCTTCCCCCCTGCCAGCTTGACTTTCAGTGCACTGTGATAGCCTACTCCTTTACCATTAAGGCTTTGTTCTTGAAGAGGAGTTCTGGCCTTCCTGAACCACCTCACGAAGGGACTCTGTCAACCAGGTCTGTAAATAGCCCAAAGTTTGCCCTCCAGAAATCTGAGGTAGCAGTTCTGCTAACCACCTTCCTTACTTCACCAGAGTGAAAACTCTGTAATTTCACAACTGCTATGCCCAAGATGACCTTCAGCCATCACAACACCCAAAAGTCCTTCACTAATTGCCAATAACAGGTCAGGTGAGAGAATTTCCCTAGTTGGCTCACTCACCACCTATGTCAGGACGTCATCCTCCACACACTACAGAAACTCTGGTCCCAAAATAGAGTTCATCTCTAACAGCCAAGTTCTCAATGTTCTGACCATTAATGAAGAATTTCACCCTCTTCAGCTGTTCAAACACTCAAAGATCCAACACAGTCACAAGTGCAGATGAGAAACTGGCCTTTGTGCACATGCAGAACCACTGGGCATTAAGGAGATTCAAAGAAATTACTAAGCTTATGACTTGTGGGATAGTTTCGATAAGAGGTCAATTCTGTTAAACCTTTAACTGCTAAAGATAGTAACATCCCCTGTCACCATTCAAATGGTGACAGAGCCCATCACCAAAACCACTTACTAAACCACACTTTTTCCTGCAAGATGACTGAATGTCCTGTTTGCCTGTAAGTTAGTTAAAGCTTGTACAAATTCTCTAAAAATGTAGCAGAACCTTTTAAGTGGTTATTTCCATGATGAGGAAACTGAATCTAAATAAGATCCATGTGCTCTTTCAGAATCAGCTGGCAGGCCCACTAGGACAGAAAAGACACTGTTGTGTACTTGTGTATATATGGAAACCAAGAGTGCATATGACAAGCATTTTACTGAATATCATGCACTATCTAATGTACTACAGAGCCTAGAATTCAAAATTACACTGAACAACCAACCAGTAAGGATTTGCGGCTAATATGACCGAGATTCACCTACCAGCCTGCAAAACAGAAATGCCAAATCAACCAGTCTCAAAAGCTGAACTCAGGGGAAGGTAACTAAGACCCTAGAAGTGGTGATATACATCCACTTTCCAGTTCAGAACTTTGAAAAGCTCCCTCTGAGTATAGAAAAGAGCAGGAGCTGATTATCCTCATGCTTCAACCAGTGAAGGACACAGCAACTCTGGCGCTCGCTGACAGTTCAGCTTCATCACCTCTCCCAGCCAGGACAAGGCACCTTAGAGTATTCCACAGGGCAAGAATGATGGATGCAATAAAAAGATGACTATTGCTTTCTTAATATAAACTAAATTTAGACTTCAGAGCAAGAAAGAGAATAACTTCCTTCTCTCTGCAGAATTACGGTGATGTAAGTACAGTACTGGCAATTTGTTTTTCACTTTCTCAATTTTATGGAAGTAATTTCCCTCAAAGCCAATTATTTATTATGCTGCCATCCAGGAGGCTCATGCCTTGGAAAATTTGTGATCTGCAAATATTTTTAAAAGATTTTGCAAGTACTATAATTTTTCAAGCATACTGTTTGTTTTAAACCTCTCCATATAGGGCAAAAGAATTTTTGAGTCTGTTGGTCCTAGTGAAACTTGCATTTTTCATGTTGCAGTTGGAAATCTAAAATACACTTAGGGAACATTGTATTACACGATACCTGTAGTTAAAACATTGTTTCACATTCTTCCTCATCACAGTCATCAATCTCAATGTGTTTTAAAAATTATAAAAGAAGGATTATTTTTTTTCTTAGATCCTGACCTCTTGCTTAAAGAGCTAAAATTACAGCAACAGGTTGATACTGCAGTATTTTCTTTTGCAGGTTCTCGTAGGATTAAATTTATGATTAATCACACTGCACTATCCCTACAAGTAAAACAGCCTCTGAAATTGCAAGATTTCCATAACACGTAAAAAGTAGTTCTGTTAAGGAGGCCTACAGAATGGCTTTTTTCTTTTCTTATCGAAGTGATGAATAAAAACAGTAAGGTCAATGAGTGGAGAAAAACTAAACAAAAACAACTGAATCAAAGGGAAAAAAATACATCTCCTGTCAAGCTATGAATAATTTCAACCAGAAACAAAATCTGGACCAATCAGTAATAAAGCAGAGCAAGAATAAGAGTGAGAAATCTGCCACTGAAATATTTAGGAACATTGAATATACAAAATCTCACATTTTAATTGGACAACTGTTAACTAGTTCATTGCATAACCTCTGTGCTTTAAAAATATTTTTGTAAGCAGAGCTACCCAAAGTAGTCTTCCAATATATTTGTTCTGAATATCAGTAATTTAATGACAACAATAAACCCAGGCCAAAATCACATATTTGCATACAGATTGGATGATTGCATACAATGAAGCTTTTCCTGGAAAATTATGATTGAGCAGAAATATCAGGAATTAACAATTCAATTCTTCTGTCATTTTAGAAATGTGAAATTTGAAGGGAAAAAAAAAAAAAAAAAAAGGCTTAACAAAGTAACCTTAAAAGATATTCCATCTGTTTTTTTCTTTAATTTCTGCACAATTTTAGGAAGAAAAAAAAAAGCCACTTTATCCTCCAAAGTGTAACTCCTCGGGGGGGGGAGAGCCAACACATTTGCAATTACTAGAAAAAGCCCACTAAAAATTGAATTTATGACTTTACAAGTGAAAATTTAGCTGCTGAACTAACAACCTCTGATACCAGTAAATTCTATGGCACAAATAAATTTTATTTCATGTTACCTATCCGCTCTACTTTAAATATCAATGGCAATGCAGGAAGTTCATAAATGTGAATACTCTAGAGGCTTACATGCATCACTGAGAACAGTAAAATGAATGGTTACACATCTGCAGTCTGAACTTTGAGATGAATACAAGCAAATTGTGAATGCGCATTTTTCAAATGATTGCGCTCATTATTTTCCACTGACTCATGGCTGTTGGCAGAAATGAATAATACATTTTAATATAGTATAGGGGTTCAACAATCAAATACAAAGAGTACGCATGGGTATTTATCCATCTTCTATGCATAACATAATACTAAAGCTATAGGTTGTCATCTGTTTTTAATACTAAAACACCAAATAATTTATAATACAGAACTGTAAAATATATATAGAACACTGCATCAATCATGTACAAGTACTAGTGCTGTTCAACATTTCTGTAAATCCTCCATTAAACTTAGATTTGAGACTGAACCAAAGACTTATATGAATCAAGTCATGGTTGCTTGGAACACTGGAACAGAGACATAAAATGTTGTTCTATTTCAGGTCAAGATTATTTGCAGTTCACTTCATTATTTCAAAGAATACTAGTGACTGAAATACAGCACAATCCACATTAAAGATAACGCTTATTTCTTTTCCTTAATTCAGGAACTACTAAATGGCAATTGGGGTATCAGCTGACAGAACTCCTGAGTTGTTTGATGCCATGGGTACTCTCCTAATGTAAGCAAAGAAACAGCAGAGCTTTGTGCAGCTATATAGCAACACTGTCAAATAAGAGGGAGTTAACTATCTGAATGCCAACACAGTCTTGCTTTGCTCCTCTTACACATTCCACATCAAGTCCCATAATGCACCATAGACCTTTAGTCAAGACAACGAACATGACTCCTTTGTATGGAAAACACACAGGAAAATGAAAATTCAACCACTACACCCTCAACGGCTGCTAAAAGTGGCTGCCCATGAATCACCTTATACCATTCCACAACATCATAAAATTTTACCAAAGCAAAGAAATACTACATGAGAAAGTGTGTGTGAGCATAGCGGTATTTCCTTGAACAAAACTTCAGAAGAATGAATTTTCAGGAAAATTGAACATAACACTGAGAAATTTAATGGTGACATATCATTCCCAATCAACTCCAGAAGAAATATACATGACATTTTGTTTTAACAATAGTCATATAGTACTCCAGGTACAATTTGAAAAGTACTGTGCTGTAAAAACATTCACAACTTCTAAAGTATTTGGCAAAGGTAATGAATATCCACCATCTGTAGAGCTGTTGCAAGTTCATGAGCTACAGAAATAAAAAAAAAGATGCCTTCTTTTGGTAGCCTAGCTCTCATGCAAAATCCAAAAATAATACTCCCTAGCAATGGCATCCACCAGGAATCAGATACTTGGCCCCAAAATACGATGGAGCAGCAAAGGGCTTATTTCAAGTACCACGGCTAATGTAGGCTCCAGCGCTCATGTTAGGATGAAATCAACCATAGCAGAACTCAGTCTTTCCAAACCATGTGTTGGTCTTTGGGGAGGTGGGGAATTCTGTGTCAACAGCTTTATAGAGCAGATGTGACTCATTGCACTCTCATTTAAAATCAGAAATTCAGGTCTCTCCTTTTTCCACTGAATCAATGGCAGCAGCACTGGGGGCTCTAGCACTGCAGTAGCAACTGTACAGAAGATATTTCTACAGTCAGTAAAATCAGTTCAACTAAATCATAGTACCTGATACTGCCATTTCATGACATGACATTCACATCCTGACTTTTGCTTGTCTCGTTAGTGCCATGCAACACACTTATTGAACTTATCTTCCACAGTGGCCCCGATCACAGAAAAATATGGAACTAATTTAATCAGTACACCATCCCCATAAATCTTCCTAAGCTTCTTTTTCACTGAAGAACACATTTCATCTATAACTGTTTCAATAAACCAAGTAATGTGAGATATCATTGCTCAACATATTTTGAATGCTGACAGCATCTTTAGGTTATGTTTTTTTCATTACTATTATTATTACTATTATTAAGATCAGAAAAAGGCATTTTTTTCAAACACTTCCCTATGTCTTTCATTTTCTCATTTAAATTCCTCAGCTCAATTCAATAATCATCCATTAGAATTTCAACACCCTGTAGTCCCACAGTGGTCTGTTCAATTACTTTTAGAAATATCTTGGGAAAGTACTAATGCCAAATGGTACTCTCTTAAGTCTGTAACATTCAAATACTGTATTAAAAATCAGTAATTTAGAACTTGCCTCATTTATATTTGCCTGCCAAAGTATATATCCTGAATTTAGTTCCATTACAATTTTTTTGCTTCATATAAGCTTTAATTATAAATTCAAGGGAAAACTCCTATGTAAGTAACATTCCATTCAATGTTCACAGTATGTGGAGTGTATCCACCATTTGTGCAAAGCCTACGCACTGCACTGCTCATATGCAAAAGGCGTGTTTCTCTGATACATGGCCATGGCCAAACCACTTTCCCACTCTGTTCTCTATAACCAATTCTTCACACACACACCACTTTAAAAAAAAAAAAAAAAAGCGCAAACAAAACCAACAACCTTTGGAGAATCACGTTTACTGCCCCATCACTTGCACACTGAAATTCACCAGAATGTTCAAACAGTTAAACTCTACCAACCAAGAGTACATGCAGATACAGACTGTACTCCAAATGCAAAGAGAAATGTCCCAGTGATGTGAAGTGGGTTTTGCTCTCAGCTGGGATCTGGTGCACTGGTGAGCAACCAGCAATGCACTTATATTCGGTAAATGAGTCAGCCTCAGGAAGGGCACATTATGCAAAGCATGTATCTAAGTATACTGTGGCCAGAGCCAAAACAAAACAAACAAACAAAAAAACAACAAACCCTGAGTCAAAAGCTTTTCCACAAAAAACCTGACTTTTCTTGTTACTTAGACCACCCCACTTTCATTTGAGACTGCAGAATGAATTACATGAATTTGGTTGTATGCATATATTACTATAGGTACATACTTTTAAAACAAGCACGTACTTTAAAAAAACATTTAACAATTTTACCACAAATAAAGGCATTCATTTCTGACAATTAACCCTGGAACTTGATCATTAACATCTATGCAAGTGTCTTCATTTTGATAAAATTAAAATGGACAAAGGACAAAAAACGTGACAAATTTTTCACATTCTACTCCCTAAACAGAGCCTATGATGTTGCAGACTAAAATTATTAGAAGTTAAACCAGTAGTTTCATAGAAATTGGAAAATTCAGAGATTAACAACCAAATTATTCTTGAGACATGTTTGTGCCCCTGAGATCAGAAAGTAGTCTTTTTAAACTGTCATGACTCTTTTTTAATTAGAATAATTGGAAATAGACTGCCACTGCACTTCTGCAGTTATACAGTGCTGTAGTACTGCTTCATTGCTATGAATACTATTTGTTTTAAACCATATGGGCAGAAGGTACAGCATAATATTAACACTAAGAGGTACAGACATTAGAACTATAACAAAACTAAATTCTAACTGTAGAAGTATTAAGTTGTACTTTAGTACTGTCTTCTTTTATGGATTCTTAAAAAAACCTTTAAAAATTTAACATAGTTTCAAAATTGAAATTTAATTAATAGATGTCACTACATCAAAACCTACCATTTTATATAATGTGTGCATTTGGGACATTCCTTTACTCATATTGACTTTGATATAGTCTAACAGAATTACCACAATTTAGTGTTGTTCAAAGGGATACCTACCTCATACGGGGCAGAACCAAAGCTATTCAGAAAATCAGGAAGCTATTTTCATTTCCTATTTCCCCCTTCCAGCATTTACCTAGCCAAGTCTTGTTTATTTTAGTTTGTCTAAGCCCTAAACTGAATGGAAGATCATTTACATCTTCACAGCACTTTCAAGGATGCACATCTGTATTGTCCAATTATCTCACCTGCAGTTGTTAATTCATCCACAACCTCCATTAAAAGATATTAAAGCATTATTGACCCCATCTAGAAACTGGAAACAGAGACAAAGGGACTTATAGGAAGCCACAGAATAGTGCACTAGAAGGGTTAGGATCAGAAACGGCATACAACATTACCTGTGTATCTCTTCCTATCTCCAGACCGTGTTTATCACTGCCAGAAATGGGAGACAGCTCTCACTGCAGTTCATTTCCTTTACATAGCAAACACCCAAGAGACTTAATTTAGGCAACCTGAATGTGACAGCATTCAGGTTTTGTGGCCACCTGCCACATAATAAATTGGGTTTCTTGCTTAGCATCATGCAAGACCGCCACCACAGAGGCCGGGACACAGACTGGTCAATGTTCCCTTGTCTGTATTAATTACAATGACATCTCTTTATTCCACAGTGTTGCCTGGCCCATTATCTATGCTCTTTCCAGCTCTCCTGTCAAACGAGTCAAGATATCTGTTAAACAACCCTGACCACTATGCAACCTGCCAAAAGGAGAGAGAGTGAGAGCAGCACAAACTGCCACAGTAAATCCTCTCTCTCTCATGTTTGTTCGTTTGTGCATTTATTAATTTGAGAGCATCTGATTTTGTAGCCATCGCAACATCTACTATCGTCTTCATCACCTACCATCTTCTAACATCTTCTAACTATGTATGTGATTTCCAATGACGGATGTTTTTTCCTCAGGAGCTTCACCTGCAATGAAACACCGAGTTGTCTACCAGCATATAGCCAGCTTTGTGTGTAACGCACAGTCCTGCAGGAGGGCTCCTGTAGCATTATGCAGGATGAGTAAGGGGAATGAAGAAGATTAAGCACCCCACAGGTAATGTACTCAAACTCTAGCACCTTCAAACCATGAAGGTGCTGGTGCTGTTCAGGAAAGGGCTAGACCTTTTTCATAAAGCAAAATAATAGGTAATGTTAGATTTCCATATTACAAAATGATACTGCCAGTAACAATTCTATTACCCCAGTTCCTGAATACATTTTCTCCTCATTTTACAGAACGATAAGTGAAAAGCTTAAGATAACTCATTCAAGGTCCCCTGGTGTGAGAATCAGACTTAGCAGGTACATGCTTACATCTTGTGCTCCATCCAATGTACCAAAGCATTTTCCTCTGGAGGGCATCAAGTACAACCATAATATTTTTATTTTTCATTTTTTAAGGAAAAGATAACTATTAAGGAAAATACTTAAGGAAAGTATATCCACTTAAGGAAAGATGAGTATTTATTTCAGTACAATAATTTATCCAGAGACAAAATATTTTCTTGGCAGATAAGTAAGTGCAACATTCCACCAGGCTGAAACGCTCAGCTTCACCTTATTCTTCTATAACATGCCTCATGTCACAGAAACATATGCCTTGTTAGAGTCTATTTTGTACTCCTCTTTGTGAGACAATACTCACTTTTATGTGAAATATTTTCATGGCATGAAAAAAAATTGCATGAAAACATTTTTTTATGTCCTAACCTCAATTTCCAAGCCATCTTTTCTAAGGGTCTTAGTTAAATAATATGGAAATTACACAGTAAAAAAGAAAGTGACAGTCAGCAGATCTTTTCAGACTATATCCTTAGATACAGATCATTTTTGTTGTTTTCTGTTGCTTTTTGTTGTCACTGTTTGTTTGCTTTTAAGTCAGAAGGAAAGTATATTTCTGAATAAAAAATACTAAAATCTAATGTGGAAGTACACTTGCTGCTGTCAAACTTTGTTCTCTCTACCTTAAGCGGAAGCACATTTCACTGAGAAGGCTGTGGATTAACTTAATAATTAATCTGACAAAGCAAAGAAATAATCATTATTATACCCATAATGAAATGAAATGAAATTCCCAAGGAAATCTCAGCAGGGCAGGGCTCTTCCTTGAAATATATATATATATATATATATATTTAAAAAAAAAAAAAAAATGTTTACACACAACCGGTTGAAAATGCAAACCTTTTAAAAAATGAAATACAGTGTTTTATATATGGTAAATGGTTGTTATGCAGATTCACAAGTAGCCACGTTATTGTAGTAACTGATATTTTTCACAAAAAAATATTTTTTTCATATAACTCTGGTCCAAATTCAATGCTTTCATGTAGAATATTATAAAATGATAACTTTCTGACATTGCTCTGTTAATCTGGTCTCTTGTACTGATTTTACCTCTTGCAAAAACCTGTGGCCTGGGGCTGGAGGTTAAGGCTGAGCTAAATAATCTAACTTGGAAAATTGACTATAACATGAATTTTGTAGTGGAACATTGCCAGAAGTCTCTCCTATCTTTTGGTGCCCTCCCTATAATTCCCTACAAAGGAATTCATAAATAAACAACTAAAATCAGTGGAAAAGAAAATTAGTATCAGTACAAAGACTAAGGGACACATAACCAGATGCAGAGCATCCACAGACAACATAGCAGAGAAGTAGTGGGCATGAAGTCATGAACTGATTTCAACATGTGTAGGAGTATCCATGGTAGTGCTAATCTAGACAGCACAGTTAAAAATAGCAGTGAAGACAGATGAAAGCAGCCATCAGCATGGCTTAATGATCTGTTTGGACAGCCCGCCCTTATATCTAGGCTGGTATATCTTCAAATCATTTATACATTAAAGGTAGAATCACATAATCATCTAGTTCGGAAAAGATCACGAAGTCCAACCATCAGCGTGACCTACCAAGTCCAACCACTAAACTATGTCCCTTAGCGCCGTGTCCACATGCCTCTCGAATACTGCCAGGGATGGAGACTTCACCACTCCCTTGGGCAGCACCTTCCAATGCTTGAAAACCTTCAAGAAATTCCTCTTAGTGTCCAATCTAAACTTCCTCAGTGGAGAAGGACCATTTTTGGACCTTGGACCTGTTCAGCTTGTTTTGCTCTTTTCCTTTTTTTGAGACCTCTTGTAGTCACTGTCAGCTTTGTCATCATCTGCTCTTAAGTAGTACAGATTTGACCACATGAAGCTGCAGTCACGCTACTCAGTTGCAGCATAGACACATACAGAAAATGTGCTACTGTAGATACATTTGTCTAAAGACTGCATTTGCAAAAAAAAAAAAAAAAAAAAAAAAAAAAGCCTGGGAACATAGTGTAAAGCATATGGGACCTGATGAGGAACACATGCTTGAGAGAGTGTCCATTTTACTAAATTGCATCAGCAGGGCATGATCTCTCTCAACACAACTTGCTTTCCTTGAACTCCTGGACAAAATGAGAAGTTGCTGGTTGGCCTTTCTTGTGGGGATTGGCAGAGTCAGGACAGATTAATCCGAATGTTCAGGTACAGTGACTCACCTGGTTTTAATGTCTAATGCAGAGATACTGTTATACTCTCCAGGCAGCTGGAGGCAACTGTATTAGATGTAAATGGCACTCACTCATCTTCATAAAGGACTAATGCCAGATGCCTAAATCCTAATCTAAGGAGGCACTTTAGTTATCTGCTGTTTCAAGGCCAGTTATTTCAGAAGAATATCAAGACATCAGTAACGCCTTCAACCATAACCACTGTTAACAGAGGCAGAACTTACTGCAATGCAGGAACCCAGCAGTTGATAAAGTCCTTTAAATTCAGGACCTTATCCCCTCAAATGGTGGTTTGTCATACAGGGAGCTACAAACACTAAGAAAGGGCAGTCAAGGATGGCTCATGACAGTTTGTCCAGCTAGTGACCAGAAGGATTTACTCACATTCATAACCCGTATACTGAGTGATACACTCCAGGGAGATTTTGTGCCCATTTTGCTAAATCACAGCCAGAACATAAGTTAAGAAGGAACACTTAAGTGTTAAGTCTTAAGGCATGCTTAGCTGCCTTAAGAGGGGAGTGCAAAGACAAACAAGCTAGTTTTGTCTCAGATAACAGCAGTTCTGGTTGGAATCAAATCACAGCAGCAGGGATTACATCAGGGCTAATTTACCACAGGAAGAAGTGAGGTAGTGAGAGGCAGAAAGTTCCGGGCACACAGATAAGAATCCAGTGCTGCTGTCTGTCTGCAGAAGCCCTGAGCACACACACGGCCACGCTCCACTTTGCTGTTCAGATCCAGGCATCACAGCATATGGTCCCAACTAGAACTCCAGACGCTTGGGCAGCACTGCTCAAGCCATTTCATCTAAGGACTGTTCTGTGAGGTACTTTAATAAGAAGTGCAGTGAGGCAGTGAGTTAACTCCTACACAATGGGAACACCACAGTAAAGACCAGAAATACTGTTCCAATTGCATTGTTTGCTCACGTGCTTCAACTGCAACCTTCAAGAACAACTGTGAGGAAGTGGATGAGGGTTTAATTCCTACCTCTCTTCAGTCTTGGAGATGACACTTTATGGAGATGGCACATATGGAATGAACAGAAACACATTATTAAAGCTTTTCAAACTGCTGAATTTGTGTCACATATACCTGCAGCACATTCATAATGCTGAACAATAAGTAATGATTTCATATTAATTTCTGAGATAATGGTGCTACCAAAAATCTTCTCAAGATTTGTTGTATTGAGCAATTTGTAAACAAGGCCTTCCTGAACCTAGAACTAAAGAGTAAATTTAATGCCAAAAGTAGCATCGTTACCATTCACCAAAGATACAACATGATACACTAACACAAATGAACATTAACAGGAACATATTGAACTACACGCACAGATTTCAACGTTTAATTTTTGGAACAGCACCACATGCTCTGTAACAGCGCATCACAAATTTGGTTCTATTTTACCTTGTGACTAATTGCTTTACCAGCATATATATATATATATATATTTATCCAATATCTGGCCTGTTCAAACAAAACAGAAACTACTGTTACCATAATTAGACTAAGAGGTGGTTCTCCCTTTCCTAAGGGTGCCCTAAGACGCCATACACAAATAATTAATACAAGCACGTATATGGAGCAATGAAAAACAAACTCAGCCTTCTGAGAATTTTGCTATCAAATTGCTGTAAGGAAGTACTGCATCAAGATGTTATAGAGTGCATCATATCCAAATGGGCAGTGAACAGCTGAATCCTCCTTTGTCTAACCTGTTGCTCGTTTCTTGGCTACATTGCCCCTCTTTGTTCACATCTGCCACAAGACTGCCCATTAATTTAGACATCAATGATGTTAACCAGGGGGTCTAGGTAACTATGGTTCTACAGATATAAAGCTAAAAAACATTGTCAGAGCTCATGATTGCAAAATGTATTCACATTTGCTTGTATTTATCCATCACAAAAATCCTTCACCTCTAATTTAAAATCTGGTTTAGGTTAATCAAAAGCAAATAATTAATTTTGTAAGTATAACTCCATTTTGTAGTGATTCCATGCTGTAATTAAAGATAAATTTATGCCCATGTCCTAGCAACAAGCACAAGTATTGTGCTCTATCCAGCGCTCAACATGTGAGTTACTAGAATGACAATTTCCTAATATTCAATGCAATTAGCACATGTATCTTAGGACTACCTGAATGCACAAATGGGGGGAAAAATAATCAAATGTCTAGCGTAAGTACAATAGAACTGCAGGTCACAGAGTATGACATGCAGCCTATTTACCTTGCTAGTACTCTTCTGCTTCTGAGTGCACTGTATTTCCCAATTGTGCTTTGTTCTCTCTCTCTCTTTTTTTTTTTTTTTTTTTTTAATTAAATCCTGGACACAGCACTTACAAACATTCACATAAATCTCTCATCACAATGACAGCTTTAATATTCAAAATCTTGGGCCAAATCAAAGTAACTCTTAGGCTTTTTATAAATTTACTACTGTGACTACAACTGGTACTGTGTAGCATACAAAAGGCAGAACACTTAGGTTTGTATTTTACTAAAGAAAACGTGAGATATGTACATGCATGTTGAAACATGACAGCAGTTTTATGTTGTTATTCTGGATAGTTAAAGGTTTTTCCCATTTTTAAGAAAAATGCCCGCCATTACAGCCAGATCCCACAAAAGGCCTTATGGATGAATAACCAACAGGGCAGTATAACTCCAAATTATAATCATGTGCATAGTGTTGTCATGCACATGCGAGAAAGCTATGCAGCACAGATGTAAACACAGATTGCTAAAATGGTAGAGTTGAAGGGAAGTGTTAAGTTCCTGACTATAATTTCATTTTAAAGGACAAGTTCCAAATTGATAGAGTAACAATAGAACAGATGGGGAGGGAGGGATTTATATACAAGGAGAGGTCATGCAATACATTGTATTGAGTTTAAAAGATAAGTGAGACAATGCCTTTTTCTGTGTATAAACAAAGAAAAATAATGCCAGCATTTCAACTGCAATCAAGAACTGAGGAGGAAACGAAACTGGAAAGGAAATGCTTAGGGCAAACCTTACAAAGCTAATGCTGCATTTTAACCAGCAAAACACATTTCAAGTGTTACCCAGCAATTCTATATGAAGTGCAAATACACCAAGTTCATATTCAAAATAAGCTTTCATAAATGGTCCTTAATACACAAGAAAATATACCTAATGAATGACTGACTGTCCCAGCCGCCAAGCTATGACACCTAATTTGTACTTCTCTTTAGTAACTGAGAGATTTCCATACCTCAGAATCACTTATAACTTTGGAAGATGAGCTTACAGTTCCACCTCAGACAGGTAAGCAGCAGGTGATATTTCTACTAGAATAATTAATTATTTTTTTCCCCATCGGTTAAAAACTCTCTTGGGACCTAAAATCAATAAGGTATGTGATGTATGTGTTTTATCCTCATGGTTTCCCAGTTCCTTCCATTGTGCACACAAATCTATTGCACAGCTACATTTGCATTGAAAGAGATATTCCCTTGTGTTACTATGCACCTGTTCCATGTAAGCCTATCTTCTCTGCCTCCTTTGAGAAGCAGATATATCTGCCAGAAAAAGAGCAAGCCTGGACACAACCTTCTTACAAGTTCTCTTGCCAATTATCTCAGGATAATTTCCCTTGGTTTAGCTATGAGCCTGTTCTGATGAGTGAAAAGAATGGCTACACACCCTTCCAAAATCTATTAATTCCCAATGCTTTCTTACCATATTTTTCACCTTGACAGTGAAAATACATATCAATTGTATAAAATCTCTATTTTCTAAGTAAAACACAGTGAAGCATTGGCAAACTGGCTTCTTACAAAAAAACTTTTCCCCCCCCCCCCCCCAAATAGAAGATTTCTTTTACTTAACAGCAATTAATATGGCTTTGTAAGGGAAGAGGAGACGATTCCCATTCTGCCAATTTCAACTGTAACCCAGAAAAGATACAGACTTTCGGTAAATAAATCAAAAATTATTTATTTAAAGTGGATTTAAAACCAAGCCGTAAATAAAGCTGAAATCAAAATGGTAGGTTTTCCTCTCTCTTTCCCTTCTCCTTCCTGTAACCATGCTAGTGATTCACGGATGTCTTCTGGAGCTTCAGGCAGGTAATCAGAGACAGACGGCCAAGGGAATAGAGCTCTGCTGCACATTCCTTCTAGTCAGCTGAAACACCCAAAAACAGAGTGAGGGGAGATAATGCACTGCATTCCCAGGGACTGCTGGAACTACGGGTCTTTGTGCTTATGCACTGAGGTGCACTACGCCTGCACTGGTGTCACCAGTCCAATTATACGCGACACCAAATGATGCCACCGCTATGAGTGCCAGCACCCCTGCAATATTCCCAACACATCTTCTGTGCTGTTCTCCACCACAGTTGTGCATCCCACGCAGGGCTGCTTCTGCCTCTGCACTCCTGCGACTTGCTGGCATCTCACCACAGCATCAGACAGCACTACTCAAACATCCCTGCTACAGAGGACACAAACTAAAGCAGCTGCAGCAAGGCTGTCATGCTTTCCCTTTCCTGCTTCTAATCAAGCAAATGTCCACACAGGATGAAGCTGCTGTGAGTGTAGACAGAACAGGGATGTCCTGTGTGAGATGGTGAACGGTACCACCGCGGGCAGTATCCCACATGCCTGGGAAGAAGTGATCCCAAAATACCATAGCTGCCTCGTGCTACAGAGTTTTGCGTGGGGACAGGTTTTAGCTCCCAGTAAGGCTGGACAACTGGGAAGCAGAGGGGCAGTAGGAGAGACTTCATAGCTCCTTGAAGTTCTGCTCATGCCTTGCCAAAAATGATTATAAAGTACGTAGATATTTGGGATTCTCGTTCCCCAATCATGAAAAAAAATAAATGAGAAATTACCCATCACTTTTTCACAGTACCCAGGGGAGGTTCTGCATCTCCAAAGATACCATTCAGTCACCTCGTCCAACTGGTTTACCTTTTACATGTGGCTCGCGAGCTCTGAATCAGGTCCCAAAGAAATCAAGTCATACTTACCACATCCTTTTCTGTTCTCAGAGACAAAACACTGCTAAGGACAGGAGCCATTGCTATCTAGTTTATCACCTTCTACATGACTTCCTTACCTGAAAGACTGTCTTTCTCCCTACGCCAAAATCCCAATTACAATATTTTGAGTAGCCCACACTGGGCTACCCACTGTCTGACAGGCTGGTCCCCTGGAGGCTTCTCGGACTGGGAGAGAACTCTTCACTGGCCCCTTCCTCTGAAACGTGCCTATTTTACCCACCCTCTCAGCAAGATACAAGCCACATCCCCTTTTGCTGCACATTGAGCCAATGGCATAGATCAGAAATCACAAAGACCCGAACAACCTCACAGATCTGCTGGCTTACGGTATCACCAGCGACTGGGCGAAACGTAGCAGCCTGTTCGCATAAGCCAGTTTTTGACACCAGAGAATGTGCAGACGAGAAACATACCACGCCTTACGAGGAGCGCTGAAAACTATTCCTTTTCGCAGCAGGCACGGATGCTGTGCGTTAACCGGAGGAATCTGTAAAGGAAAAATTGCTACTTAATTTCCGAACGGTAACGAGAGCGGCGAGACAAGTTTCTTCTTGACAACTGGACGGGTCAAACCCTAATTGCTTTGCACGGGAAGCCCTTCTCACCGAAAGTCTTTCTGAGCTAGGTACCGAGGTGTCCCTCAGGACCAGGTGTCCGGTTTAGGGGGCAGAGCCCCGGGCACGCCTGCAGCACGGCACCAGGCGCACTCGCGGACTTGGCAGCACGGGAAGCCGGGCGGCGCGCCGCGTTCACGGCAGCACAGGCAGGCAGCGCGGCGTGCACGGCCGCCGGCACGGCTCCCGGCGGGGATTCTGGGGACGGGGGCGGCTTGTTGAGCAGCGCCCGCGACAGCGACGCCGGAGCCCGCCGGGGAGCGGGTCCGCAGGGCCGGGCCCGGTCGCCGCCGCCTCCTCCTTCCCCCGCGTCGCGGGCGCCTCGAGACAGCAGCTCCCAGCCCCGGTCCGGTCCCGGTCCCGGCCCCGGCCGCGGCCCCGCACCGAGCCGAGCCCCCCGGCCTCCCCCGGCCCTCCCCGGTGCCCCCAGACCCGCTGCAGCCGCCACAACGCGGCCCCGCCTCGCCTCGCCTCACCTCGCCGCGCCGTTAAACGGCCGCTCAACGGCCGCCGCCGGGTGATGGAGACGGGGACGGGCCCAGGTGACGCCTCCCCGGCACGGCGCGGGGGGACCCGGCCACGCCCCCCCGCGGCTGGTCACGCCCCCGGCCGATCCGTGGCCACGCCCCCTCCCCGCGGCTCCCGGGGCGGCGGCCGCTGCGTCACAATGCGGGAGGGAGCGGGGCGCTGCGGGAGGGGAGGGGGCGCGGGGACGGCGGCACGTGACCGGGGGGGGAGGGGGGGCGCGGCCCCGGGCGCGAGGCGCGGGGGGATTTGGGGGGGGGTCGGGGGGGGGCGAGGGGGAGCTTTGTTTTATTTATTTATCGCTTCTATTGTTCTGCGCTTTTTTTGGCCTTTTCTAACACGGTTTTAGGTGTCTTTACGTTTTGTAAGCTTTTTGGTTTTTTTTTTTTTTTTTGGTTTTTTTTTTTTAGCCTTTTTAGCTTCTTTTAGCTTTTTCTTAGCGTTTTTTTAAGCTTCTTTTAGCTTTTTAAAAAATATTTTGGCATTTTTAAGCTTATTTGGGTTTTCTTTAGCCTCTTTTAGCATTTTTTTTTAGCTTTTTACATTTTCCGCTTCTTTACCTTTCTTAGCTTCATTTAGCTTTTCAGCTTTGTTTTTAGCTTTCAGCTTTTTTTAGCTTTTTAAATCTTTTTAACCTTTTTTTTTTTAGCTTTTTAGCTCTTTTTACCTTTTTAAGCTTTTTCCTTATTTTTTTCTTTTATTTTTTTTTCTTTTTAGCTTTATTTTTTCTTTGTATCTTTTTTCTTTTCACTTTTTTTTTCCTTTAACTTTTTTCCTTTAGCTTCTCTTTGTGACTCACCCCCCGCCCTGCCCCCACCACCTTTTCACCTTTTTTCCTTTTTTTTCTTTTTCTTTTTTGGTCCCCTTCAAGCCCCCTCCTCCCCATGCCACCTCCTCCCCGCTTCCCCCAGTGCCTTGGGGGGGTCCTGGCAGTGCGCAGGACCCCGGGGGGGCGCATCCCACCAGCACTGTGCGGAGCAACCCTAAAACACCTCAAAGCCTCCCAGGAGGGGGGGAAAGTCAAGAAAAAAAGTCCTTAAAATCGCCAGGGCATGCTCGGGGCCACCCGTTCAACGCCTGCAGACACAAGGCCTGCGGGGAAAAAAAAAAAGGAAACTTCTCCCCACTGGTCGCTCTGTTCCCAGAAAAGGAAGATGGATTGGAAACGTGTTGCATGTTGTTTTTTCTAGCAAGTTTCTGCAGGATCGTTTCACGGTTTGCTGAGCCTCAGCATTCCCCGCGCGGTGCAGCGGGGGCTGGCGTTTGGGTAGGGGCTGTGCAGCATGCGGCTGGGTGCACGCAGGGAAGGCTGGAGCTGTGTGGGACAGCAGCATCTTGAAAAACTGAATCCTGTGGCCTTCGTCACGGGTCTGTGGAAGGCCGTGATGATCACACCATCCATCACTGATCACATCCAGTGAAGGCAATGACTCCTCTGCTGCTGTAAGGCCCCGCCTGGAGCACTGCATTCAGCTCTGGGGCCCCCAGCACAAGGAGGACATGAATCTGTTAGAGCAGGTCCAGGGAAGGGCCACGAGGATGATCAAGAGGCTGGAGCACCTCTACTATGAGTATAGGCTGTGGGAGTTGGGGTTGTTCAATGTGAAGAAGAGAAGGCTCCACAGAGACCTCACAGCAGCCTTCCAGTGCCTAAAGGGGGCCTACAGGCCAACTCAGCCCAAGCCATTCTTTGGTTCTGGGTTTCTATGACGATATGAGAAAAACTCTCCATCAGTTTTGAAACTTCTGTGGGAGGTGACCTCAAGCCAGGTTTAGAAGTGTGCTGTTTGATAATTCTGCTCATGAAGCCGTGGCCACGTTCCGGTTAAGGCATGTAGCCCCTAGAGAAGTGTCTGCCACGAGCCTGGTTGACCTGTGCAGGACCAGTACTGGTGCCTCTGTGTTTGTTCAGGAAATGTGCAGTCCTCCTGAGGTGGGAAGAGCGGGCAGGAACAGGAAGGAGACAGCAGAAACCTGAGAGAGATGGGCCCAGGAAGGTGCAGTACATCCCTGTTTTTCTCCAGTGCAGCAAGACTGGGAATCTGCATTCTGCTGTACAAAATGTTTTAACAGTTGGTGAGGCTCTAGGGTTTTTTTTTTAAGTATGTAAAGGCAGCCAGCGGACTCCCAGATGGTGACCTAGGACTGCTGGCGTGTGATATCCCCACCACAGAACATCGCAGACAGTATCATATTAAGGAAAAACTAGCAATTACAGAATAAGTGCATCTCCTGAAATAACAAAGAACAAGCTTTAGGCTGGTCATAGGATGACTCATGATGAATCACAGTCATTCAGAGCAATCATTGTGGCACTTGGATGTTCTCTTAAAAAACATATATATATATATATACACACATATGTGTGTATATATATATACACAAGAGGCTTAGCAAGGGTAATGACTATTTTTAGAGCTTGACAGAATTTATGTACTCATTTCAAAAGAGTGAGCCCAGACCACGTGCTTCGTTCCTACCTTTGTTCCTATTGAGTAGAGATAAATGGGACACCAGACAAGACAACCTTGCTTCTAACATTCCAAAAATCATTCTTAGGTTTCCCATCTTCACTTTGCCCTACAATATATCTAACATTTTACTCAAATTGTGAAAGTATTTTCATTCTGAAAACAATGTAAACTTGTAGCAAATATAAGCATAGGCATAATTCCCTTTAAGAGGATGATGACAACGTTTCATAAACTGTTAGAAGTACTGAGTTACTGTACTGTAGTTACTGTTTACAACAAAGAGTACCATATATACCACCTTAAATTTATGAAAGTGCTACAGCTGTAGAAATCATAACACTCTGTACCTGGTACCCCTTCCCTTCCCCTTTTTCCTCTTTTCTCCTCAGTGTTCAGATGTCTGAACCTGATCTGTTAGCTCACAATGGATCGCTCTGCTGTCAATGAATTTCAGAAAGCAAAACATTGCCTTGAAAAGAAAGCAGATGGGATCTTCACCCATAAAACAAGAAGAGATTAAGAAAACTTGAATAATTAATTTGAAGACATTTTCAGTTCTGTTTCTGGGATTGTGCATGCAGGTATTTTCTGCAATCTCCAGAGGCCATTTACTTGGCAGCTATCACGAGGGGAGAAAAGTCTCAAGCCTGGGCTTTATTAAATGCTTACTGATTTGGTCTGTTCTGTTGGGTGAATCAGTCAGATTATTCACAATGGGACATCCAAGGTCCTAAATTCACAAATTCAGCAGAACTGTACAGAATAATTCAATATAACACATATGGTTGGAAAGCTAATACATGGCATTACAGATTAAAAGGTCAGAAAAAAATTACCATAATCAGCTTCTCTAGCTTCTGGCATAAAAGCCCATCACTCCTGGTTGAGCTGGAGAATATTTTTCAGAAAGTGATCTAATCCCCATCATCACACTCCTTGCAACATTGTTGTAATAGATAATTAGCTTTACTGTTAAATTATGTGTGCTTTGTCCAGCTTCTCATTTGTATATTTGTGTTTTCCAATTCTGATTCTGATTCCGATTACCTTTCCAAAAATAAATAAATAAATAAAAGAGCTCTCCTCTCTCACAGGTTTTCTTACCATGCATGTTTTTCTGGTACCTTTTTAACCCCCCTTTCAAAATATTCAAATATTTACTTGAATTTCCTGAGACTTGGATAATAATCAGAGCTTGCTTGTGGGATTGCCTGGCTACTATGTCATACCAGGAATACATATGTAGCTGGCTGTCCAGAGTCCACGTGTCCTGGCTGTTCTGCTTTCCTCTCTTCTTGTATGTGCAATTTGCATTCTTTGATGTGACCTCATTGGAGAAGAAAGAAAAAAAAAAAAAAAAAAGAGAGAGAAAAAAAAAGAAAAAAGAAAAAAATGAAAAATAAAAAGGAGGAGGTACTTCTTTGTATGATTAGAATGTACAGATAGATGTTGTGTGTTGCCAATTTAGACATAAGACAAAAAGTCAAAAGTCTTGGAGTTTAAGTTTAATGTTGATTTACACATGTATCCTTTTCAATTCAGTAGGGGTATGAATGAGTCATTGGAGGAAATCCTGACTGTGCAACACTGTGAAGTGGATTATGGCCAAATATTATGTTTCACTTGAGCCTTAAGCAAGTACTCCCATAAACTTATTGTAAGAGCTGTAAGTGAATTCTGATCACAGCAATTCTACAAATTAATGAGATTTTTTACAGTTATAACCAATACATTGCTACTAATTAAGCTGTTTTGAAGATGTTCTCATTAATGACAGGTTTCTGAGAAAATTTAAACCTATGCTTACTGTGAATCTCTTGGCAGAAAGTTCCATCTCCTGTATTAGGTCAAAGTAAGACATTTCACTTTTAAGTAATTGCTAAAATAATGACATGAAAAACATGTCTGGAGAAATCTCTGAAGTCAGCTGACTGTGTAAAAAAGGCATAAAAGGAAAACAAGACTTCCAGACTAATTCACAATGATGCTCTACATGAGAAAGAAGGTGCATTTTTTATAAAAATCTAAGGGTGGAGAAGCTTCAACTCTGGGAGTTGACCAAATGTCTGCACTGGGGTCTGGTACTTCCCTGCTAAAATGAGGAGTTCTGCAATAGTTCTGTGTGGAAGCAACCTGCGGGCCACAGAGATAATATAAGGAGTTTCTAAACAGTCAGCGGGGTGGCTGTTTTCTTTTTCTTTGTACAGCTGGATCTCAGACAACACACACATACATCTGCCTGTCTATCTATGTATATGAAAGGAACTTGTCACAGTGATATCTAAAACTAGCCCTGAAAATTGATTCCTGGAAGAGAACACCAATTCTTTCTCTCTCTTGCTTCTCTGTGTATCATGTAGGAGGCAGTAGGATTCATCTGTTGAGGTCTGCTTTGCTTCTTATAAAAGTAAGGATGCTGATAGTCACTACACTACCTAGTCACAGATCACACGTTGTTATGCCCTCTTAGACAACGTTTCAAAATACTCCAATAAAAGCTAAAGATGCTACTTTGGGTAAAAATAATAACTAAATTTCAAGATATTGAGAAGGATGATATCCAGGGAACATGACAACAGCACTGAAGTAGAGTACAGGCATTTCATGGATGAATGTTGACAGGACTTTAAGGAAACTTTTACTAAATGTGGTACTTTGCCGCAGAAAGCAGCCACTTCACCTGTAGCATCAACAAAAAAAAACAGTCTCATTTTTGTAATCAGGTGTTGAGGTTTTCATCCTTTTATGTGGCTGACATGACCAAGATACAACTGAACATTAAAGCTGCATTAATAGAATCACAGAATCATGGAAGGATGCCACCGCCCCCACCTACTTGATGGAGAATACTAGATGGTGGGTCTTGAGCACTTCCAACAACTGGGCATCCAGAAAGTATCTGGGCAACTTGGTCCAGTGCCTGACCACCCTCAGAGTAAATAATTTCTTCCAAACATCTATTCTAAATCTCCCCTCTTTTAATTTAAAGCCATTCCCCCTTGTCCTATCACCACACTCCCTGACAAAGAGTCCCTCTCCAGCTTTCCTGTAGGCCCCCTTTAGGTACTGGAAGGCCACTATAAGGTCTCCCCAGAGCCTTCTCTTCTCCAGGTTGATCAAGCCCCAGAAATTCTGATTCAAATGACTTACTTAGCAAATCTATGTTCACCAGAAGTTGCTAAAACCAACTCCCTGTCTTCTGTGTGATCTAAGATTTGAAATAGTAATGTGGACAAAGAAGAACACAGGATAATGAGAATGATACCTTCATTTACCATAATTAACACTTCAAATCGAAGATTTTTAAGCAATGTTGTAATTTTTGGTGGATAAAGTGAATTATTTTGTGACTCTTAGAGTTGACTTAACATGACTAAGGGTTGTGTAGGGTTTCTGATAGTTGTGTAGGGAAAGCCCCTCTTTCTCAGCCTTGCACAGAGGATAAGAAACCAGATCATTTCAGACAGCATTTTCTTTTGGCTATGGCATGTTTTCTTTCACTTTTTTTTTTTTTTTTTTTTTTTTTTTGTCTCTGTTCTAACTCTTTATCTGTTTGCCATCTCTGAAGTCTAGCATATAGCTATTTAAAGAACTGTGAAGTAAAGAAAAAAATGTGTTCTTTTTCTACAACTCTGCCAATGTTACTAAGTAATATGAACTCTTATTTGCTTGCAATATTTCATTTGTAAAAGAATCACAATTATAAAGATGTGTTGGATGATGATACTCTGTAAGTATCCTTAACAATCAGATAAGGACTGGGGGCAAAATAGACCAAAAGTAAACTAAGAAACAACACGTTATTTTCTCTAAGGAAAGCAACCAAACAAAGAAACAAAACATAACAAACAAAACAAAACAAAACAAAACAAAAAAAAGCAACATATTTTCAAAGCAGAAGTTGAAGTCTAAACTAACTCCCCTTGAACTCAGAATAACAATTCGCCTGACACAATCAATGATACAGAATTTAATTTCAATCTCCCAACACTCAAACATGTAATTATGAACCAGCAATAACACAATTAGCTAACTATAATTTGAAGTCCTCATTTAGTTCTTCTGATACCAAATAGGGTTTCTGCCAAAGAAAACCTTGTTAGTTATTCAAATAGCATTGCATTAAGCATTCAAAGGACTACAAAAACTAAAAACAGCAGACATGTCCCATGAGATTCACAGCTCATATTGTCAATCCATCCTCTGTCCCATGATCATCACTGTGATTTACAAATATAAAAGGAGGAAAAAAAAAATACCAGCTAAATAACAGCTGTTCTAAATTGGCCTAGCTTTTTGCAGTCAAGGAAAATGATGTTGATTTCCACCCGTGGAGATTCCAGCTCTGATCTTTCATTTTCTTCTTTCCAGTAAGTCAGTAAGGATCTTAATAGTAGCCAATGATAACACATTGGCTTACACAATGTTCATATTTCCTTTGTATTTGTCTTTTTAGTATTGTGTACTACATTATAGTTATTTTTCTTTCTTCTCTGGAAGAGTTTCCTTCCTCCTCCTCTTTCTTTTGTGTCTTTCCCCTTGAGCTATTATTGCTATTCAAACTGGCAAAGAAATTGGTTCCTAATTTTTCTCCAGAAGAAAACAGATCTATCTGAATCTTTCTTGGCAGCATATTGCACACCCTTGGGCCACCATGGAAGTACCAGCCTCTGCACTTAGTGACAACTCCATTGTTCTGGATATTTGTTGTTACTGTGGTGTGCTAGAGTAATGAGGAAAAGTCCAGATTACTTTGCCTATTGAGAGTTTGGAAAAGAAGATGTGGAATTGTATCTTTTCTCTCTTCCTTCACTCTCTTTGCCATACTAGCACAGTATAAAGGGGCTTGAAACTTGTCAGCTGCCAGGACAGAATTTCCTAATTTCCAAGGAAGCCTTACATTAACATCTAGCTGATGTCTGACATGCAATTTATCACCCTATTGTAAGAACTGGAAGCTGCATAATCAGGCCATGACTGCACTGGGATGTGCTAACCTGGCAGATGCTTTCTCTGGAGCTGCTAGCAGCTGGTGTAGTTTAGAAATGCCTTTTGGTTGCTTTAAACTGTTTGGCAGCTGGCAGTGAACCAGCATGAGGATCAAGCTATTCCGCCCTCCTCCCCACACCCCATTTTATGTGATTGCCAAGTTGAAACTGAATGCCTCAGAGAATCTACATCAAGAACTTGGAGTTTAACCCAGAAACCTATTGGATCAGACGGTGTATCTGTACTCCAGAATTTGTACAGGGACAGGCTGTCACCTCCTTCACCCTGTGGGAAATTATTCTGGGATAGATATTGTACGTTGCAAAAATGAAGCCTGAAGGCTCACAAGCTCATTGGTCATCATAGCCAATTCTCCATCTGCCAAAACAGGCTGTCTCCTGTCCAGTCACAATAGTCAAGGCACTTCTGCCAGTTATTGCTATTTGGATGTCTAGTAATGGTGAACCATGAATCATAGAATCGCAGAATGGGTGGGTTGGAAGGGACCTCTGAGGATCACCTGGTCCAAACTCCCTG
The DNA here is from genome assembly GCF_011077185.1 of Oxyura jamaicensis. Taxonomy (NCBI): domain Eukaryota; kingdom Metazoa; phylum Chordata; class Aves; order Anseriformes; family Anatidae; genus Oxyura; species Oxyura jamaicensis. The sequence goes on from NC_048926.1 coordinate 64,591,151, forward strand.
CCTAACAGGAGCTCCTAGAGCATGTTGTGCAGGGTGGCATCCACGTGGGTTTTGAATATCTCCAGAGAAGGAGACTCCACAGCCTCTCTTGGCAACCTGTCCCAGTGCTCTGTCACCATCACAGTACAGAATTGTCCCCTCATATTGAGCCAGAACCTCCTGTACTTCAGTTTGTGCCAGTTGCCTCTTGTCCTGTCACTAGGCACGACTGAAAAGAGACCAGCTCCATCTTTTGACACCCTCCCCTCAGTTATTTATACACATTAATGAGGTCTCCCCTCTGCCTTCTCTTTTCCAGGCTAAACAGGCCCAGCTCTCTCAGCCTGTCCTCATACAACAGATGCTCCAGTCCTTCAGTCATCTTAGTGGCCCTCTGGACTTGCTCCAGTAGCTCCATGTCCCTCTTGTACTGGGGAGCCCAGAACTGAACACAGCGCTCCAGGTGTGGCCTCACCAGGGCTGAACAGAGGGGGAGGATCACCTCCCTTGACCTGCTGGCAATGCTCTTCCGAATGCAGCCCAGGATCCCTTTGGCCTTCTTGGCCACAAGGACACATTGCTGGCTCATGGTCAGCCTGCTGTCCACCAGGCCTCCCAGGTCCCTCTGCAGAGCTGCTCTCCAGCAGGTCACCCCTCAGCCTACATTGGTGCTTGGGGTTATTCCTTCCTGGGTGCAGGACCCTGCACTTGCCCTTGTTGAACTTCCTGAGGTTCTTCTCAGGCCAACCCTCCAGCCTGTCAAGGTCCCTCTGAATGGCAGCACAGCCCTCTGTGGTATCAGCCACTCCTCCCAGCTTTGTCTCATCAGCAAACTTGCTGTGGGTGCACTCTGTTCCATTCTCCAGGTCCTTGATGAGTAAGTTGAACAACACTGGACCCCATACTGACCCCTGGGGGATACCACTAGCTGCAGGCCTCCAACTAGACTCTGCACCACTAAGCACAACCCTCTGAGTTCTGCCATCCAACCAGTTATCAACCCACCTCACTGTCCACTCATCAAGGCCGCATTTCCTGAGCTTGTCTATGAGGATGTTATGGGAGATGGTGTCAAAAGCCTTGCTGAAGTCACAGTAGACCACATTCACCACTCTCCCCTCATCCACCCAGCTAGTCATCTCAACACAGAAGGATATCACACTGGTTTAGCATGATTTTCCCTTGGTGAATCCATGCTGACTATTCCTGACCATCTTACCCTCCACATGCTTGGAGATGACCTCCAGGATGAGCTGCTCCATCACCTTTCCAGGGACGGAGATGAGGCTGACTGGCCTGTAGATTCCAGGTACTTGAAAAGGCCAAGTTCACAAGTGGATCTAAGAGTTTGAGGTCACTTATTTCATTTAAGGATGATGTTAGCAAAAGCAAGTGTAGGCAATAGTTCAACACTGGAGAGAACATGAAAGTAATTATGAACTAGCTAGGAAAGGATTTGTAAGTTTTAAGGATAACCTAGACAAACCAAGAGTAATTTTGATCTGACATTGACAGGTGCCAAAACCCCACATCTCCCTGTGAAGCCACCTCAGTTAAGGAAAGTAGGGGAGTCTGGAGTCTCAGCACCCCTCAAGATTAATCATCCCAAATTCACAAAATTTTTCCAAACAAATTTTGGAACATGAAAGTGGGTATAAGCCTGAAAGCAGAAAAGGAAGGCACAATAAATGTAGAGAAATAGGAAACACTGCAACAAGCATCCAGAAGAGGGTTTATAAATGGTGTAGTGTGTCTGGATGAGAACTTGATTATTAGATGAAAGAAGAATGGGAATACTGTCAGCAGATCCAGAGAAAATGGGTCAGACCAGTGTTAAATGCAAGATAAATACCTCAAAGGAATTTCAGACCATATGGGTATAAAATGTATTGTTCCTTAATTGGTGAGAACAGGGAGTAGTGCCCAAGCAGCTGCCTAAGTGACACTGATAAGGTAAAAGAATTCTTCCATGTATTCTTTTATTAGTCTTTTATACGAAAGTCCAATGTTGTTGCCAGGGTCAGCTCATTCTTAGTCATCTATTCTGACACTGCATATAAATAGCATATGTCCCTGGACTGCTGGGATGGCTTTTCAAAGGCTTATTGACTTAAAGAAAACAGTAAAACATTTTGTGCAGTTGAATATGAAGTAATTCTGACACAACACCCAGATGCATATCTCTGTCATTGTTATTTGCCTTGCCAAGCATTCTTTCAGTCAGCTGCTACTTTGGATTGAATATTCTTGACTTTATGTACCTATCCCTTTCATTTACTCTATTTGCCTCTTTTTTTTTCAGTTCATGTAATTCTTTCATATGTAACAGTAACTAGGGATGAAAAACAAGTAAAGAACCTCAACCAGAGTATTATCAGGAAAACAAATAAATAAAATAAAAAATAAAATAAAATAAAATAAAAAATAAAATACTGCATCTGAACTAAAATCCTGGCTATCTAGTTAATTGTCCCTCAAAGGAAATAAAAAAATACTTCAAAATTTCTCCAAGGTGTCCATGATCTATTCATTGCACATCTCCTTTCTCCTCCTCCTCCTACCTTAGCTCTGCATTTTCATACTTCAGCTGTGGAGACCTACATTTCCATACTTTCAATCTACATCTGTCCTGCATTTTCTGCAATGGCATCATAATGGCATCATGATGCTATGAGAAATAATGACAAAGTATATGCCACTTAGAGTGGAATACTTCAATCTTCAATCTAATTGCAGAGTGGCTTTAAGCTAAATGTACTAGGGATACACAGAGCATCTGCTGAACAAGCTGCTGTGCAATGAATTTAATTCCTGACCTGCTATTTCAGCTATTACATCAGCAATAAATAACATAAATTTCTCACATTTTAATATATGTGTCCTTTGGAGAGGGACACATAAATCTTTTTCACCATATCTCTCTGAGTTAGAGACAAACTAAATTTCCAAAATAATCAGTCACAAATACTGAAAATATTATACATAAAGTGAACTTCAAGATACAGAGAAAACCCATCCCATAAATGGGGATTTATGGTCAGAGTTATGGTTGGCTACAGACACCCTACTATATTTAAGATTTTAAGGAAAGAGTGTGCTAAAGATAATATTACAATTTTTTTGAGTTCCCTTCATCTGCAGTTAACGGATTTCATTTCCCTGTTTGTGAATATTTTCGGGTTTGAAGATGATGGAAGACTTCCACAGCAAAGAATAAGATTAGTTTTTTTTTTTTTTTTTTTTTTTTCAATTTGTTGTGAATGAGACATAGTAATGCAGTTCCATTTTCAGTAACGTATGGATCAATTCACTCTCTCAGGGACAACCTATCATTAATTTTGAGTTAATTGTTTGTTTTGTTGTTTTGGCACAGATCTTCAGAGTAAACTATATATTGTCACTACATCCATTAGTTCTGGTAAAGAAAAGTGGATCAACTAAGTTGAAACAATCTTTTTCAGTTTGCTGCCTCTCTTTTTTGAAAAAAAAAAAAAAATGTACAGGGTTCAAAGTGTGTTAAAAAAGTGTTGCGAGCACCCATGTACAGAGTAATTTTATCTCTACCAAAAAGAAAAAGGAAAAACCTCCCCTGGCTTCACTAGGGTCAGGATTTTACTTGAAAGATGCCACACTTCCATACCATAGTAGTCAATGGATTTGCTACTTGACCTATGTTTTCCTTCCGCAGATCCAGTGAGGCAGACACTTAGAGTTCAAATCTTTTTGAGAGATTCAGAGAGTGCAACAACTGCTAATATAATAAATTTGTATTTGATGTAACTCTATACTGTTGTAATTAAACTGTTGTCACAGTTTAAAATAGGAAGAATGAAACAGGTCTGTAGGGACAGGGTTGGATTGCAAATTAGTCCTGAAATATCAATTCCCTCTTTTCTGCTGAAAAACAAACAAACAAACAAAAGAAAAGGTCTCTTAGTGCTTTATTTTATGGTGGAACTTAGGCCAAGGCTCTCATTTCATATTTTTACTTTTAGATCGAACATTTTGTGGTTATACCAAAATACAGATACTTGATGGAAATAGACATTTATTCCACTAAGCTGTTTTCTTAATTCCAAGCAATAAGTCCACCACCACTCTATTGTTTTTGTTCACATGCTTTTGATGTTATTGCCCATTTTCAATGTACACATTGCAACCTAAGGACTCACACAACTGTTATAGATATCTCTGTTGCTTGTTTAGCCAAAGCAAATTTTTAAAACACGTACGCTTGTGAAGTCTAGGAGAGAGAAAAGAAGAGGTGGGTGTTGTTCAGAGAGATTAACGTTTGGAGAAATAATGACAGACTTTCAGCTACAGAAGTGTTAGGGAGCACTGCCATGGTAATAGTATAAGCTGTGCTAACAGAGTCTTTAACAGGATCAAGCTGGATAAAACTTTCCCCTAACACATGAAAGAACACCTTTATAAGTAGTGTTTTTGTCAGCTATAATCCTGGAAGTCTAATTCATGAAAAGCTTAACATATGAGATTTTCACTAGAGGAGACTAGCACAGTCTGAAAACTAGGGCAGGAGTTCGAGTTGTCAGCTGATGATTCAGCATGCAAGTAAATTTACCTTTTTTATTTAAATAAAATTTTGTGATAATTAAAGGAAAAATATCACATAACCTTCCATTTTGCTTCAATAAATTATGTATACGTGGAGATCAAATTCAAGTGCTTACACTGTATGGTCACCTGAAATATTTGAAGACCCCACTGGTTGCGTGCATTGCACAAATTGCTAGTGGGGGAAATGAGACAAAGCAAAAGGAATACAACTTCCTCCTCCCACCAGGACCCCTCCTGAAACACTGATAGTCTGCAAAGTATTGAGGTGCTCAAAGCACACCAGAATTTACATACTCCTTGGAGCACTGCAAATACAGTGATGGGAAGTTCACCTATCCTTCATGATCACCTTTTCTGAAGGTACGGATGAAAAGCACGCACTTAAAATATCCAGTAAAGCTATCAAAAAAAAAAAAAAAAAAAAAAAAAAAAAGTTACTCATTGCATCTTTTGCTATATTCTCAATTAAATTGGTTTCAAAATGAGATTCATGAAGTATGAAGTCACATCTAGGTTATTAAAGACTAGAGAAGAAGGGCTCTGTATTCACGAGATGGTACAGAAGAATAAAGGGATAACCAGCCAAAATAAGCAAAACACGGGAAAAACAGACAATAAAATAAAGGGAAAGATACCAAATAAGAAATGTATTGTAGAAAAACTCAGACCAAATAAAAATATCCACTTTGCTATCTGTGCACTTACCTTTGGCATATAAGTCTAGATGGAGGCATTGAAATTTAATAGGTATGTATATTTTCTGTTTCTGTCACCCACTTTTTTTTTTTTTAATGTCTGGAACTGGAATGAATAAATGGCATAGACAAATATCAGCGACATAGACCGTGGGATCGAGTGCACCCTCAGCAAGTTTGCAGCTGCCACTAAGCTGAGTGGTGCAGTCGATACACCAGAAGGAAGGGATGCCATCCAAAGGGACCTGGACAAACTGGATGAATGGGCCCATGTGGATCTAGTGAGGTTCAACAAGTCCAAGTGCAAGGTGCTGCACCAGGGCTGGGGCAATCCCAGGCATGAGCACAGCCTGGGAGAAGAACTCATTGAGGGCAGCCCTGCAGAGAAGGACTTGCGGGTTCTGGTGGATGAAAAGCTCAACAAGAGCCAAAGAAAAAGAAAAAAAAAATAGGAAAGAAAATAAAAAAAATATATATAGGGAAGGGAAGGGAAGGGAAGGGAAGG
>NC_048926.1:64601907-64616245 GCF_011077185.1 Oxyura jamaicensis
TTTCCTTTCCTTTCCTTTCCTTTCCTTTCCTTTCCTTTCCTTTCCTTTCCTTTCCTTTCCTTTCCTTTCCTTTCCTTTCCTTTCCTTTCCTTTCCTTTCCTTTCCTTTCCTTTCCTTTCCTTTCCTTTCCTTTCCTTTCCTTTCCTTTCCTTTCCTTTCCTTTCCTTTCCTTTCCTTTCCTTTCCTTTCCTTTCCTTTCCTTTCCTTTCCTTTCCTTTCCTTTTCCCATTTTGCAAATATGATATTCCACCAAGTTTCTGGTCCTCCGAAATTCCAAGTCTGTGGTAGAGCGTACACAATGCTTATACAGAAACTTTCCCCATCAAGATTTGGCAATGTTTTAAATATGTCAGCTGACACTTAAAGCAAGCTAACAGAGACATGGTCAGATAGATAGATAATAAATGAAAATAGGAGGGAGGAAAGTAGAAGAGGGAGGAAAGACATAAAAGGAGCTCAAAGAATGTAAGAGAAGATAAAATCAATGTATGCTAGGATCCAAAGGGTCACCTCCTTGCCTCTATTAGTAGTATTTTTTTTTAATATTTTTTTATTTTCCGCCCAATGAATAACCTTTTTTTAAAAAAAAACAAATGTGGCTGTGCAGGGCACACCAAGAAATTTCAGGCTTATGACTACTCTGATGAGCGTGACTTGCATTTCCTCTTGTTAGGAAGAGCAACTGGTGGACTCTGTGGTTCTGTGACACATTTCAAAACTGGGGAAGCCAAATCCCTCCCGGAGATGTTCATCTGGTCCCTTACGGCTGCTCGCTGCGCGATCCCCCAAGTGTGGGAATGGCGCCAGGGCTGTGGCAGGGGACGGATGCCTCTGAGGGCTGCCGTGGGGCTCCATGCACAATAGCAGCCATTGCTGCCGCTGTGAGCATGGCCCTGGGCTTTGGGGAGCCAGGCTGCGGGGCAGTGTTTGTGTTCTGGGCATGGGAAGCTGCCGCGAGGAGAGCAAGCCCCTCCGTGCAGCCTGTGGGTGGTTTGCAGCAGGGAGGAGTGATGTGGGAAAGCGCTGGAAGCTGCTGACAGTTCCCATACGCCGCCTGGCACCCCCCAAACATGCTCTTTCTGCCACTCGCCTCCTCTTCACCCAGGCTGGAACAAGTGTTCGCAGCGCTGCGCCGTCACCCAAGAGGGGCTCGTGGTGGCTGAGGGCCCACGTGGTGCCGGAGAGCTGGGCTAAGGGACGTGTCCGTGCCCTGCGCTTACTGGGTGGCCTCGAATCTGGGTGGTTTTCATCAAACCCAGATGGTGATGGTGGGCCAGAGACTTGATGATTTTCTTCCACACTGGGGCCGCATCTGAAGGCCGGGCCCTGAGGCCAGGGAGTCACAGACCATGAGTAGCACCGTGACGCAGTGCTGGCAGGAGAGTTTGGCTTGTCAGACTGTGGTCTATCCCCATGCTTGGCTGTCAGACAGCACAACAGAAAAAAGATGCTCTTCTCTTTCACTGACAGGGCCTCTGCTGTTGTCATAGACAGCCTGGTGCTGCTCCTGAGACACGTTGAGTATAAAGCCATGAGGTCTCTCCTGGCCTCCTGGCATGACCTGGCCGTAAGGGAGACAGTGACCTCCTCTGGACCCTCTGTCTGACTCGGACTGAGACACTCCCTTTTCTCTTTTTTTCTTTTCCAAAAGCAAGCAAACAAACAAACAAACCCACACCAACAGCTCTACAAGTAGAGGGTAGGTACAATGTCAGACAGCTGAGGGCAAGTGCTGAGAAAATTGCTGTGCAGCTTGTGAGAGATGTTGGTATTTATATCATCCTCTGGATGGTTCTCCCATCAAATAAGGGTATCTCCTGGCTTCCCCGGCATATGGTGGGTTTGGAAATTATTGGAGGATTTCTCCATGAGATGTAAGGGCACCGGATAGCCAGGAGTAATGCATGGAGTGAACTAGTCTCTCATTTGTACATGGTTTGTCTGCAGCAGAAGACATCTTTCACTCCAGATGTATGACATAAATAGCAGGTATTACATCTTTCACTCCAGGTACATGACATAAACAGCAGGTATCATTATATCTGTACAAGTGGGCAGTAAGGGGCCTGTGGCTGAGCACACTCCCCAACACACTTCTCAGACAACTGCACCACTGCGAGCAGAAGCAACGAGTTCTAGTCTCAGCAGTCCCAGTCCAAGACCCTCTATGCAAAAAAACTTACCTGCAACATTACAGAAAACATCAAAGGTTTTACTGGGATCACAGAATCACAAAATGGCTTGTGTTGGAAGGGCCCTTAAAGACAGGGCACGGACACCGCCCACTAGGTCAGGGCCTCATCCAGCCTCATCCTGAGCACCTCCAGGGATGGGGCATCCACAGCTTCTTTGGGCAGCCTGTTCCAGTGCCTCACCATCCTCTGAGTAAGGAATTTCTTCCTAACAGCTCATCTAAATCTACCTTTTTTTTTTTTTTTTTTTTTTACTTTAAAACCATATCTACATAGACAGATTGGTCCACACGGATCTGACTTATTCTAGAATTGATCTTGCAATATTAATTATTAAGTTTAATTTGTAGATTGGTTGCTATAGTTCAAAAGATTGGGTCCCTTGCAAACTTCAGTTTCCTACCAAACGGCGTAGCTCGTGTCCCTTTCTTGGAGGTCAGAGTAAGTGAACCAGGGCTGATTTGCAATGCTGCACTCCAGTGATCAGTTCCCCAGCTTTAAAACAGTGTTAATGAGACTTGCCTGGCGGAGGCTGTAAGCCTTAACTAATAGCTGGGTTTTAACTTCTTGGAGAGCTCTGAAGGAAGGTGTGATGAGAGTGCAAAGCATTACAGTTATTAGAGTCTGTCAGATCTCTTAGTGGAGCTTGCAGAGTTCCCACAGGCTCTGCAGCACTTTTAGTTCTTAATTTCACCCAGGGAGAATCTCCAGTTACCTCAGTGCCCAGAAGCCCGGAAGAAAACTTGATGTCTTCTAGGCTCACTTTCTTAATATATTTCTCTAAGCATATACAGATATTCAGGTCCGTTCAAAAAAAAAAGTAGCTTATAGCTAGAAACACCTTCCTTAAATATATACTTTGTAACCTACACTTGCCCTTTTTCCATGAGCTCTTTGTTTGAGTGGGTTTTGGAGTAAAACATTCTGCTCCAATCTCAAGTATTTTCACTCATCTCTAAACAGTATACGTTCATGTACAAAAGTAATTGGCAATCAGTTAACTATCAGGAGACTTGACCTTGAAGTCATACTGAGTGTTTGAAGGAGGCTGATTAATTGCAGATAGAGCAAACGTTCTGAAACCTTAACCAGATGAGAATATTTACTTCATGTGACTCATATGTAAAACATGCTTAGACCAGCATTTCAGGAGAGCTCTCTGATCAGAGCTCACTCTGTCAACTTTCAGAAAGTCATTCAAAAAAAAAAAAAAAAGAAAGAAAAAAAGAAAATATCTGAGGTGTGTTTCTAGACGTAATCTGCTCCCAGCAGCTGCAAGACACCCTGTTCAACCTGAGATGAATGTAATAGTACTTGGTAAATCCCAAAGACACAAGAAAGATCCAGAGGTGGAAAGAATGCCAGACTCCCACACATGGACTTTGCATTATTTTAGTGACTAAAATCACCTTCTGTGTTGAGGCTTATTTTCCATGCAAGCTAGAGCTATAAATGACTAAATCATAATGATGCTATTGGATGACAAGAGTTTAATGATTTCAAATTACGAGAAGTGCTTATATTGCCACCTGCTGGGCTTCACTGATTCATGAGCAAACAAAGCAGATTGGACAATTTCTTTACCAAATGTGCACAACAGTTTTTCAAATGTCTCTTGCAGATACAGCGTGTTCAATCATTGCAAGTTTAATGAGCAGACAGTGACACACACACACAAAAACCACATGTGTTAATGCCTCCAGCAGACTACTCTTCATGAATTTATACTTAGGCCAATTGTCTTTTGTTTAAATTGAAATAAATCTGTTTTAAGGTGCATGTTTGGTAACTGTTACCACACATGAATGTATCCATTTAAAAGCGGGTATAAAATATATTTGGCATGCTGCATAGTGGGGTGTTCTTGTTGCACTGCAATATCTAATACTGTAGAAAGAGGGTAACATCAAATATAGGAAGGCACTGTTTTGGTTTTCGTTTCTTTGTTTCTTTGTTTCTTGAATAATTGATGTCTCCTCTATGCTAAATATCCAGGTTGGATGTGGCTTTGAGCAACTTGGTTCAGTGGAAGGTGTCATTACCCACAGGAGGGAGTTTGGAACTAGATGGTCTTTAAGGTCCATTCCAACACAAATCTTTCTATGATTTTATGATTCTCTCAATAATTCAGTCACTACTATAGTTACACAAATATTTTAGACTGCTCTTTGTGCTACTGTAAGTTAAATCAAGTTTCAAAATGTAATCAGCTATCTTAATGCAGTTTATAATTTAGTATCATTTTATGCAAAGCAGCACATCTACAGGAAGATGTACCTGGCATAACATAAGCAACGGCCAAAATTAGTTATAAGTCTGCAGCAAAACAAAATGCTTTTCAAATGCATTTCTCTGTTCTGTGTATGACACTCCATAACTCTCTAGTTGAACTCTCTTTAGAAAACTCATGAAAGTGGAGACCAGTAGAAAACTGCTGCATATGGGGACTCTGCCATTAAGATATCAAATGTGCTGTAATAATAATACTCACTCTTCCACTGAAATAGCTTTTAGGAAACAAGTGAAATTAAATCTAAGCAGACAATATATTGGGGGAAATTTTGAATATAATATTTCTTTGGATGGAAGAAAAAAAAAAAAAAGTGGCAGAAGATATTACTTTTGAAACACAAGGACAACATTGTAGAAATAGTTCAGTCCTCTGGTTTTTATCCTATAACCGTGTTTGCTCCCTTCACCATTATGCTGTTGAATAGGAACAAACAAACAGCTTCCTAAAACTGGAAAAACATTCAGCCCTAAAAATGATCAGCTTTCATTTGTGTAATTGTTTTGGTTCTCCCAGCCTCAGAACAAAGGATTTACAAATGCTTATTCAAGTTTTCTGGGAAAACATGCAATTGGAAAAAAAAAAAAAAAAAAAAAAGTTTCACATATAAGATATGTTTGGCATTCTTCAAAGGGTTCTGGCTTGCTATTGATCCTAGAGTTACGGTAATGCATGAGAAATGCAACATGAATGGGAATAGCAGGTATATTTTTAAGGAGTTTAGAACCTGATCTCAAGAATTAACAACATGCATGCTGCAAAATGTGCCTGCAAACAGAGTGTATTAGCCTATTTGGACTAGGAAATTTAGACTGCTTTCAATGTCAGATTTTGATAAGTTGAAATTAGTTGGACATTTGAATGTAATGCCACAGTCTGTAGCATAACATTGTTGTTGGTCAGCTTCAGTTACAGCCTTTCCTGTCAGAAAGCTGCAAATCTCCTGGCTGGCCCAAGCAGAACTGATCAGAAACATCTGTATAACCAAAACGTAGAAAAGCAGAGGGTATGTCCTGGAACTGTGGTCTCAACAACTGCCATCCTTTTCCTGCTTCACTCTTTATTCATGGCAAACACCTTGCTTGCATTGGAGACCCCACTACTTATGTCAACTCTTTTTCATAAATGTTTTCACCAGTGAGGAGAGCAAAGTTTTACCACCCCTTCATGCAGATTTTGACAATGAAAATTTTCTCTAAATGTCTCTGCAAGGGCCAGTTCCATTTTACTGGGGACTCAGAATGGTATGGCAGCTTTTAGATGCCTGAGAGTGGCTATTTCTTAACGTTGTTTTAAACTAAATATCTGTATCATCAGTGCAATTATACTGAGCAAAGTTTTCTATGCAATTTTCTTTAAAAGAATGAAAATACTTAATAAAAAGTAAATTTGAGAAGAAACTATGAAAGTCTAGACCACAAGTGAGTCAACCAAGTTACCAAGCAAAACAACCATTTGCAGGGAGAAGTGTTGCAATCAGGTTTTAGGCATGAATACAACTGCAGAACTCAAATGGTGGATGATACGGACAGATGGAGGCTATAAACTGGACTAAGGAAACTCAAGAAGAAGGAAAAAAATAAAATAAAATAAAATAAAACAGAATAAGGACTGTGTTGTGTTAAAGTTTGGCTTCAGAAAACTATGAGTTGATCTTTCCCCGTACCTGGGGCTGGATTGCTAGAACTGTGTTATAAAGCACCAGCTATTAAGGGCAAGAGTCTCTTGAGCTTTTTGAAATGCTGAGAATCCCCCAGACTTTTCTGGAATGTGCTGATGTCCATTGTGCACCCTGGACACGCAAGTTAGCACTAGTTCTCCCGGCTTGGGGTCACTGACAAGGGACCTCAGGACTTATGTTACCACCTCCACCTCCCTACACACAGTTTTTCATTAGAATAGTAGAGTCTACCAAAGTACACTCAGGAAGAAATGAAACTATAGCTCTGAGAGGAGTCCAGAAATGTTTTCCTATTTCTAATAAGAAATGCCAAGACATCCATAAGTTATATGTCCTTACTGTGAACTGTATGGGATAGAAGCTCCCTTCATTCTTCACTATTAGGGGTCAGAGAATCACTGAATCACAGAACAGCTGGGGTTGGCAGGGACCTCTGACGGTCACCTAGTCCAACCCGCCTGCCAAGAAGGATCACCTAGAGCACATTGCACAGGGTGACATCCAGGTGGGTTTTGAATGTCTCCAGAGAAGGAGACTCCACAGCCTCTCTGGGCAACCTGCCCCAGTGCTCTGTCACCCTCGCACTACAGAAGTGCCCCCACATATTCAGTGGGAACTTCTGCGTTTCAGTTTGTGCCCATACGTTTGTGCTTCAGTTTGAGCAACAGCTCACTCTATCATTGAGACAACTTAAAATTACGGATTTAAGCACAGCTGGATCTCTGGGGGTAGGTAAGCACCCCTCCTTTGACTGTAGTCTCACAGGTGAAGTAGAAAGGCCTCTCCAGGCCACTTCGTATCACAGCCACTTTTTATTAACTTTCTGAGGCTAATCTCTCCAGCATTCAGCTCAGCTTCACAGACCATAACACATGGCAGACACTAGAGGACCTGCAGATACTTTCCATTGACTATTTCAGGATAGCTGAGTTCAGCTAGCCTCGGTGTCCTTACTTGTCTTTCTGAAGCGTATACCAGATATTCTGGAAATGTTATTGGGTATCTTTAATGACACATCAGTGAAGAGTCGTAACTAGTGAAAACATGCTTGTAGATACCAGGTTACTAAAGGTGGAAAGACTTTTAAAAGGTATTCATGTTTCAGTTTCTACTTTTTACTTGCTACCACTGTAGTCTTAACTACCTAATTCAGACACCTTTGGATACTCATATTTCTCAGAGTTTTGCAAATATTTTTTTCCTTGTCCTGAAGACTTATCAGGTAGGTTCTAGTCCTGTAGCCACTGCTCTCTTCTCAGCCCTAGACAGATTAGAGCAATTTTCCCTGAACTTTAGATGTCAGAAGTTTTCTTTTTCTAAGAACAATAGATTTAGGAATCTGGTGTCAATAATGATCTGTACACCTCAGGAGCTGAGATGGACTGAGGAGCAGGTAAGATGCCAAAGAGCAGCATGTGAGAAAACAGACATGCTTTACACAGAATGTCCCTGCTCCAAACATTTAAAAACCAAAATAGGCAAGATAAATGCAGGACGGAGCAAACTGATAGAAAAGAAGACTAGCTGTCTCCAAAGGTTATGCCACTACCCATTTAAAAAAATCTTAGTTTGTCATAGAACTAAGTAGCTAAAGACAATCAGTAAGTTTGTCTTCAAAGAAAAAGATAGAGAAAAAGGGATACAGAGGAAATAGCTGGAAAGGAAGCAGAAAAAGCATGTGAAAGTTTTCAGGGAGGACAGAGTGAAGCTCAGGGTAAAGAGAATCAGCCAGTCCCCACCTTCTGTCACTCTTGGTTACAAAACGTCCTCAGGCAACTTTTGAGAGGGTTTTCTAGGCTTGTAATTTGTTTTCTAGTGGAACTCATGCACCAACTGGATGTTTATGTTGTATGACCCCACTGTCTTGTTAAGCATGGCATCTCTCTCTCCAGATATAGAAAACTTACTTGAGATCACTTTGACATAATACAGAAATACAGAATTCAGGAAAGTATCCCTCTGAGAATAAAGCAAAACTAACCACCTGGGCAGACAGGGACCCTGAAGGAAACACTGATTCAGATGAGAGCCTCCCCTGAATTCCCTGTGCAATGATCAGCTACCTGATTTGAGTAATAAAAACAAACTTAATTTGACGGAATTTAATTTGACGGAAACTTAATTTTAATGGAATTCTATTGTTAAGGAAACAAAAGCCACGAAGGTTTGCACAGCATCCTAAAAACCTCCAAGAAATAATTTAATTAAGGCATATACGTGTCAATATCTTATCAACCCCTTGCTGTTCTGGGTCCATCCCCTACCCCTGTGCCAGTGGGGGACTCTGCTTCAGTGAGAGCAGTATCAATTTTTCTGTTCACAAAGACTTAACCAAAACTTAAGCATCGGCATTTTCAGTGACCAGGAGGTAATATTGAAAGCATGATTTTTATACAGTCCCATGTTTTTTCCAGCTCTATGTCATGAAGAACCCACAGGTCTATGTAGGTTCCTTGCCACCAAATAGAAACTGACATTGCATTTACAAATTTTTTTGTTCCTCAGGCTACCAAGTGCTGATGGTCTTTAAGAAAAAGAGTGTATGAAGCCCTTTTATGAAGGCCTGCTAGGCAGTTCTTGGTACTGCCCTTGAAAATGTGGGACCTTTTAAGGCTTATATGGTAACTAAAGGACTGAAGTATTGTCAGCTTGCTAAATTATACCACTTTGCATATAATCCTTACCTGTAGTTAAGACTGGTTTCACTAATATCCAATTTTTAAGGTCTGCAGCTAAACTCATTTATGTTTCTAAGTTCTTCAGGACTGCTTTTCTAAAATGTCTGTTTCTTGAATTTGAATGGTAGGTTCAACAGGCTGAATAAAAACAGTCAGGGGTTACGTTTGCAGACTAATAGTGGATGTTCGCTTGTTTTTTAATGTGATTGAACTTTGCTTGTCAACTCACATTCTGACTTTCTGTGCATTTTGCTCCTATCAGCACATTTGTAGCAAGCTAAACGGAATATCGTTGTTTTTGAAGTACTGGAAAACATTTTTCAGCTCTTTAAATGTAATGTGCCAGTAGGAAACACAGGATCGAGCTGAGAATCACTGTGTGCCAACTGGACGAGATAAGGTTAAGTGACAAATTACCGAAGTTCAGAAACAAAGGAGCTAAAGTAGCTCAATTTCTCATTTCCTTTTCCTCTTCTGAAAGAAAAGAAAAAAAAAAGTCTGAATGATGCCAAGCAATAATAAAAAATGCTTTGTAAGATCTTATTTTAACTCCATTGAGAGCAAACCATGAAAGCACTATCAGTGTTTTTCCCCCTGAACAAAACTTGCCACAGCACTCACTGTCAGTCCAAACTAACATCAGGATCGGTGAACTTGGCAGAAAAGCTCGTGGTAGAGAAACTTGGAGATGAGAGTGATACCTTGGTAGTGTTTGCAATGGGATGATTTGCTCTCCCATGTCAGTGCTTTCTGTCTCTACATGTGTTTTGAAAATTGTTGCACCAACAGTGCTACGGGGGGAAGGGGATGTCACATCCTCCACGCTCTCTCTGAGGTTTGTTGCCTCCTGCTGAGTTCCTGCATGCTCTTGTCCCACCATCAGCCCTCACAGCCCAATATTATCTCACCTCTGAGCATGGTAGGGCTTCTTGCTTCACAGATCCCGTCTTAAATTCAGGGCTCAGCTGCAAAAATGTATAGGCAGAGGCAGCTCTCACTTTGACAAATCTTGATTTTGCTCCCTTGAAAACTGACAAGGAAAACTATTTCAGACTTATGGTAGAAACCCTTAGGTACAGGCATATTTCTGGGCAAGACACACCACTTCAGTAAAAGTATGGTTAATATCAGTACTTTTGTGAGTGTTTATAATAATTCTTCTTAGCTTGTGAAGCAGATTTTATTGCCTTTGGAGGTTATAATTCAGAAAAGTAGACATGAGAAGAATTTACAATGAAATATGGAAAAACTCTTCTGGGTAAAATTTCTGACAAAGCTAGTCACTGGCACCCCGAGCCCAACTTTCAGAACGACATAGGGACTCTGGCAGCTGAATCTCACGAAAGCGGAGCTGCTAAGTGTTTAACGCCAAAGACTGCACCGGGGGTGTTTATTCCCTTTAAAATGGTTTTTGCTCTTGTAGTGCCTGTAACGAAGCTTGATGACACAATGAGGCAGATGTAGTCAACAAACGCTTTTCATGTCCGAAAAAAAGCAGAGGGGTCTCAGATGAGGAAGAGGGGACACATGACATTCATAATCCTCCAGTCACCAAGCCACTCTTCAGTGGGCCAGCACCTGATGTGAATTACAGCAGCCTCGGAGTTCTAGCAGCGTACGCTGCCAACAGCTCCTGGGAGCTGGTCCAGCAGTCACAAACCACTGCCCCTCTCCTCTCCTCAGGTCACTTGCCTTCTCCCAGGCAAACGGCGGAGGGATGGTCCCAGTCCAGCTCCACTGGTGACTCTCCTCACACGGGAGATGCTAATGAGGACGGATCTGCAGGGTTTGCACAGTTTCGTGCTGTAGAGCAGAAATTGAACCTTTGACTTCTGAAGATAAGTATCTTCAAACAATACAGTTTTCATTCTGTAGATGAAAGGGCTGCTGAGGTGCCATCGATTGTTTTGGAAACTATTTTCACCATAGAATGCTGGTATCTCTCCCAGTCTGAATTAACAGTCCTCCAAGGCTCGACCAAGAGTGTTCCTCTTAATAACCGAGTAACGACATTACTCCTCATTTCACTTACAACACAAGTCACACAGCTTGATGGCTTGGAAAAGAAAAAGCTGGTACCCGTATTTCATTTAGTGTGAATGAGGACGTCCATGATATTTAACACTTAATCTGATCTGTGTAAGTGCAGCAGTGAGTGTGAACACTCTGGTAAAAGTCCCACTGGTCACACAGTATGTCAGAGATGCCTCTAGGGCTTTAAGCCTGGAGGTGAAAACACACATAAGATACAGTTTATTTCATGATATCAGGAAGCACATATTGGTGGTTAACAACTTGTACTGGATTTTGTCATACCTTTTGAATAACCTCACTGACTACTTAATAAAAAACTTCAAACTAAAATAACAATGAAAAGTGCTCTCTGCTGTACCTTGTTAAAGTGAGTATTACTTCCTTCATGTTTAACCTATTCACTGATGTGTTTTGGCACTGATTCTGCTATGGAACATAACAGTGTTTTTCGAAGTAACACATTCAAACATCTTCCCCAATGCTTTATTGTATAATACCTACCCTTTGTGCCCATACTGACATGATTTTTTGGTCACATTTTGCATAGAGAGCAGGGTGGTATCTTATTCCATCCATCGGACACTCCATGCTTCTTTTCGCTTGACATAAGAATATGTTTTATCAGGTTCATGAGAAAGATGTGGTCCTCTAACTTATGACTTTTGGCATGATCGGTTAATCTAGCTGAGGGCAAATCCCACTGTTGCTATCATTCTTAAACGAGAAGTGATCCAAGAAGAGTGCCCTTTTGGGGTGTTTTCTAAAACAGACAGCCTCTGCTTCTGCCCCATAGATGGATCCCTTTCTATGGGGATGTTTCATCTGCGGCACTCACAGGCATCAGGAACTGCACTGCCCCACAAGGGTATGAGCGCTGGGGTGCTGCATGGAGTTAAGCTCTGTTTGGAGTCAACAAACTGTCTTGTGACTAATGACAAGGAAAAAAATAAAGGAAGAAAAAAAATAGACAAAGCCCAACAACAATGGAGCTGCTTGGGTTCTTTGATTACTGAAGTTCAGCTGGAGGTCCTCACACTGACTAGAGAAGTCTTTGATGGAAGGAAAGGCAAAAATTGAGATGATTATTCAAAAAAAAATTTCCTGACCAACATCACTTGGTTTTGCTTCCACTGAAAATTCAGTCCTCATCAGAACTAAAAGATTTCCTAAAAGTTTTCTGAAGTTTCAGTTTCTGAAGCAGTAGGTGCATTCACTGAGAGCAGCATTTGCAGACAAATGTGCCTGTTGACAAGGAAGCTCCTGACAGTAAGACACCTCTCCCAGTCTCACAAACCTGTTGAAAAGCAAGACCATAAGATGGATCCCTGTGGGATAATCTCTTGAGGATCTCTGCAGCAAAAAACCTCCTGCAGCTATGGCTCATTTCTTTCTGTCCCTTACTGAATACCAAAACATGGCACATAAGTCAGGAAACGCATGCAGAAGGCACAAGTTCTTTCAAGGGCCCAGCTAGCTAAATCCAAAAGGCTGTGAAAGGAGCAGGGCAGATGCCCTGCTCTACACGTTGCATTTGATCCACAGAGATGAGGACAGCACAGCAAATAAAAAACAACCTGGGAGGATCCTTCCAGAACAGGAAGGAAAGCGCAGGAGCAGGAGTGAGAAGGTGATATTTAACATTACTTTCAAGCATTCTCTATGCCAACCTTCTCAAACTGTGTTTTCGAGGTGATGCTACCTGAAAATCTGAAACGAGGAGCCATATTTGCTACTGTTGGGCTCAATATCACTGTATTTGACATAACCCTGCAGTAGCAACTGCTGGTTTTACTCTGGAAACTTTGGGATCATGCAATTTAACAGCGCACTGCAGTTTTTATGCCCATGGCTCTCCAGCTGGATTTTATTTCTCCTGTAGTTTGGTTGAAAGGTACAAGTGCATGAGTGAGCCTTCATGCCTACACACACGGGGGGGCAGGGGGTGGGGGAACATGCACGCGTAAGTATGTATGTGTGTCACATCCACTTTATGTTGCAGGTTTCGGTTTACAGGACTTCTGGTGTACGATCAGTCTGTCTGGAAGGAAAGTACGCCCACAAATATCACATGGAACTAGCTGGTTCTGGGCGCTGATCCAGGCAGCCTCATTTAAAGCATCAAGATCATAGAAACCTTGGGCTGGAAAATTAAAAAAAGAAAGTATCAGTTTTCATTCTGGAGACCCACATTCAACTCTTTATGGAAAATATTTTCAGGAAATACCTGTTGACTGAGCCTTTCAGTTTAACCAAACCATATTGCTTTTGCAAATGAAAAAGAAAGAAAAGAAAGAAGTAAAAGAGTAAAAAATATATAAAACAAGACTCTGCTTTTTGTCCCAGGGGTTGAATTAAATTAACTTCAAACTGAATCATTCTGTATTGTATGAGACTACAGAGAAAACATCATGCTGTGTGTTATGATATGCATTCTCTACTAATTATTAACATCTTTGTATACATACTATTATCAGCAAATTTCACTTTTTGGCTTTACTTCAAATTCTGTTCATAAGCATGTGTTATCTGACCATGGCAATGAGAGGGAGTGTATCATAGTTGAGAATATGCTCTTTGTACTGCTTTGGACAGGGGGGTCAATTTTCTTCCACTGAAGCCTATGCAAGTTTTGCCAATAACTGGAGTAAAGCTTAGGTAAGCCTATAACCTTACAGACAAAACTACAGCTCTGCATAGCCGCAACTTCCAGTGAGGTCATTGCACTGATGCACCTATTGTCATCTGAACACTAACCGAGTCTTACCCTCAGTTATTTTCCACTGCAGGAAGAGTGACTGCTCAAAGCTCAGGAGCATTCCTTACACATTCACCTTGGATGTATTTTTAAGACTGTATTTCAGTATAAAAAAATCTTGCTTACTTCCATCTTGAAATGGCCTTGCAAGGCGTTGCTTCAAATGGATTTCCAAAAGAGAAGGTAGGTTGCTTAGTACCTGAATTTAGGGTCTTCATTTGAAGTTCATGAAGAAAAAGATCTACGTGGTTTGATGTGAAGATGTGTTTGATTCACCCTTTCCAAAAAGTGTGACAATACAGAAAAAGACTAAAAAAATGTTTTTGTCTTTGAACTCTTAGCAGTACACAATCTTAAAAGAAAAGGATTTGTGCATTTAAAAATATTCCATGGTTTCTGTCATTGGCACATGATAGAGCTCTTCATTAAAGGCCCATACAGTTTTAATATGATTCATATCCAATGGTTCACATAACCACAATAAGCCTTAGATCTCTTAATATGCCTGTTCCTAATGTTCTTTTTGTTAGAAGAGCAACCAAGTAAAGTTTCTTTTCTTGGCTGAGACAAATACCCCTTTTGCTTGCAGGAAATGAATGTGTATTTTCTGTACTTTGGAAAGTTTATTGAATATATAAAAAAAAGTAAGAGAGAGAGAAAAAAGGAAGGAAGGAAGGAAGGAAGGAAGGAAGGAAGGAAGGAAGGAAG
>NC_048926.1:64616255-64616504 GCF_011077185.1 Oxyura jamaicensis
GAAGGAAGGAAGGAAGGAAGGAAGGAAGGAAGGAAGGAAGGAAGGAAAAGAAAGAGAGAAAGAGAGAAAGAAGGAAAGGAGGAAAGAAGGAAAGGAGGAAAGAAGGAAAGAGAGAAAGAGAGAAAGGAGGAAAGAAAGGAGGAAAGAAAGGAGGAAAGAAAGGAAGAAAGGAAGAAAGGAAGAAAGGAAGAAAGGAAGGAAGGAAGGAAGGAAGGAAGGAAGGAAGGAAGGAAGGAAGGAAGGAAGAAA